>NC_034596.1:29650963-29671963 GCF_900095145.1 Mus pahari
GGACTTACTGTGGGAAGTGCTCTACCCTGGCCAGGGATTTCAACCAACCTGCTGGGGGCCCAACCCACTGGGGGCCTGTATGGAAAGAGCAGCTTCCGGAAAAAGCAAGTTGCAGATGGGCAGTGTCCCTTCTATGCCAGCTGAGTCAGTAGTCCCTTAGTTCTCGGGCAGAATTGGCCAGATTCTGTTCCGTGAACTGCCCCCCCCCCCCGTCCTGCTGACAGGCTCTACCAATAGTATGCTGGTGTCTGTGTGAGAGGTTTTCGCGCACTGGTAAGATTGGAACGTGAAAGCCCGACCTATAAGGCACTGTGGTAATGGCACAGTTCGCTTAAAGTTTCTGCACCCCAGGACAGCAGCGGTCACATGGTGTAAATGGCGAACAGCTGCACTCCTCCCCCCTTGCCCCCTTAGGCCTTTGTGTGAGCTCCCCGGTTGGTCGTTTGTAATCACTTGGGGCAAAGGCTTAAACACAGGGGAGGTGGGGTCGCCAAGAGTTCTGGCTCGGAGGGAAAGTTGTAAGCCGCTGTGCGGAGGGTTGGAACGTGCGCATGCGCGAGCAAGCGGCTGCAAGTGGGAATCTTACCATGGATGTTGTGTTCGGTACCTACCGCTGTGTCTACTGGATGCCCCTTGGGCAACACCAGGTGCTGCTGGCTGCTGGTTTTTTGTTTATCCATCCGAGTCACGGCACCAATTTTATGTTTTGGGCGGATAAACCAAACAGCAGACCACACCAAGGTGATTCCACGTGAGAGAGGTTTATTAAGCAGGGATGGGGTGGGGCAGTGAATCGAGAAGAAGAGCAGAGAAGAGGAGAGAGAAAGAGGAGAAGGAGAAAGAGAAGAGAAGAGAAGAAGAGGGGGAAAGGGGAAGAGAAGAGGAGAAGAGAAGAGCTAGGAGGGGTGAAGAGAGGAGGAGAAGAGAGTGAGGAGGGGTGATCCCCTAATTTATACGGAGAATGACATCACACCAATGAGGGTGGGGACTGAGCCAGGTGAGTTGTGGGATTGAGGGTCGTTGTCCTGGCAACACAGGTCTAGTGTCACATGGTTGGGCCAGGCCTTGGAGTGTCCTGGTGCTAACACCACCTACCTCTAATCCCTCAGTAGTTGACTGTAGTCAATTTTATTTAGCCAATAGTTTTAAGTCAAGGAACAAGGTTTGCACAACAAAAGCTTGTAAACACGAGAAGCCACTTGTAGACCTAGATCTTCAGGTATATAATTTAACATAGCAGCAGAGCAAACCTCAGCATGTGTGTGTAAATTTGTGTTTGTGTACATGTTTTTCTGTTTGTTTATGTGAGTGTTTCTGTGTCTATCTGTGTGTGATTGTGTGTGTTTGAGTGTGTGTGACCCTGCTAAGGATGCAGCTCTCTCTGAGAGTGTTCAGTTAGGAACATCACAGTTTTGCATGGGAGTTTATTTTTAGGCATTGAAGCTTGATAGATTTCTCTCTCTTTGATTTAAAATGCACAGCAGATGCAAAGTAGGAGTTTTCCATGAATCAACGACCTACGAATTAGTATTTACTCCAGAATACCCTCTACATTGGGCAAAGAATTATATTAACAAACAGTGAGTCTAGAGTTGTGATAAAACAAGTTTGTCCTTATTTTTAGAAGTGCATTACAGTACTGATCCAAAGGCTTTCTTCAGGAAAGATTCAAAGGTAACAAACTAAATCTTGCAGGGTGTGCTCTGAGGTGGATACCTTTTTTATATATATATATTTAATGCTTGCTGTGACTTATAGTCCCACCCCCCCCCTACAGTATTACAGAATGTAATTTTAGGCTGAAAACTTGCTTCTTTTAATTCATATAGCCATGAGTTTTATGCTTGGCCATCATTTCCCAAGGGCTAACTCTCTGCTTTGGAAAACAAGGTTTCTAGTGTTAATCACAGTTATTGAGGTCAAACTGACTCTTCTTACATATTCAAAACCTTTCTGAAGTCAATTTATGAACCTAGACCTTCATTAGTATTTATCCTTTTAGGCATTTATCTTTTCTGAGGGCATCCACAATTGGAGATCATCCTGAGTTATCAAGCAATATTCACAGGCAGCCAACATTTTGCTTACCTTCTTTGACAGCAGCTTTACATGCAAAGGCCCATTTCTTTTTATTTTCTACTGGCTCAGATACTGGTCAGGTAAAAAATTAAAAGTTTTATTTCAAGCCAGTTCTGTCTTATTTCTGGTTGATTAGTTCCATAATAGTGGGCAATTATGTTATCTTCTTTTTTGGGCTGGTGAGATGGCTCAGTGGGTAAGAGCACCCGACTGCTCTTCCGAAGGTCCAGAGTTCAAATCCCAGCAACCACAAGGTGGCTCACAACCATCCGTAACAAGATCTGACGCCCTCTTCTGGAGTGTCTGAAGATAGCTACAGTGTACTTACATGTAATAAATAAATAAATCTTAAAAAAAAAGATATGTTATCTTCTTTTTTATTATTATTAGTTATTTTCTTTATTTATATTTCAAATGTTATCCCCTTTCCTAGTTTCCCCTCCAAAAATTCCCTATCCCCTCCCCCTCCCCCTGCTCCCCAACCCTCCCACTCCCATTCCTGGTTGTTATCTTCTTTAATGTGGTTATGAATCAATAAAACACTTGTTACACATTATTAAGTAGCTGATTTGTTCCAAGTTAAAAGATCCTAAAATCACCACAGCTAATGCCCAAAGTAAAGATTCATAATTTTACAGTAGTTATGTTTAAGAACACACCTTGTAAAAAACACGTTAACCTCTACTTGGAATTCTAAATAGTTCTACAGTAAATAACAAAAATTACCCACTAGGTCTTATTTTGTCTCTTCATGTTATTACCGTGTCAAGTCTTCACAGAAAAGCTTGTTTAGCATAGAAGTAGCCAGAGAGTGGTTTTAGTACTGGGTCATGAATGGGCTACCAAATGTCAGCTTGAACATGATAAATGGAGCCAGGGAACTAACTACATTGAGCATGTGAATATAAAATCAAGAATAATTGTTTTTTTTCTCTCCCCACCCCCCATGTGTGTGTGTGTGTGTGTGTGTGTGTGTGTGTGTGTGTGTCTGTGTCTGTGTCTGTGTGTTGTGTGTTTGTGTGTTGAGCTATTTGTTTGTGGGTCAAATTCTTCCTTTTCTTCACCATGAGAAAGAATTGTAAGAGTCACCAACTATAGTCAACTTGTTAAAGAACAAACTAACAGTAGTTTGTAAGTTGATAATAAAACATATATTAAGAACTCAACAACAAATTCAAAACATTTGGTAAACGTTTTGTTATATGGATATTAGATTTTTCTTTTTTTTAAATATGACATAGTGACGACCTCTCGGACAGCTAAAATTAATATTTAAGAAGCTGACCAGATCCGTACAGATAAGATTAATAGTGAACACTCTACTGGTATTACCCTAATTAAAAAGGAGTAAAAAGTTTTGTTTCTGTAAAAAGGAACCAAGGAATATAAATGTAGTTATATTATTTCTTAATTTGCTTCTTAACATTCTTATAATCCAGGACCATTTAAGACATTATTTCTAAGAAATTTCAAATCCCAAAACATATTTGAAACATGCTTGTTTATTTAAGCCAGCCACTGATACACGTAATATTTTTGTATAAATAAGAAAAAGATTTTTAAAATACTACATAATACGTGTCTTCTCTAATCACACAATAATAAGTTGGCTTTGTAACAAATTGGATTGTTTTCCATTGTTATAATAAATGCATTGCATTTCATGCTACATATTATCATATAGTTTAGTGTCAGCAAAGTGTCATTATGTCAAAAATATAATATCTAATTACTTTCATTAATTTTTATGACTAAATGTAGTCAATGTTACCTGGGCTTTTTCTTTTCTGTAATTTCTTAGTTTACATATATTACAGAGTTCACATATTGACTTACTGTTATCTTTAAGCATTTGTCACTTAATGTGAAAATTTCTTGACATAATATGTAATAAACTCACTGAATAAATTAAAAAGTCAATGGATTTTGAGTTTTATAAAGTGCTAGGGAATAAACATTGCCATTATGAGCACTCTAGACAAGTGCTCTCCCTATTGGGCACGTTGCCAGCATCTTTTCCCCTTTAGTGGGATTAATTAGCATAGTATATGATGACACGTGGTTTACATGTTGCAAGACATAACTTCTGGAAAGAAATACCACAGTAGGAGGAATGTCAAGTAGTGGCACTGACTGAAGGGTCCTGGCCCATTGAATCTGGATAAGATTCGAACAGTGTGAGGAACAGTACAGAGCATGTGCTTCCGGCAGCTCTCATCACAGCATCTCTCCTACCTGCCTTACCTTTAGAAAGTGTACCAGGGAGTGAATTGGGTAGACAGATGACTCTCGTCGCAGAAGAGATGAGGTAAAAAGAGTCAGTATTAATATACATGGGTGATTTTCTGTCACATGATTTCATCAAAGTATTACTGCACTCTTCTTTGTAGTGATGAGGACTAACTGAGGGCTCCGACACTCTGAGCGTAGGCTCTCCCATAGAGACACATTCTCAGTCTATGGTTGGGTGGAGCCAATGCTCTACTCCAGTCAGGGGCAATATCCAGGAGGTTACATTGGACTTTGACATACTGTAGACGAAGTGAACAAGAATTGTTTTGTTCCCGTTTGGAGTGCAGGCTGTTAGCATACAGAGAAAGCTTGCCTCACTCAACGGGTCATAGTGGAAACATAAAAGTGTTTCACGGGAGGTAGTACTCCCTTGGACTTGCGGTTCCATCTCCACACTTCTTCCATAATTCTCTCACTGCAGACACAGGGCAGCGTACACAGCTACTAAGGAGGGCCTTTACCAACAGTTCTTACCATGGAAGGGGATAGAAGCTTATTCTGAGCTTCTTCTCATGAGCAAGGCACCAGAGCTAAACTAAGGGGCTTCTTAGCATCTTCCTCAGATTCGGACAAGGAAACTACGTACGCTGACATTTTTGGACCTGTGCCATACTGGTAGCCGGAAATTCTTTGCAAAGGTCTTTCCTTGGTCTGTTTGTGCCTCCTATGTTTTGCTGTGCTGGAAAAGATGGTCACCAGAGATTGAGCTTCCTTTTGCCAGGAATTTTCATTCTGAATGGAATAAGTTCAACTCAGTCCTTGGAGAAGCTCTTTGCACTCCTACACAAGATGGCTATATACTCACTGACCCTTCTCCAGCACCAGGACCAGGAATCCAGAGACCAAAACAGCAACAGCAACAGGGTGCTGTCCATGTAACACCTCAGTCTGAGACACTGATTCTGGTTGAGGAAGACTATCCAATAGTACTTAGGGTCGTAGATATTTGCACAACAACTTATTATGAGTATTAACTTTTGTCACTTTGTCTTTGATATATACAGGGAAATGGAAATTAAGAGTTCTCTATGTATTTATTGTGTATAAATTAATATCCATGTAAAAGACTACCCATAATTGGTGTCAAAGTATATGTGGTAACAAAAAATTAGCTTTGGTATTTAGTAGTCATATTTTAAATAGTTTTTTATAACACATTTCTGCTTTCTCTTTTGTAGTGAATGGAAGAGCTAAACAGAGGACTTTACTCATTAAGATTGTATGGGTTTTAAATTTTACTGAGTATCTGGAGAATATAAAGTTTCAAAACTGACATTATTTTCCTCTGTGTAAGACAATTTCACTGTCTTTGTTTCTTCTTTAATCACAGCTGAATAATTATTTGTAGAGCACACAATTTAAAATTACTGAATATGCCTTTGACACAGTGTGAAATACTGTTAAGAATTCATGGCTAGAAAGATGGTTCAGTTCATACAGTGCTTGCCATGCATGTGTGAGAATGGAAGTTTGGATCCCCAGAATACACGTGAGGCCTGATGGTCTTGTGCATATCCGTACCCTTGGGGAGCTTAGAATGAGATGGGAGACAGAGACAGAAAATCCTCAGAAATCTACTGGGGTTTCACATTCATGAATAAGAGACCCAGGCACAAAGACAAGGTTGAAGATAAAGTTCCACCCCCAAGTCTGAACTCTAATTATCACACCTGCACTCTGGCATGCATGTAAGAAATCATACATACACACAAATGTACTGTCCATAACGTGTTATGCACATATATCTAAAATATTAGGACTTTTTTGGTAACCAATTCAGGTCACTAATACATTTGGGGCAAGTTATCTGCTGGCAAGAGTGTATCAATGCAGGGCTCAAGACTCTTTTGGGATTTCCTGTTTACATAATGGTCTCTATGTCTATACTTTTTATGCTCTAAGATGAATGTGTTAATAAAAAAACTTAGCTGTTGGCTATGGAGTCAAGAGTCCTGAGTGCAAGATTACCCATTACAAGATTCTCAAGTAGTTAATGTGTCTAACTCTGTTTCCCTCCACTTAGGAAGACATTTCACCTTCCATATTTTTTTTTCAATGTCAAGCTCCATAAAACTTGAAAGAGCCTGCAATGTTGAAGCATTCGGGAAAACCTTCTGACTAATAACTTCTGAAATAATTTGAAACCATGCTAAAAATTTAGGGTTATGATTTGGTTGAGTGTTTAAAAAAACTTGCCACTTGTTTGTAAGGATGGAACTGTGGGTATCAGGAAGCAACATAAGGCCTGATGGTCACTCTAGTCTGCGTCTATAATCTGAAGGAGCCTACTGAGAGACTGGGAATGGAGAGCACAAATCCCCAGAAGTGCTCCATAGAGTTAGCCTGGGAGTCAGAGACAAGAGCGCCTGCCTCAGAACAAGCTGGAAGTCTCATAAGCATTACATATAATATATATAATATATTATATATATTATATATATTATATATGTGTGTGTGCGTGCGCACGCGCGTGTGCACATGCACTCATACACATACACACATAATTAGAAGTCAGTGAGTTCATAGTATTTGTATGAGTTAGCTGTTGGCAAGACTGAGCCACAGAAAGGCTAGGTTGAAGTCTCCTTGGACACTCCTTCAGTAATGGCCGTTTGGACATGGTTCTGAAGAACAGGTTTGAAGGCCAGTCTACCAGATCCCCAGCAATGGTTAAAAACCTAACGAAGAAAAAGGAAAATGAAGCTCTGGTCTCAAAGCGTACCAACCATAGCTCCTAGAACCTGTAGCTTCTAGCTGTAGTCACGAAGGCACAGAGCCAGGATAAAATATTGCCCTCCTGTGGGTTTTAGCACAAGTTCTGAGTTATAAGGACTCGGTGTTTCCACAGAAATGCTTGCTGAGCACAAAACCATCCAAGTAGCGGTCTCAGCATTTATTCGTGAATGAAATATTTAAAAAGCAGCTTGAAAATCTACAAAAGGTGGTGGCTTCTGAGAGCACCGGAGAGGGATGCTTTGAGTTAAAAATCAGTTTCGTGGTCTATCAAACTAACCTCTTGTGAAAGAATATCAGTCTCACTGAAATGACAACAAACTATCATGACAGAGACAACGTTGTGTTGCTCTAGGGGCACCAGGGATGAATGAAATAGGAATACCCACCACATGAGCAGGTAAATGGAAAAACCATTGATTAATGCAATCAGCAGAGCAAGGCATGTGGATGAACCGCCCTTTCTCTTCTCCTTGCGTGCACGTGTGTATGTAAGGCTGTTCTTGTTTAACCGGGGGCTAAACTCTCCCCATGTCTTCAACATGAGAAAAAAGCTGTAAGGAAAGCAGTCAGCAATCATAATCAACTCTCAAATCACAAATTTATTCCGTTCTGAAAACTTTTAATTATAGTACATTAGGAAGTCATTGTAAGAATTCAGAATATTTTAGTAAATGACTTCTTACAAATATTAAGAGGATTCTCATATTTCATAGTGAATACCGGAAAAAGAGCCAAAACTGACAGCTGGAGCACCTGTCCAGGGCATGGCAGGTGAACTGCTGAGTGGGTATCTTCTGAAGGTGTTCTTCTCCTAGTGACAAAAGAAGAGAAATAGTAATTCACAATGATCTTAGAAAAACTGTACTATACAAACATTGAAAAGTTTAAAATTCCTGAATTTTTTATTCCTGGTACCACTACCACAGTTTACAGGGCAATATACCTGACGTGGTGAAAAGAAAAAGACAAAGCTACAACAGATAAAAGACCTCAGGAGCGTACACCTAACTGACACTATATTGCACTAATCAATGGCTGTACTTTTTTGCAAACCATGGATATGACAATATTGAACAAGAAGGGTTTCCTGTTTAAGCTGCAGTAACTTTCCTGACTTTGGATCATTGTTCCTTCTGTGGCAGATTTTTATAGTTCCTCCAATGCATCTGGGACGACTGTCTCAAAGTAACCTGCAGCTTTCCTGACAACTCCTCGCNCTCTCTCCTGCTAAGAACTGTAGTCACTTCTGTTTTATTTTAAAACCTTCTGCTACCATATCCACCACTTCCACCTCCAGATCCATAGCCACCACCATAGGGACTGCCTGACCTTCTTCCACCAAAACTGCCCCTCTTCATGGGTCCATAATTTGATTGTTGCTGTCCACTATAATTTCCAAAGTCACTGTAGTTCCCACCACCACCATAGTTACCTCCACCAAAATTTCCTCCTTCATTGTAACCATCGTATCCTCCTCCTCCCCCTCCTACCACCACCACCATATCCACCACCTTGGTTTGCATATCCCGATCCACCACCTCCATAACCTCCTCTATCACTGTAACCAGGACCACTACCATAGCTGCCACTATCACCTCCCAATCCATTATATCTACCATCACCACCTCCATAACTGTCTCCGCTGCCACCACCCCCACCACCACAGCCTCCTCTTCTACCAAAGTTTCCTCCAAGACCCATAAAGCTGCCAGATCCACCTCCACAACCTGTGGGGTCCAGCAGACCGCATCTCCTGTTTTAAAAGGGCCTTTTCACTTCACAATCATGCCCATTAAAAGTGTGGTATTTCTGAATAACAATTGTATCAACTGTCATGATCATCAAAATTTGCAAAACCAAATCCTCTCTTTTGTCCATTCTTTCCCACAACTTCTATGACTATCTTGCCATATTTTTTCAGACTAGTCTCTCCGGTTATATTCTTCTGTATCTTCTTTAATACCACCAACAAATTTTCACGATTCAATGGGTACCAGGCTTTACAGAACCCTCTTTGGAAACAGCTCTCTTTGGTTCCACCACATGCCCATCAACCTTGTGTGGCCAAGCACACATTACAACATCCACTTCTTCAACACAAGAGTAGGTCACTAAACCAAAGTCCCTGGAACATTTTGTTTGGGGTTCTCTCATTCAGTCTGTAAGGGTGTCCTGTTTCTCAAAATATTTTCTTAAGCTATTGTCTGTGGTTTCAAAGCTCAGACCACCAATGAACAGCTTCCTCAGCCTTTGGATCATGCCCCCCCCCCATTGTCAAACCGGACTTCCCTCTTTCAACTAAAGTTCACCATGATTACGTATTTTTAAAAAGATTTTATTTATTATTATATGTAAGTACACTGTAGCTGTCTTCAGACATACCAGATCTCATTATGGGTGGTTGTGAGCTACCATGTGGTTGCTGGGATTTGAACTCAGGACCTTCAGAAGAGCAGTCAGGGCTCTTAACCGCTGAGCCACTTACTCCAAATTAAAGTTTCAAAAGGAGGACAGGTAATAGCAAAGTCCAGGACCCATATGTTCCTGGTCACTGCAACATTTCAAGGATACATCTTACAAAAACGATGAGTTACATTTACTCTGGATTCCTAAACAGTTCTATAATTTAAAAAAGAAAAAGAGAGAGAGTGCTAAGGTTTTCTTATTTCTTTATTTTTTTCAGTCATCCGATTACTTAGTTAAGTCTTCATAATAATCTGATAAACTAAGTAGCAAACAGTTCAACTCTTAGGACATTTTGTGAGTCAAAGATAAGTGACTTAGCAAAAAAGCAATGCAGTTGGATTTGGAGCCAAGTCATCTGAGCACAAGACTTCGCATAGACTTAACGCACCAGACACTGTTTCTGTCTCCTTGAGACCATTTGCCTTCTGTATTTCTTAATTTTAAGAATTACAGAGCTTGCCATTTTTTGAGCGTATTATGAAATTGTGGGTTTGCACGGCTGGTATGTTGTGAAATAAAGTTAAGAATTCAGGGTTACGGATAGATGGCCCCAGATTCAGGCGGAGTTAGTGACTCATTTCTTTTTTGAAGGTCACGAAGTTGATAGGAGACTGAAGGGTACATACTGGATCTGGGGGTGTTAGAGGTAGGTGTGGGAAGAGTGACAAAAATGCTTTTCATGGTAATGTTAAGAGAATTTCCCTTTTTAAAAATATTTCAGAGTGAAGCAATACCAGGAAAGGAGCCAAACCCACCAGCTAAAGAATCCACACAGAACCCTATAGGTGAGAAGCTTGGTGAGCATTTGCCCTAGGCACTCCTGCTGCAGTGAGAGAATAACCAAATGACACTCAAAACAAGATACGTGCCTCCCCTCCACCCCAGACCATGCCTCGGCCTAACCTCTTTGGGTCTACACGTTGTAGCTTGAGTATCATTTATTTAACAGCTAATATCTACGTGGACATTAATATATACCATGTTCGTCATTCTGAGTATGGGTTACCTCACACAGGATGAGCTGGGTTTTTTTTTTTTTCCTAGTTCCATCCATTTGCTTGTGAATTTCATGTCATTTTTTAAGGAGATAAGCAATACTTCATTGTGTAAATGTACCACAATTTCTTCATCATGATTTAGTTGAGGAATCTCTAGGTTGTTTCCAGTTGCTGCTTATTACAAATAAAGCTGCTATGATCAGAGTTGAGCAAGTGTTCTAGGATGGTGTGTCCTTTGGTTATGTGCCCAGGAGTGCTAGAGTTCTCTTCAGTCTTGTTCTCTCTGCCCCCTTTTGTTTTGTTTCTTGTTTTTAAAGAGAAGAGCCCCTAAATACCCCTGGATAGCCTGGAACTTGTTTTGTGTCCCAGGATGGCCTCAAAATCACAGGGATACACTTAGACCTACCTTCCGAGTGCTGGCATTAAAGGCGTGCAGTACTGATTCCTGCCTTTGAGGCTATTTGTAATTGATTGCTTAATAATGTCCTAGTAGATTTCTGTTTCTAGAACTATACGACAGCTTGATCTATTAAAAAAAAAAACTCTTATTTTTATTTCCTTCTGTTTTATTTTCATTTTTGAGAACTTAATATTCATTCTATTCTGTAAACAGATTAAAAACATCTAGAATTTCAGGATTTTTAAGGACCCAATGATGTAGCAAAATGCCTGTTTGTACTTCTTGTGTTTAACTTTCTGACCAAATGATTGTCCTATTGGGGGACCTGAAGTTCAAACACATGAAAGTAACTTAAGTTGAGATAGCAAGTGCGAGAAATGAGATTTGTTCTCTAATGTCTTAGTTATAAAGCTGGTAGTCTCCTTGTGTATCCAGAGGTATGTGAGCAATATAATGCAGAGCATGGACAAGGTCAAGGTGAAGTTAGCAAGTTCATCTGGTAAAGGATGCTGGGAGTGAGTTTGCAGTGGAAAATGGAGCTTGAAGAACATCACTTTGGGTAGCAGCAAGGATTTTAGAAAATTATCAAGATAACGTGTCAAATTGGTGTTTGGCCCATTTGACAGCAGTGATAGTGAAGTTCAGATCTAGACATACTAAAATTGTTACAAATGCACATTAAAACCATGAATGGAAGACAGTCCCAAATATGCTGCTGTTGCTGGTTTGACTGCCCAATTGGAGGACCTGAAAATGTCCAGGTGTCAGTTCAAAGGAACCAGCTTGGGACTGAAGAGATAACCCTGTTAATGAAGTGCATTTTCTGTAAACATAAGGTACTGAGTTTGACCTCAGCACGCAAAGAAAAATCCAGGCATGATTGCACATGCTTATCCAACCATCATCGTGTAGGCAGAGATATGGTCATCTCTATGGCCTGCTGAAAAAAAACAGCCTAGAAGAATTGATTTGTCCCTTGTTACAGTGAGACACCCTTCCTACACACACACACACACACACACACACACACGAGAGAGAGAGAGAGAGAGAGAGAGAGAGAGATTACTAGCCAATGTATTGACTTTTGCCTACACAAATTGCCTTTCTTAAAGTTTAAACTGATAATTTTCCTGAAAAAGTTTATAAATTTTCCTACCTGAACTGAAATAAATTCACTGCCTAAAACAAGACAAAAAAATTGTCTGTACCTTCTCCAGTATTAGCCACCTTTTCCAGTGGCTAATTCTGGTTGAAGACTACTTTATGTCCTATTTATTGTTATTATTCACCTGGGAAAGAACAAATGCTTATGAAAGTTGATAACAGAATATCAGGTTCCACAAGCATATCTGATGCAGAGACACCCTTAAGGGATTCAAATTCTGTGTGTGTGTGTGTGTGTGTGTGTGTGTGTGTGTGTGTGTGTGTGTTTTACATAGGTCTGTATGCAATCTGGAGGCAAGGAGGGATATTGTTCCCTTGTTTTGTCGCCCTCTACTTTATCCACTTGATGCAAGGTCTCTCACTGACCCTGGAGTTAGACTCGAAGCAACAAGCCCCCATGATGCCCCTGTGTCTACCACTCACAGTACGGGTGTTCCATGTGCATGCCCAGTTTTTTATGTGAACATTGAGGATTGAAACCCAGGTCGTTGTGTGGGGACAGTAAGGTACTCTAACTATTCACTGAGTCATCTCTTAAGCTTCTGACAAAAAAGAAAAAGAAAAAGAAAAGAAAACAACAACAACTATGTGTGAGTCTTACTCTTGTTTTGTTTTGTTTTGTTTTAGAGATATGAGATAGAACTATGTCAGCTATAAAATAAGAAAATAAGTCAACAAAAACAAAATCAACCACAAAAGGTATATATCAGAAGAGATCGGTTGCAAATGTTTATCAAAAATCAATGGGAGATATAATTGGCTATGGTCTACCACTAGATCAACTACTCAAGGATTAATTAATTTATTTCAAACATTACAAGGAGACCCAGACCTAAGCAACTCAAGACAGTTAACAGCTAAAGCAAAGAGAGAGTTAACTCTGGTAGAACTGAGACTGCACGGTACATATATAGATCCCAAACTTGGTTGTATATCGGCTATTTTGCCTTCAACTCATTCTCCTGCTGGGTTCATTATGCAAAGGAAAGATAGTATTATGGAATGGATTTTCTTAGCACACAAACAACGTAAAACATTAAAGACTTACATAGAAAAAGTTGGTTCTCTGACCATAAAAGGTAGAGTAAGACTATGTCAACTATCAGGAACAAACCCATCAGAAATTGTAGCACTGTATATTAATGATGAGATTATGTCATTATGGGTAATCAAAGAAGATTGGCAAAGAGCTTGTAGCAACTACTTGGGAGAAATTAACAGCAAATATCCTAAAAGCAAACATCTTCAGTTTATAAAAAGAACTAACTGAATTATCCCAGGTATTGTAAAGGGAATGCCAATTCCTGAAGCACCTGTACTCTGTACAGATGAAAGTAAGTTGGGAACGGCAGGCTACAAGTAAGACAAAATGAGCAAAGGAATTCAAAGCCCATATACTTCAGTTCAAAAATCAAAGCTGTATGCAATTCTTAACGGTATTATTGTATTTTCTGAATCTCTTAATATAATTACTCTTAATATGTACAAAGAGTTGTTCTGCATATAGAAACAGCTGGATTTAATCTAGATAATTCAGAATTAACTTTGGTGTTTATACAGCTGCAACTGGCAGTCAGAAATAGAAACTACCCATTATATAATCAGCCATATTCGGTCTCATACAGGCTTGCCAGGCCTATTAGCACAAGAAAGTGAAGAAATGGACCAATTATTAATAGTAAATGTGATAGAAGCCTAAAAATTACATGAAAATGCCATGTTAACAGTAAAGTTTTTTTTTTTTTTTTTAGTTTTTCGAGACAGGGTTTCTCTGTGTAGCCTTGGCTGTCCTGAAACTCACTCTGTAGACCAGGCTGGCCTCGAACCCAGAAATCCACCTGCCTCTGCCTCCCAAGTGCTGGGACTAAAGGTGTGCGCCACCACCGCCCGGCTAACAGTAAAGATTTAAAGAAAAAAAATTTTCTATCGCCTGGCAACAAGCCAAGGAAATTATTAAAAAATGTCCTACTTGTTCTTTGTATGATCAAAATCCATTGTCCACTGGAAGTAACCCTAGGGATATCAAAAGAAATTAAATCTGGTGTATGGATGTATTAGAATTTGGAAAAGTAGTTTATGCACCATACCACTGGTATATATTCAGGGTTTCGATGGGCAATGGCTTTGCGTTCTGAGAAGGCCGATTCTATAATTCACATTTATTGGAAGCACTGGTTATTATGAGGATACTGGTACAAATTAAGACTAACAATGCCCCCCACACATGTCTCCCGTAAGATGACACAATGCTTTGTATACTAGAATATAAAGCGCATTACAGGTATACCACACACTCCTATGCAATCTAATTGCACCTTAAAGGAAATACTTATAAAACCTAAAGGAAACATAAAGACTCCTGAGATAGACAAAATAATGCTCTGCTAACTTTAAATTTTCTGAATAGTAATGAGAAAGGAAGAACAGCAGCTGAGGGACACTAGGTTATAGAAAAAAAAAAAAAAAAAAAACTGCGGAATGAAATCAGCCCATATACTCTAACGATATGTTAGCATCAGAATGGAAACCAGCAAAAGCGCTCCTTTGGGAATGTAGATTTGTCTGTATTTCCCCAGGAAATGAAAAGCTGTGTTTACCATCAAAACTGATAAAACTGAGCTGAGCAGGAGAGGTCTCCTGAAAAACTTGGCCACTGACCCAAAAAGCGTTTGTTTCCTTGAAAACGTCTCTGTTTCTAATTACCCCGCTACACAACCCAACACAATTAACGGCTTGATACAGAAGCAGGGGCAGAGGGAAATGTAGTGACAATTCTGGAATTTTGGTTTCTTGAAGAAAAAAAAACCACAAATATTGTAAGAATGTTTTCATTTGAATCCCAGCGGTAGGAATATGCTTGAGACGGTCTACAGTAGCTGACTGTGATTTGCCTCCTCTTCTACCAGAGCCGAATACATAGTGGGCTGCAGCTAGTTTCTGTGATTGCGTGACATTTGGAATCCTGGGAACTTGTCAGAGCGAACGCAAATGACAGGGCCCTGCGTGGCAGGGTTGGTCGTTGATGGTCTTTCGGGGAGCGGGAAGGGGGTATTTGTAGTTTGTTGGTAGTCGTGCACAAAGAAGAAACAAGAAGAAAGAAATGATATTTACAGATCTTTCTCTCCTACACATCTAGCCTTCCTTCTCCCCTATCTAGTGAGAGAGGGTGAAACTGGGGGGATAACGGGTGGGAAAAGGAAGACCCCGCAAAGTAGCAAAAAAACAGCTGTAGTTTCCCTTTGAAAACCCAGGACAATTCAACGCTGGCAACACGGCTTTGCCAGTTTGTCTGGTGCTTTGTTTTCCTCCTGTGCCAGGCGTTTCCTTCCCACACACCTGTCAAGCACAGCATATACTCTGCAGGACGACAAGTGACCTACCCCTGGGCACTTTGGTCATTTAGCTTACAACAATGTCACACTGACTGCCCTGGAAGCTGAGATTTTTGTGTACGTAACTGTAGTCACAAAACACATTTTTAGAAGTACATTTTTGGAGCAAGCCTGCATTTTACCTCGGTTCATCTGAACGCAGATCTCGATCCTTCTAATAGCGGACATCACAATTCCTGAAAGAAGCCAACAGGAGAGGGTAGTTTAGGCAAATCTGACGGTTAAAGTGTGAGAGAAAACTATACCGTCTTTTTTGGTCCGTACTTTCTGCATTCACAGAAATTGTGACTCAAAGTGCATAGGCCCTCTGCACATACGTTATAGTTGTGTAGCTTGCTCTTCATGTGGGACTCCTAACTGCAGGGGTCAGGGGCTATTTCTAACTCTGGGGGAAGGTCTGAAAGGAGAAGAGGGAGGGGAAACTGAGATCAGATGTAAAATTATATTTTTGATTAAATAAAATAGTTGTCAAAAAACTTTGTTCCTCATTTAATCTTTTTCTTATAAAACTGGTTCTAATGATAATATGCATACACTATTGGCATTGATGAGTTAATGAATAACATCACATTCTCTCTTTTTTTAATTCATTTTCAAGATTTATTTATTTTATATAAGTGAGTACACTGTCACTGTCCTCTGACACACCAGACGAGGGCATCAGATCCCATTACAGATGGTTGTGATCCACCATGTGGTTGCTGGGAATTGAACTCAGGACCTCTGGAAAAGCAGTCAGTGCTCTTAACCGCTGAGCCAGCTCTCCAGCACCAACATCACATTCTTTAAGCTTTGTTTACATCACCAATGTTACTGCAGTAATTGTGCTTCATTGTGTGAATAAAGATTTTAGAAGAAATATTCAATAGACTGTATAGATTCAACCTCATTCACAATAAGTCAATTTTGAATTTCTAAATTATTAATGCTCACTGGAAGAATATGAATAATTTTATGAAATACCATGCTAAATATGGATTTTGTTTTTCATTCCATTTCATGTAAGTCTCTGGCTGTCTCTGTCTTTTTAGATCTTTCAAAGTGTTGAAAGATTACTGTATAAGATATTGTCTCACATGCACACACAGTGTTGGAGGAGGCAGTGAAATGTTGCAATACATTAATTTAGAAACGTATGCAGTATAGCAAAATAATAAACACTGAGGAAACGAAGCCCTCCTGCTCAACTACATGAACCTAGGCTGTGAGATAACTGTGATCTTAAGGCTGAAAACACCCAATTTTTAAGTTGAGTCGAAGCTGCAACTGAGGTAGGTTTCAAGCTCATGAAAAGCTGATACTCAGAATACTATCTACTAACTTCTGTGGTGAAATGGACCCTCCATCTCTGCTATGAGGAAAGTGGTTTCTATAGGGAACGTTGTCTACAACAGACCAACAATGTGAGCCAACCAAGCTTATGTGTAATTTAAAGAGGAAAGACGGGTGAAAAATTTAATTACTAACTTGAGGGGAAGAAACATCCAAGTGTGTCTCTTGAACATTTTTTCATTTAGCTTAGCTACTTCAGAATGCTGTGGGAAGGCTGCAAAGTCCCCTGAGACATGTATATTTACCTGTCTCATTGGTATATCTCATTTTCTGGGCAGAGTAGAGTCAAAGCAACAGGTAGCTATGGGCTGAAGTTTGCTCCCAAATCCCAGATCACATCTCTCACTGCATCCAGACTGAGGAATATAAGTAACATTAAATATGGGGTACTAAATGCTCAGCTTTTTTGATCAAAGCACAAGTAAACAGTATTTTAGAATACAGGACATTAATTAAGTTCTATATTTATAAGTATAGGTATTTGCTCTGGTATTCCATGTTTCTGGCACAGCCTTAGGTTTCTATTGAAATGATAAAGCAACATGCCAATTGCACCTTGTGGTCAGAAGGGCTGATTTCACCATAGACTCTTCCACATCACCATTTATCACCAAACAAAGGCTGTACAGGGGTGGTGGTGGTGGTGGTGGTGATGGTGGTGGTGGTGGTAGTGGTAGTGGTGGTGGTGATGGTGGCGGTGATGGTGGTGGTGATGGTGGTGATGGTGGCGGTGGTAGTGGTGGTTTACATACGTTGGAAGCTTTGATATAAGACTCAAAACCACTTCAGTGAATCCCTTGGGCCATTGTATCATTTATTCACCTAAAGACAATTGTTGTTCCTTGAGAGCTCTTGGGGAAAATGTTTCAACTTTCATACATGGTGCAAGATCCTTAGGGAAATATCAAAAGGGATGTGACTGATTTTCTGGTCCAGAACGACGTGGTCTCCGGCAGGACTGTTCATTTGGAGATTCTTTAGAAGTTATCAGGTTCTGTGTCCTTTATCAAAAACAAAACAAAACAAAACAAAACAAACAAACAAACAAAAACCACAATTGCTCTCACCCCGACCGTGATGGTCTATTCCACCAACCAGGACCTCCTCCTCCTCAGCCCCTGTCAATTTGTCCTTCAGCATGGCTGCTTGGTGAGAGAGTTCGGATGGACACTCATACATATTACAAATATGTCATCCGCTTCCGTTCTTCTGTCTCCAAGACATATAGCCTTGCAAGCAGCCCAAACCTAGCAATTATCCAGCCTATCACCTGCCCCTTAGACACAGGCCCCTGGTTCTAGCACTGCACCCAGGAGTCCTACCTTGCCTTCTCGGAGTTATTTAGATAACACGCTATGACGGCGAATCAGAGTTGTCATACAGAGTTGAGCGTTCCTCCCACAGAGGGCATGCAGGCTGCTCCCTCAGACCCTCCTTTCTCTGTCCTCACTGTGGCCCTGAATAACAAACCTCAGCCTCACTCTACATCATGGCACGGCTCCGTGGCAACGGGGACTGTGAAACCATAAGCATGACCTCAGAAAGATTCAGGAGTCATAAACCGGTATAAAGCATTTTTGTTTCGGTGGTTTAGTGGCTTTGAGATGAGAGGCGTCCAGGAACTCAGGGATTCTCACCCACGGAATGAATAGTTCCCACTTGAGATGTTTCTACGGATGACCACCAGAGGGCGCCCGTGCTTTATCCTGCACAAAAGAAACACGCTAGAGAAAGCCACCTGTAGACATTGTCCAAATCAGCTCAGATAATCAAACGGTGACCTGGCGGTACGGAAAAATGATCGCCCACTGCAACAAGGGAGATGGGATTGCAGCTCTCCCTAGAGAGTTCTCAACTTCCAGGGAGGAAGCATGAGCGGTGTGAGCCTTTTACATAGTTGTTCTCTTGAATGGAGCTGGGTGTCCCGATGGCTTCAATCTGCATGGGTTGTTGCACCAATCCACTAGCCATGTTTGTCAGGTATGTGGGGGGTGGGGGGGACAGAGAGGCAGAAAGAGACAGAGACAGAGAGAGACCCTTAAAATGTCTTCACCCCCTCTTTATTCAAAGATAATATTTCTGTCTGCCACCAGAGGCCTGATGTTTGTTATTGACTAGAACACACGCAAAAGTTGTTTAACCACCACACACAGCTCTTATGATTCTCTTAGAAGGGGAGAGAAGATCAGAGAGTATTACTATGGTGTTTGTACGAATCCTTCCTTCTCTCTGGGCGGTGAGGCCCCTGTTACATTCCTGTCTCCTGTGAGGCCTGTTTTCCTTAGTGAGACAAGGAAGAGGCAGATGGCTTCCAATATGTCTTTCTACTTTAATCTTATGGGTCCCAGTGACAAAACAAAATCATCTGAGAACTTTCTAAAGCCAGGAAGGAACAAAAGCAAAACCAGGTGTGAGCCGTACACCCACGGGGCCTGGAGTCCAGTGTGTGAAGACAGGGATAATGAGATGGCCACCTTAGAGGGCTCTCGGAGGCATGGCAAACGGGGTGCCAGCAGCTCTTGCCCTTCCCCCTTTCCCCTTCCCTCTCCTTGCTAAACTGTTAGATTGATTCCCTTATTCAGGCACCTCCACATTCCTGAAGCTAGGCACCAGGGTCTTTCATTTGGTCATTTTCCTATGCCTGACCCATTCCTGGGGCTGATCACCACGGTCCTATCATGTGACCAGCACCACAAGGGCAGAAGGAAGTTCACTAGGACTCAGATTCCTCTGAGCCAGTAAAGCCAACACTCTCCAAACATCCATCCAAGGCCCATGGGAAGATAGATGAGCCACCAGGGCCCAGGGTGTATTTTATAATGGAAACCAGCTTAGCTTCTTTAAACCTTGGACAACTGTGGCCACAATTAACATTCATCACCGGCTGGCTCCCCTAAACCCATTGGCTGTCCAGTTATCCTCAGACATCAAATCTTATACTCCCTATTACAAGACATAGCTAAACCCAAATCTCCCCCTTTGATACATCCATACTCATGGCCAAACTCTCACTTGGGTTGAGGTCATCCAACAAACTCCTTCCCTTCTCAATGGGATCCTTCCTTTAACATCTTCCACTGCTTTCTCTGGGCCTATCTGCAACACCCTCCCCGAACCACAGTCCCTCTTACCAGCCATGCCCCAGTTGTCAACCACCCACTACCAACTGCTTGTCCCTATCCATCCAAGCTCCCTTGGGAACCAAAGGCCGGTTCTCTCAACCTCTCCACACCAACCCCCAAAATTTGTTACCCAGCATCCCTTTCACCATTTAACAAAGGCCTCTCTGGTCATCCACATTCCCAAAGTGTCTCAATTGCCAGCCTACCTGGGCACCCCACGGAAGGCTATTCTGGTGTGATGGGAGTCTTTCTGATTGTATTTTCCCCCAGTGCAGATCCTGCTTTATGGTGACTGTCAGCCCCCATTGACATTACACAGCCCAGTTGAATTCTACTGGGGTCCTCTCGAGGATTCATTTCCCTGGGGCATAATAGGTCTTTTTGCCTATTATGTATGATAGGTATAAGTCCGGCTAGTACCTTAACTGGACCAGCTGTGACCAGCAGAACTTTGAGTCATTCTTTGTCACAGGTCAAGATTCCAAGGCCAAATTAAAACTTTCTACAGACTCCACAGCCGAGTGTCTGACCTCCCTCAATGATGGCTTTACTTCTCTGGCCCAAGTCTCCCTTCAAAGCAGCCAAGCTGTAAACCTCTTAACAGTGGAGAACACAGGAGCTTGTCTGTCCCTCAGAGAAGGATGTTGTATTATGCCAGTGAACTGAGGGTGGGAGAGGAAAATATGTATAAGCCAACCCACCTTCCTGAGGACCTGCTAAACAGAGCTTCCCTCTTTGACTCCAGCTCCACGTGACGAGTCTCCCCTAATGAATTGGGTCTGGCCTTCCGTGGCCCCTCGTCACTAGTGTTTTTCTATTACTTCTTGTACCTCAATTCCTTAACTGCCTTGCCTCCTTTTACCAAGCGAATATGACAAACCAATATAGCCAAAGTTTTAGTAAGCTCCTCCTCAGATATTACAAAGCTCTCATCACCAAAGATGACGTCATTTATTCATCTAGCCCATAACCGCCTCATCTAGGCACGGGGACAGTTTCTTGACGGAGGTCTCCGGGAA
>NC_034596.1:29673793-29685292 GCF_900095145.1 Mus pahari
CATGCCTGCATGGGTGCTGCCATGCTCCTGCCTTGATGATAATGGACTGAACCTCTGAACCTGAGAGCCAGCCCCAATTAAATGTTATCCTTATTAGAGTTGCCTTGGTCATGGTGTCTGTTCACAGCAGTAAAACCCTAACTAAGAGACCTCTTAAAAATACTCCTGCAAAGCTATTTGCTGCTATTTCTGCCTGATACAGATTGTTTGCCTTGCTTAATAAAGGATCTCTTTGTATTGGAAATTGGTGTGTGGGTGTGGTCTGTGCCCAATTGGGGATCCAGAGGGGAGCACCCTGCAGGGACGGGTTCCTTCACACCTGGAGGGGTACAAATCATCCAACTTAGGTAAGACCTCGAAAGGGAAAGCGTGGACAAGTGACAGTGCTGTCCACCCTGGGCAGAGTGATCAGGAAAGATGCCCTGAGGAAGGAAGTGTGCACTGAAAGGAAAAGGCAAAGAAATAAAAACCATAGAAAAGAATGGGGACAAAGCTGGCAATGGCAAGGCCAGCACGGCTGCTTAGATGCAGAGGTAAGGTTGTCAGCAAACAGGCATCTCCACCACCTGCCCCGGGGACCCAGCAACAGCAGGATACACCATCACGGGATGCTAAGAAGCAACACATTCCCAGTGTTGCCATAAGTCACATGTCCTCCCCCTGCGTATGTGCTACAACCCCTTATAAAAGGCCAGGCCCTCCTCTAACCTCTTCTTCCCTCCACCCTCACCCACAGGCAGCCTCCGAATGCCTCCTCCTCAACAAACCTCCCATGTGAGATCTGTTGCTTGGTGTGACTTTATACTGTCCATAGCTTAGATCATAATAGGCTATGCTGGGCCTGGGCACCACACAACAAGCTCTCGTATTTAGTCAAGGAGCAATCAAAAGGGTTGAGGAACTTCTAAGATTAAGAACTGTCCTTAAGAATCTCAATTAAGAACTTAAGCCATGGGGACCAGGGGGGAGTTGCCAAGGAGGAAGAGCATGAGCTAGAGGGCTGAGGATGATAACGCATGAGCCAAAACTCTCCACACAGTGCCCAGGAGCAGGAGAACAGCCCTCCCTGGAGGATCAGTTAACAGGAGCTGGTTGTTGCTGCACAGCAAGAGCCTGCGTTGAGGTAGAAGTGAGGGAAAGACCATTGCAAGAATAAAGGATGTGTCTACCTGGATCTGGACACCTCCCCCTGTAAGATACCCACCCATTACTCGCCCCTGCCCCATCTTTCCCGGCTATGGACTGACTTTCTAACAGCTCAAGTGTCTCAGAGACAAACAGGCTTTTGCATCAGTCTCCATGGCTTCAGTTATCAGCTGTCCTCCACTTCATGGTCAAAATGGTTAAAACAATAGCATGAAAGGTATATGTGGATAATTGAAAAAAGCCACCGTTGACCAGACAATACAACCTTTGTTCCTTCTATGGTCCCCAGTCCCACTCAGTGTGCCCTGTACACCAGTCTTTCTTCAGCTCTAGTGTGTGGCTCATTATCTCAACAACAAAACAGAATCTTCCATCGGACATTATCAGCTGGCTCATTGAAGTCACCTGCCAGTATTAAAAACCCAACGCCAGCTCACCCCGGCCCACAGACGTTCATTATCTCAACCGTAGCTTAACTTTCACTAGGAAAGGTCTCAAAGGATTTTACTGTGTGGCCAAGTTGGACACCAGCGCTGGCCACCTTATCGTGCACAGCTGTCTAAGTAATCATGCAACAGTATTTTAAATAGGTTCCTCCACAGCCCAAGGGTGGATCTCAAAGTCTCTTATAGTTTACACATAAAACGAATCTAGGGAAAATAGGCGACACCCCCACCCCCATACATTGCTGATATAAAATTGTGCAGCCACTTTAGAAAGGAGTTTAGCAACTTCTTAAAATACTGAACATAAGTTTACCATGTGACCACAATTCAACTCATAAGTCTAGACCCGAGAGAAACGAAAAGCTGCCTCTAGTGACAGTCATCAGTTATACACGCTCAGAAGGTGTCAGTCCTCACAGCTAGAAGTCAACAGTGGCTATGAGCAGGCAGACGGTGGCTGAGCAGAATGAGTATACCGTATGCATAGATGCTGTAGCTGCACAGTCAGATGCGACACTGCTTGGCGGGTTCTATAAAAGATTGGTGCATACAACAGTGTGAGGGTCTCAAAAACATCGGAATTTGAAAGCCAACCACAAATCTCACATATACCACTATTCTAACTTACTCCAAATGTCCAAGAAGGCAAACCTGTGTAAACGAGAGGTAGTTTGGTTCCTGGGGCCGAAGGAGGCAGAAGCCAAGGGAAGCAGAAGCAGGGATTACTCCAAATTGGTGTGAGGACTCTTCCTGAGGTGCTAAACGTTTCTTGAGGTTTAGAGTTAAACAAGTGAATTATGGTGTCGAGTATCTCAGAAAGGTTTATATTTGTCTGAAAGGAGAAGAGAGCTATGTATAAATGAGGTTTGGGATGAGGACATCCTCACACACAGACACATCACCTCCCATCTCCTCAAGGATGCTGTAAGGCCATCAACTCCAGCTTCGGCCAGAACAGCATCATTGCTTGTGAGGAACACACTCTAAGCCTGCCATAGATCAGCTGATTTCAGGAAGTCTGTGGGCGTAGACCAGCTCCTGTCTTTCTAAAACTCCCCCTGATGTTGACACACACTAGCTCGTTTGGAACGTGGCAATCAACCTGTTAGCGAGCTTCTTCCCTGTTCCATGTCTCCAGATGGAGAATGACTTAGCTTTGAAAGTAAGAGAACAAACCAGGTGCTCTTCATAACAGGGGGAAAAAAAACTTCAGATAGTTCAAACGTCCTTAACAGGTAAATGACTAAAGTTTGAAATGTGTACCATGTTCAGATCATGAATCAACAGTAAATACAAACCCTGGGTACGAGTGTCCCATGCCACTGAGTGAAAGGAGGTTTTGTTCATATGAAACATTGGGGCAGGTGGAACTACCCTACAAGGACAGAGAGCAGATGTGTGACTGCTGGGTCTGGCGTTTGCAGAGGGTTTGACCTCTGAGATGAAGAGAGAACTTACAGAGATGATGGAAGAAGTCCACGTTTTGATTGTGAAGAGCGTTATAGGGGTATTTGTTCATCTGGACACAAAACTATATGCTTAAAGTAAATGTGCTTTGTTATATATTTTGTATCTTAATAAAGCTGATTTTGAAGGAAAAAAAAACTGGACACAGTGTCTATTTTATAAATGTTTCAGTTTTCTCTTAGCCTGGCCAGCTCCCAAACAACTGAGACAGGACGATTTCATTTACTTAACAGCTTTAAGGCACAACAACTGAGCAATGCCAATCTATTGTCATCCTCTAAGATAACGGAGCTACCTCCCAACCACAATCCCCGAGATTCCTGCAGTTTATGGTTTTCTCTGCTCCATCTTATGATGTGCCCTTGACACTCTCCGCAGGGCTGAATCCCACTTCCTCTCTCTCCCTCCCCCTACCTTCATTAGGAGGAAGTCCAGCCCTATTCTCTCCCCTGCTCAGCCATTGACTGATCATCTCTTTATTGACCAGTCAGGAAATAATTGGGGAGCAATGTTTACACAACATTGAGACAGGAGGGTCGCAGAATAAGGATTGCAAACAGATATGGGGGTGGGGAGCACAGTAGTCAGAATTTGAATAATACGAGGATAA
The DNA here is from genome assembly GCF_900095145.1 of Mus pahari. NCBI lineage: Eukaryota > Metazoa > Chordata > Mammalia > Rodentia > Muridae > Mus > Mus pahari. Next base: position 29,677,463 of record NC_034596.1, read on the forward strand.
TCTTTACACAGGGCACAGTTACATGATGCCTACATACAAGTGACTCCTCCTCTTCCAGACTCTCTTTCATTCTTTGGTCTGTTTACCTCAGGATGGGGCAGAGTGGGAGGGGACTCCTGGTTCTGCCTCGTCTTCATGTGAGGGATCATGCCTGCCTTTTGAGGAGTCTCTGGTGGGCTCCACCTCCACCTGCTTAGGCCCATGTACTATTGTAGGTCAGACCAAGGTTACAGAACATACCCAGACTTTTCTGGTTGGGTGGCCTCGGGGACCCAAATGAAATGGAATTTTAGGACCCAACTATGGATCAAATCTAAGACCTACATGCCTATCTTAGACATGAAGTAATATTTGATTTCTGTTCATCCAGTTTGTGCAGTTGTTACATTTGTACTCTCAAGTCAACTCCCAAGTCAGTCCCTAAGGTCCTTGCCTGACCAGCGTCACCCAGAGTCACTCCCACTCTATTCTTCACATACAATCTATGAAATGTGACCCTAATACGGAAGGTTTGTCAGCTCTGGCTCTGGGACAGGCTCCTTTGGAGTCTCTCTGAAGCGGGACAGTGTCTGCATACGTGGATTTAGAGGAGTCCTGTTCAGGAGCAAACTGTGCCAGGATCCAGGACTGTGTGAGAGCAGAGCCTCTCATCTCTCTTGCAAACAACATGAGTTTTCACAATCCTTACAGTTCTCATGATCATGAGGCTAGATGGTACAGAGGCCGATCCAAAGTTTCCTTGCCCTCCTGTAGACTTTAGACCTGGTTCTGGCTTCCAGACCCATGCTCCTAGATGTAAGTCTCAGACTCTGCCACATGGCCAGTTACCTGTGTTCAGGTACCATGCATCCATCTCTTCACATCTTCCCCAGCAGATCTTTCTGCACCTGGCTCTATCCTGGAATTCTTTCTGCCTTCCAGATGTCCCATCTTCTATTTCCTTCCTAAGCCCGAGACCATCAGATTTATTGTTGACAGGTGCCACAGCCACACAGACATAAGGTATTCTCTCTACACCCTTCCCCAGAGTTGCCAATTGTTTAATAAAGTCCTTGTTATAGAGGCTGTCAGGAGTGTGTCTGGATTTCTGTCTCAGTGGAAGGACACATGAGAAGGTGGATGCTGTGCCTCACCAACTCTGCTTGGGGAAGATGCTCATTGACAGGAACTTCAGATCTCCGTCTCTACTCATTCAACTAAGAACAGCCTTACCTCTGCCCTATAGGGACTGTGAAAGGAAGGTGAGTGAGCACATCTGGAGTCTTGGGTTAGCTGTTCAGCATCTAACTACTCCAAGAGAGAACAGGCACTCCCTTGGAGCAATTTGTATACCTCCGGGCCCATTGTTGATCCAGTATCATGAGTACAGCAAGAGCAAAAGTAATGGTCTCTGATCCTACTGCGCCTTCACTCTGGAGAAAGTCGAGCACCAGGTAGCTTCATGTCCAACAACTATGAGTCTTGGTCCACATGCTGTGGTAGTACCTAGGCTACGGTTTCAAAGAAAGGTGCTGCTGTGGGCTTAAGTAGCGGAGTCCGAAGAGGGGTCTAGAAAATGAGTGGATAGATCTTGCAAAGGAAGAGGACAGAAATAATGCAATGGTAGACAGAACAATGCCCCATCCCATAGTGAGGTGCAAGGGATGTATCACTTTAGTGTCTGAACTTGGAAAAAGTGTCAAGGGACACAACCCAACACATTCTACATCAGTGAGTTGGAATGTAATCCTGTGCCTGATGCCTCCTCCTGCAGCTTCCATGATACAGAGGGTACATATCAACTATATCGTATAGTGATAGAGGCTGCAGAAAAAAGATGGCTGCTGTTGAGGGACTGGAATCTATACCAGGACTACGGTAGGTAGAGGTTGTATCAAGTAGCATGTTGTCTCTGGTCTGAAAACACAATTCCTGCACCATCCCAGTAATGACAAATTATAGAGTAGGAAGAGGATAGAGTCATGCCTGAAGACCAAGGAAGAGAGCCCACAGGTACAGAAAGGAGTTCATGAGTAAGGGACACTTGAACCATGCAGAAGTGCTTAAAGCTGGCCCTGGGGGAGGTCCAGTCACCAAAGTGTTTGCTGTACAAGCTTAAGAAGCTGGGGTCAGTCTCCACAGACCACACAAGGCTGGGACATGGTGGCACACTGTAATCCCAGTGCTGGAGAGGTAGACTGGTGGATCTCTGGGGCTTGCCGGTTGACCAGCTTGCATAATCAGCAAGCCCCATGCTAGAGGAAGACCTTGTCTCTAAAACAAAGTGAACAGCATCTGAGGGAGAACAACACCCAAAGTGTCTGTGGCCTTCACGTGCACGTGTGTGTGTGTGTGTGTGTGTGTGTGTGTGTGTGTGTAAAGAGTTCAGAAAGTCTTGTTCATTCTCTCATCTGTTTTACCTTTTTCATTTTGATTATTGAACATGACCCATTGTTTTTTATTTTGTTTTGTTTTTTAACAGTGCCTTTCTTGGAGTGAAAAAACAGGCTGAAAGGACTTGGAGCTCCTGGAGAAGTGGATCCATGGAAAACACAGTGAGGGACACTTCTGGAAGGTGTATGACCTGCCTGTCCATACTCAAATTGAGACATCGGTGGCAACAAACAGGCTTCCTAAGACTTTAAATCTGTATTCTGGAGATGCATGCACATTCCACCTTCCCCAAGCAGTCTGTCTTGTTAATCCCAACAGGTTTGACATATTGGTTATATAGTGAGCAATAATCAGTATGGCCACTAGTTCTACCCCTCTGATTTCTTATTGTGTCAATCCATTGCTAGGGAATTAATGACAATACTGCTATTTGTCATTTTATTATATAAGTCCATTGATAGTTAATTGTTAAATACTGTTGTGGAACACTGTGATGTGCGGATATGCCTGCTCCCCAAGAAGTAAAATTAACCTTTATCTGTAATTGTCATCTTGGAGCCTTACTGCTGAATCAGCTCACCCTTTCTAGTCCTTTCTGAGCTTGGCTGGCTGGATCAACTCAGCTGTTCTGGCTCAAACTCCTCTCCAAATTGACTGAACTTAACTGTACTCATCTGAACTGAACTGAACTGAACTGAACTGAACTGAACTGAACTGAACTGAACTGACTGGAACTAGCTGAACTCCACTGCACTGACTCCATGAACAGAACTCACAAACTGCACACCCCTGAGGAACTAACTGACTCTCCCTGCACTGTTCTTAAATTGCTTCTCCTTCCTTTGCTGTTCTCATGAAAGTTGGGTACATCCTTTCTCTGACACATTCTGGCAAATCTTTCTCTGATTCAGCACTTTGTCTGCCCCTCAACTAAACATCACTTTTAAACTTAGCTGCTTCCTTCTACAAACTAACTTTACCTTCATTGTTAAGGATTAAAAGTGTGTCCTAAGGGCGTGTCTGTATTCCACCCAGCTCATACAGACCTAAAAGGTCCTTGAATGTGATCTCTGGCCCGAGCAGGCATATTGCTGGATTAAAATTCCCCTACACAGGATGGAAGAAGTACCCATTCAGCTAACACTGGGTGCCTGAGGATGCAGGTGTCCCGGGTAGATGGTTTGCAACCAGGCATGGAGGGATAAGAGAGCACGGCTCAGTTGATGTTACCTTCAGGAATGCATGCAGGTCATTGTGTGCACTCATGTGGACAATTAGGGAAAGTGCCTGGAGGTGATGCTGAGAGTCTAGTAGCATCAATAAATCTCAGATGAACAAGCTTCTAGAAAGACATAAGTGCCGGGGCTTTCTGGACAGGAGGGCATCTTCATAATAAGTGAACCCTGCCTTTCAGTATTTACAAAGTAGTCTGAGCCAAGCCTACCTTTGTAATACAGACACTGTAGTGGCAGGAAGTAGTCAGTGTTGTTGTTCCAGTTGAATCCTTATGGGTGCTAACATTTATGTTTCATTGCTATATTTTTGATCAAAACTGCTATTCTTTTGTTTGTTTTTTAACCATTTTGGAACACAAAAGCCATGCTTAACACGTTAACCATAAAAAAGCAGAGGGTGGGCCTGACTAAACCTGTGGCTTCTGAGCTCATGCCCCTGATCTATATGAAGTAGGCAAAGCCTGACATGCACTGCCAAGCAGATGTAAAAACTGAGTGTTTTAAAAAGATAAAATCACAAGTCACTTAGAAAGAAAGATTTTTTTTAACTCATCAGTTAATTGAAGAACAAGAAAAATATAACCAAGTCAAAAGCAAGCTTTTCTTTTTTTACCAGTGCTGAAGGTTGAACCTGGGGCTTTATGCATCTAAGGCAAGCACTTGACCACTGAATTACATACAGCCCCAGCTCTAAAGGAAATGTTTCCCTCCCCAGTCTTTCAGTGTTACACATGTGTGCTCACCCATACAGGTGGATGAAATGTCACATGTCCTGACCTAACAGCTTATCACCCCACCTTACTTCCTTGAGTCAGACTCTCTCAGTGAATCTGACGACCACATTTTGGTTAATCTGGTTGACAAGTGAACTCTCAGTAGCAGCCTCCACAACTCTGAGACATAGGCTACATTTACCAGCCATAAGAAATGCTGGAATCCATTACTGAGCTCTGTATGACGACGCATAGAGATCTATATGACAATTGCATTTCTAAGGGACACAGTTTTTTATTTCCAGGGACAAGACTCACCTTCATTCATGGCAGTATCCTAGAACTTTCAAAACTGTAAAATAAATCAGTGAGAGACTAGTATAAATAGGAATTGTATGCTATGGGAAGGATATCTATGAACCTCCCTTCCACCTCTGAGATTTTCTTCACCATATCCTTGGGCAAAGTCCAGCATGATTAACAGGAAAGGCTGGAGGAATGGTTTAGTTGTTGTTGTTGCTGCTGCTGCTGCTGTTGTTTTGGTTTGGTTTTGGTTTTGTTGTTGTTGTTGTTGTTGTTGTTTATTGCTGGTGATGGTCCCAACCTTCTGGTCTTCTCTACCCTTCCCTGATTTCTTTCTACATCAGCTCATATTTCAGGGAAATTAATGCTCATATCTATTTATCATGGGTCAGTTATTCAACTTCCTTGTGTCATAGTTTCTTATCTGTAAAATGAGAATAAGTTAGCACCTACCTCAAGATTAATGTAGGGATTATATGGTTTGCTAGCCCTACTTCTCCTACCAAACCTTCAAATGTTCTAGAAGTATCTATACAGAAAAAAAAAATGATTAAAGAAACCTGACCATCCACCATGGGTCATGAGAGTTGGGAAGGTGGAGAGTGGATGTAGACTTACCAGTCTAATCCCGCTCTGGGGGAAGGGACTGAGTTGGTGGAGCCTATCGAGCACAAGGCTCTGGGCTAGCACATCTGCAGCACATGAACCGGGCAAGATGACACAGCTGAGACCCTAGGGAGATTACACTCAGCAGGAAGATCAAGGAGAACTTCAAGGTCATCCTCCTGATAGCCAGTTGTAGTCCAGCTTGAACTTTGTATTTCTGTGGAATTAAAAAAAAAAAAAAAAGTGAGGCAGAAGACAGGGAGCAGAGAGCATTGGAAAAGGAGAGGAGAAAAGAATAAAGAAATACACAACTTTGCCATGTACTAACAACATAAAAGTTTAGAACATTTTAGCATGAGTTTAGCACTAACATTTAGCAGTGGGAGTACACCGAGGCAGATTCAGAGGTGAGTTGACACCAGACAACCTCAGGGCCTGGACTCCTTGAACTTCTCATCTTCCACCGCTACAGGGAAGAATCAGGAACATTGTTTTCTAGAGAAACCCAACAGTGAATCCATTCTGGTTCTCCCCAGTTGTCATGGTTGCTGACTGAGATAGTCTTCCACATCCTCACTGTGGGAGGGGTCTATGCAGGCAGGCTCCACTCATTGGTCCGTCCAGGGCTTTGGCAGCCTGAGTAAGCTCTATTGGGCATTGAGACCTTAGCTTCATTCAGGCTCAGCAAAACCTGTAAAAGCCTGCCTAGCTGTCTCAGGTCTTCCAAGCTGAGCAATCTTCCACACCACACAACCTGTCAGGATTTGTAAGCCTCCTCATGCCCAAAGAAGTCTCTGTAGAGCGCATGAAAACACCCTGAGTCTGGGCAAGTCCCCCTTAGCTACCTTCCCCGAGGGAATTCGGGTGGCCTCAGATGAGAAAATATGGATTAGACCACAGTTGGTCTTTCTGAAACCAAAGTGGTAAACCAAGAAATGTCTTGCACTGGTAAGGGAGCTTTAACATCTCTTAGTGTCTCTTTAGCTCCACTGAAGGTACATTTCATATGTTAAACTAGGTCAAATGGAGTCTGCCATTCTCGAAGGTTCTGTGATGAAAAAGAGGCTGAGTTTGGATGGACAGAGCTGAGGTCAGATGCTTGCTTGTTACATCAATGTGCTCTGTTTCTAAGAGGGGAGAGAACAAGATGGAAGGAAAGAGTTAAACGGGAGACAGCTAGAGAGTCCCCCAAGGGTCGTCGGCATTTGCATGTCTTCAGTGTCATCTGGATGTCTTTATCCTGTCTAATTTGAGTGCATAGGATTTCCCTGGAAATTCAATAAAGCTGTTTTCTGTTTGGAAAGATGTTGGCTGACCCCATGACATACTGACCTTTTTCTTCACTGAACAAATTATTTGTCTTAAAAATGTCTCCCATCTGATTCCTTCCTCAACCTAATCCTGACAATTAAGTGGTTAGAGCATCAGTTCTCAGCCCTCCTAACGCTGCAACCCTTTAATACACTTCCTCATGTGGCCCTGTCTGTCCCCCAGTATAAGATTATTTTCGTTTCTACTTCGTAACTGTAATTTTGCTACTACTATGAATCATAATTTAAATATTAGATCTTCGGGATGTATTTTCATTGTTAACAAATTGAACGTAAGTAAAGCCTCTTGAATAACCACAAACAACAATATGTAATTATATATTGGGAAATATTTACTTCTAATTACAAATAAATGAAACTTGGTCTTGAAGTATAACAGTAAACTACACTGCTACATTTTGCAACAGTTTGCCTAAAAGCCAAAGTCAGCAGGGGAGGTTGGCATTGCTTCTTTCTCACCAGATCAGAAATTCTCCCAGCAGCCTTTGCAAAAGCACAATAAAGATCATCTTCCATGATGTCGAAGTCCAAATATATCAACTTTTGAATTTAGACTTGATAATCGACAAGCTGGAAAGCCCTGGTTCACAAGGATACATTGTTGGAAATGCAAGAAAAACGAGCAGCCCCAGACAGCACAGGGGATAACTGCAAACACTTGGTCCAGAACTGTGTGACTGACACTGGAGAGAAATCAGTTCTCACTGCACAGATGTTACTAAGCTCAATGAGCTGCTCTTGGGCTGTCTCGGGAACATCTTTAGCTTTGACTGTGAATGGGCCTCTAGGGTGTCAAGCAGATTCTGAAAATACAATGAAATCCTGTCTGCAAGCATGTGCAAACGTTCTTTCACAGAAATTATCATTGCGATCCTCTGTCTAGCTCAATGTCATGGCCCTCAAAAGAAAAAAAAGATGAAAATAAAATTGCCTACCAACTAGTTATTGGATCTTTTCAGAGAAATTGAGGTGTGTTCCATTTGGTCCTTGTAATGATAAACTTAACTCAGGATACCTAAGATCTCAAGCTTTTTTCCTGCAATTCACTTTTATCCCTGAAAAAAAAGTGCTTTGAGCTGTTGTCTTAGTCAGGGTTTCTATTCCTGCCCAACATCATGACCAAGAAGCAAGTTGGGGAGGAAAGGGTTTATTTGGCTTACATTTCCATACTGCTTTTGATCACCAAAGGATGCAGGACTGGAACTCAAGCAGGTCAGAAAGCAGGAGCTGATGCAGAAGCCATGGAGGGATGTTCTTTACTGGCTTGCT
>NC_034596.1:29687077-29694320 GCF_900095145.1 Mus pahari
GTGAGCCTTCCAATTCTGGATTGTAGTTCATTTCAAATATAGTCAAGTTGACAACCAGGAATAGCCACTACAGCTGTGGTCTTGATTTCTGATTAAAAAGCATTTTGAGTTTGTCACGAAGCTCAAAACTCGTTTTAAAAATGTTCATCTCCCCAACCATCTCACCGCAGCAGCTGTGTTCACCAAATATGAAGCTTCAGTGGCTGCTATGTTTTGTTTGGGGTACCTGCCGCCAGTGTCATCCGGCTTTCCCGAGCCCATTGCCTTTGCTTCTAACTGGTATCCTTGCCGACAAAGCTTGGACGTTTGTGATGATGGCATTGTAGTTTGTGCGGCTTCATAGATTTGGCTGATAGGACTTCATAGCAAATAATATATGGCAGTTTCTCAGTTCCTGCTGAAATTATTGCAGTCAAAGCATACTGTTAAACTCCTCCCTACAGTTTCTTAATGTTCTCGACACAATGCATGGTCATGGGATAGGTTTCTAATGAAAACAATATATGACAATAGGTTTAATAATACTAAAGATAATATAAAGTATAGTCCGGTCCATATAGTTCATTAAAGTGTCCTATGATTTACCATTCTCTGTGCTTTTCTTTTTTTTTTTTTTGTATGTGTTTTTGTACATACCTGTTACTATCACAAGGTGGCAGTATTCACATTAACCACAAAAAAAAAAAAGCTCAGTATCCAGATTAAATTTCCATGGTACAGTTTTTTTGTTGTTGTTGTTTTGTTTTTTGGTTTTGTTTTGTTTTGTTTTGCAGTAGTTGATAATATCACAGTACATGATTTTACATTGACTCAGTAATATTATTCATGCAGTGTCTTTTTACCTCCAATATTGCTGCTTTTAACAACATAGCTGCTCTCTACTGTGTCTATATAAGTACATTATGGTGACAACCCTGTCACATACACATTTGTTCCGTGTGTATGTGATGGGCTTGGTGCAATGATGTCATCACACCGGGTAATTGTAATTGGGTGTATCTTCATGTGGGAGGACCCCCCCTAGAGATAGAGGAGTGATGTCTCAGTTTCTAAAAGCAATAGAAATATATGTTTCCCCCCACTATGTTCTTAAGTGACTACTAAAGAAAGGTCATTTGATCAAAAGGGTCATGACCCACAGGTTGGGAAACCACTGAGTTAGGTCCTTCCATAGAGATAGATGCCCTGAGACTAAGTGAAGATTTAAAGGAAAACGGGCCATGATGATTTATGATGATTTGAAGCCAATTTTTGAAATTCTAACATTTAATGCTTCAAATTTCATGATAAAGCTCCAGGCTATACATGTCAAGATAGGATTTAAAAAAATCAGTGAAAAAAAGCACATAGGAAGAACCACATACTTGAAAAACATAAAATGTGTTTAACACATCATGTATGCATCTGTGTATGTGTGGTTTCTGTGTGCAATTACACATGTGTGTTCAGGAATGTGTGCACTGTGTGTGTGTCTGTCTGTCTGTCTGACTCATCTTCAAGAGCTCCTACCACTTCCTTTGAGACAGAGTTTCTTGTTAGCTTGGACCTCACCAATTAGGCTAGACTACCTAGCCAGATAACTCTAGAGCTGTCCCTATCTCTGCCTTACCTTGCAGTGACTACAACACATACATCACACTTGGAATTTTAATGGAGATTTGAGAATCAAACTCAGTTCCCAGTACTCACAAAGAGAACTTTACCAACTGAGCTCCCTGAACAAATACTTTTTATGAAATTCAAATGTTTCAGATAAACTTAAAAGCTATGCCAATATTTGGCACTCAACAAGGACAAATCAAATAAATGCAAACCCATCATTTGGGCAAACTGAAAATTTCCTCAGTTTCACTCAGACCCTCTAATAAAGTCTCTACAAGGAAGTAAATATTAGCCTTCGGCATCCTGCTAGCTGCCATATTGTGGGAATTGTGTTTTCTAAATCACCGAATTGGGTAGTTCAGCAAGTGCTTCCCACAAGCATATCTGTACTTAGTGTGTAATGCCAAAGATATCCTGCATCCTCCCAGAAGTGCGCTTTCTGATGTCAAGAGTAAACAGATAAACCTCACTTGTGCGGAAGACTCAACATTAACAGTGGTATCAATTTAAAACACAGCCGTTGCTCAGTCTCATCTCCAGCCCTGCAACAGATCACCAACTACATCTCTGCTCCCACACCTTCTCACATCTCCTGTGGGTCCCACAGACCATCCCCTCCTCACACTCATAGCTATGCCCCAGCCTCCAACTCCAGGAGGCACCATGTGCTCAAGCACAGGCCAAGCCTGCCAAAAAGACAGGCTGCTGGCAGACCTCCTCTCTCTCTATTCCCCTAGACCCAATCCCTTAGTTTCCTTAGTGTTACAACAGATGCAGCCTCCTTACTGATGACAAAGAAGCCAAAACTGTACAATGGGGGGGAAAAGCATCTTCAATAAATGGTGCTATTCTAACTGGATGTTTGTATGTCAAAGAATGCAAATATATCCAGAATGCAAATATATCCTTATCTATCACCCTGCACAAAACTCAAGTCCATGTGAGTCAAAGACCTTAACATAAATATGATTTATGATTTATAAATCTAGATGCCCTAAATATGATAGAAAAGAAAGTGGGGAATAGCCTTGAATGCACTGGCACAGGAGACAACTTCCTGAACAGAACACCAACAGCTCAGGCACTAAGATCAACGATTAATAAATGGGACCTCATGGAACTGAAAAACTTCTTTAAGGCAAAGGACACTGTCAATAGGACAAAATGTCAGCCTACAGAATAGGAAAAGAACCCAATTAAAAATGGGGTGCAGAGAATTCTTGACATAGGAATCTAATGGCCGAGAAACACTTAAAGAAATGTTCAAGATCCTTAGTCATCAGGGAAATGCAAATCAAAACAAAGCTGAGACTCCATCTTAATACCTGTCAGAATGGCCAAGATCAGAAATTCAAGCAATAGCTCGTGCTGGTGAGAATGTGGAGCAAGGGAGACACCCTTTCACTGCTGATGGAAGTGCAAACTTGTCTAATCACTCTGGAAATCAATTTAGTGCTCTCTCACAAAAATGGGAATAAATCTAACTCAAGACCCTCTCTACTCCTCCTGGGCATATGCCCAAAAGATGTTCCACCATACCACAAGGTGTTCAACCATGTTCATAGCAGCTTTATTCACAATAGCCAGAAACTGGAAACAACCTAGGTGTTCCTCAGTCAAAGAATGGATAAAGAAAATGTGGCACATTTACACAATGGAGTATTACTCAGCTATTAAGAACAATGGCATCAGAAAATTTGTCGGCAAATGAACAAAACTAGAAAAGATCATCCTGAGTGAGGTATCCTAAACCCAGAAAGACAAACATGGTATGTACTCATAAGTGGATGTTAGCCATAAAATACAGGATAATCTACAGACCCAAAGAAGGTAAGTGACAAGAAGAACCCAAGGGACTCTCACTTCAAAGGGAAATAAAACAGACATTGCAGATGGATGAAGAGAGGGAACTGGGTGGGAGATCAGGTGGGGATCAAGTGTGGGGAGGACAGAGGGAGGAAGTACTGAGAGAGACAACTGGGTTGAGGCAGGGGTCAGGGGCATCTCTGGACGGAGCTAGAAACCTAGAACAATGGAAACTCCTAGGAATATGTGAGGGTGGCCTAGATAAGGCTCCTAGCAACAGGGGATATAAAACCTGAAAGGCTACCTCCTGAAACCAGGCAAGTGGAGAGATGGGAACAACAAGCCAGCCACAAAACCTTTGACCCACAAATTTTTTTCTGCCTACCAGGTGTACAGGGATTAAAAACTGTGAAGAATGGGGGCTGGAGAGATGGCTCAGAGGTTAAGAGCACCTGACTGTTCTTCCAAAGGTCCTGAGTTCAATTCCCAGCAACCACATGGTGACTCACAACCATCCGTAAATAGATCTGGCGCCCTCTTCTGGAGTGTCTGAAGATAGCTACAGTGTACTTACATAAAATAAATAAATCTTAAAAAAAAAAAAAAAAAACAAGTAAATGTATGAAAAAAAAAAAACTGTGAAGAAACTGAAGGAATGGCCAACTAATGACTGGCCCTTCCTGAGACCCATGCCATGAGAAAGCCCACCCCTGACATTACTACTGATATTCTGCTAGACCTGCAGACAGGAGCCTAGCATAACTGTCATCTGAGGGGTTTCACCCAATGGCTGATGGAAATAGACGAAGATACCCACAGCTTGGGTATCTTGTGGAATCTTGTGGGAGAAGGAGATTCATAGGAGGCCTAGGTCCTTCCCATGAATACCCTCTGGATGGTGATTCAGACTCTGTGAGCTGAAATCTGAGATAGTTTTATCATATTAACCCCCTTCATCTCCTCTCAGATCCATCCCATCTCTCTACCCTCCCAATTTCATGTTCTTCTTTTTAATTAATTTATTAGCTTGACATCCCAACCACAGTTTCCCCTTCCTCCTCTTCTTCCACCCCTCCCTCTCACGTCCCTTTCTCCATTTCCCCTCCCTTTCTACTCAGAGAAGGGGAGACACCCCCCCCCATGGATATGGAATCTGAGATGTCCCTTCCCATCTGTATGGAATCTGAGATAATTAACACAAAGGAAAAAAAGAGATGTGTTCACTTCTGCAGTGCTGGAATCTAACCCAGGACCTTGCACTGTATAATTGAGCTACATCCACAACCCCTGAGATCTTTTAAAATACTGAGCTGATCCCAAGCTCCCTGACATTCTCGTTAAGTGGTATGGAATGTGGTGTCTGAACCACAGAGTGTCTGAAAGCTCTATAGCTGGTTCTAACATGCAGCCCAACCTGGACTGCACAGACTCGGTCCCTTCCCTCAGGGTGGAACGCAGAAGAACAGATAGAGGAGCAAATTGACAAGGTTTAGGTTTTTGAGCCAGAACAGTCACTCTGGCTGCTTCTGAGACTCCTCTGGAGAACACTTTAAACACAATTGAAACTCAGATTCCACCTCCCAAAGATTCAGATTCCCTCAGAGTGGGTTGGTCTGATCCTTGGTGGCTTAAAAAAATCTCCCTGAAGATGTACTTTTGAAAAGAAACTCTAACCCATTTTGTAACACAGCTGATCCTTGGGGACATCCAGTTAAGTGAAATAAGCCAATCACAGGAGGGCAGACCTTACATGATACACTTACCTAAGATGCTTAGTCACTGCTGTATCCAGGAGGTTCAGTAGCAGTTGCTAGGGTAAGAGAGGATTTGCTCAGTGTGTAGTTTCAGTTTCACAAGACTGCTGTGGAGACTGACTACACAACCTGAACCCAACACTTGAAAGTGACTAAGATGGAGCATTTTACATTATATGTATTTTTTTACAGCAACTTATGAAAATATTTCTCACGTGATGGGAAGGGACATCTCCTACAGGTCTAATGTGAGTGTTCAGCAGGCAAAGGAATAGCTCATGAGCTGAGTGCTTCTGTCCTATTTGTCACCCGAGGAACCTGCAGAATGCTCTGCACAGGAATGCAGTTCACCCCAGTGCAGTTCGGGTGGTTTTCTGACTGCACCCACCTATCTTTGGAGTAGGCTGTTCATGTTGTAAAACTTTAGTGCCCAGAAGTTCATTTGTTGGTATCTCTGTAGTAGCTCAGAGATATTGATTCCCCAGAGTAGGAAAATTCTCTGAAGCTCACTTTCATGGCAGAAATGTGACCGATGGTGATGGTGAAGTGGCCTTCTTCCCCAGAGCTCACTTGCAGAAGGTCCCTGACAGTGTATTCTTTCACTCTGGCAATACACTTCCACTGCCGCCCCACTTCCCTTGCTGACTCCTTGAAACTTTGCATTCTGCCTTCCTTCCAGTCAGGACAGTTTGACCTATATTTGTCAAGAAGCTTTCAGTCCGGATTTTGCCCTGTGAATGGATTCCTCATGGAAGAGAGAACAGACGGCCACAACATTATCCTGTGTGACATTTGACTGTTCTCCACAATGCAGACCAGAGGTCATTTCAAACCCAGATCATAAACCAAGCACACATCATAACCTCACAGAATTCAGGCTATGGCTAGAATGATGGTTTCAAATTGTGCTGCTTTGGCCATTTTATTAAAAAGAAATCACCATGCCAAACTTTCTACATTTGGAACAGAATACAGCATACAGGTAGGAGTCTGGGGTCCAGAATAGTGTTGGGGTTGAGAATTTCACAGTGTCCAATGTATAGTTGAACAATTGACTGGCATCTACATGATTACCCCCCCCCAAGAAAAAGACAACATGAAAGAACCATCCAGAAAATGTGTTCAGACTTAGCTTTCTGAAAGCTCCCCCTCTGGATTCTCTACTAGCCATGCCTAATCTTTTGGTAGTATGGCCCGAAGTTGTCATCTACAACACACATAAGAATGAGTGACACAATCCAGTTATCAAAACAAAACATCACAATAAAATACTTAATGTTTTAAATGAGTTTATGGTTTCTCATTGAGATGTATTCATAGATAGCCTGGGGCACAGGTGGAGGTTAGGCACACCTACCAGGTATTCATAACATTTTATGTAATGCCTTTTAGCCCCAAACCATAGATTCTTGCAGCAGATAGAACTCATTTGCAGAAAGACAATGAGTTATTCTCTTATAACATTGGACTTCTGCAATAAACCCAGGTTGTATAAGCAGCTTAAATCTCAGAATCGGAAATTTGCCTAATTTCAGGCATTTCAAAACATCCTACAAGGATTGCTCTGACAGCTGACGATTGAATTTAGGATGGTGACATCTAAGCCATCTAAGCCACAGTGAGTAGCATGAGAGAGTTCAGAAAGCAGGGAATGTCCTGTCTTCCCTGGGGTGCAGAAAATGTGGGTGAGCAGGATTGAGAACATGAGACTGCTGAAACAAAGAATTCTCCCAGGGACTCCGTGAAGAGTAGAATACCAACACCAATGTCATATGAAAAACATTTTTACACTCTGTCCTAGTTAGGGTTTCATTGCTGTGAAAAAACACTGTGACCACAGAAACTCATAAAGGAAAACCTTTAGTTGGGTCTGGCTAAAAGTTTCTGAAGTTTAGTCCATTATCACCATGGCAGTAAACATGGTGGCAGGCAGGCTGATGTGGTGCTAGAGAAGGTGCTAAGAGTTCTACATCTCAGCCGGGTGTGGTGGCACACGCCTTTAACCCCAGCACTTGGGAGGCAGAGCAGGCGGATTTCTGAGTTTGAAGCCAGCCTGGTCTACAAAGTGAGTTCCAGGACAG
>NC_034596.1:29694510-29699010 GCF_900095145.1 Mus pahari
AGAAGCAGAAGAAGAAGAAGAAGAAGAAGAAGAAGAAGAAGAAGAAGAAGAAGAAGAAGAAGAAGAAGAAGAAGAAGAAGAAGAAGAAGAAGAGTTCTACATCTCGATGGGCAGGAAGGGAGAGAGACACCGGGCCTGGCTTGAAATCCCAATGCTCATCCCAATGCCACACTTCCCCCAACCAGCCACACCTCCTAATACCATTCTCTAAAGACCAAACATTCAAGTATATGAGCCTATGGGGTCCACTCCTATTCAAATCATCACACACTCCACAATAGTCAGTTGAAAAATTAAAATAGGTATTAAAAGGTGTAATGTTTTTCTCTTTAAGCTAACAAAACTTCAAAACTGGTAATGCTTGAATCTGACAAGAGCTTAGGCTCAGAGTTAACATCCCACAGGCTACTGGGAGAATGGCAGTTCCTCAGTAAGAGCAAACGCTTTATATATGTAGAATTACACACAAGTGCACACACATGCACTATATACGAAACATGTAAACTGGTATACCTCTGTTCTAGTTTGCTTTCTGTTGATGTGATAAACACTATGACTAAAAGCGACCGAAGAGAGGGAAAGGTTTAATTGGCTCCCAGCTTAGCATCCATCCTCAGGGAAACCAGGGCAGAAACTCAACAGAGAAACCAGGAGAGAGGAACCGAGTAGAGATTCTGGAGGAACAACTGTCCCGTGTCGTACCCTCTCTGGCACATGCTCTGTGAATGTTTCATTCAACCCAAGACTACCTGTCTAGAGGCTAGCACAGTCCACAGCGACCTAGGCCTTCCTGCATCAATTAACACCCTAGAAAATGCACCACCACAGGCATGACACAAGCCAATCCAATGAAGGCAATTCCTCAACGGGAGCTCTTTCCTGCCTGGGTGACTCTAAGTTGTGTCAAGTTAGCAGTAAATATCAATATGATCTGTGCATGAACATGTAAAACTACATGTGTACTATGTCTGGATATTCACGTGTGAAACTAGATGTATGCCATCTATGTCTATACATTCACACATGTAAAGCGAGAAGTCTACTATCTATGTCTGTATATTCACACAGGCAGTGACACACTTTGGTCCATTATTTCCACTCTATTAAATGTACTCCAGTGAATAAAGAGTTGTAATAAGTACTTAGCAGAAATATTTATCTATCTATCTATCTATCTATCTATCTATCTTTTATTTATTTATTTATTTATTTTGCCAATTGAAAGCCTTTATTCCAGCTTGCTCAGGTATTTAGAACCAAAGTGTAGCTTTGAATGTTTAGGGTAGAGTTTTTTGTTTCTGTTTTTTTGGTTTTTTTTTTTCAGCCCCAAGAGACAGTTTTTTTTTTTTTTTAAATTTTGTATTAGACATTTTCTTCATTTACATTTCAAATGCTATCCCAAAAGTCCCCTATACCCTCCCCCTGCCCTGCTCCCCTACCCACTCACTCCCACTTCTTGGCCCTGGCGTTCCCCTGTACTGGGGCATATAAAGTTTGCTAGACCAAGGGGCCTCTCTTCCCAATGATGGCCGACTAGGCCATCTTTAGCAGAAATGTTTATAATATGAAGCTATAAACAACAAAGAGCAACATCAACAAATAGATCCAGAGGGATACTAACAAGATGTCAGTTAAAACACTGCTGATAGACAAGAGCCCACCCACTTTCCAACCCACTAGGGTTTCCTCATATTCTCATCTGTATCTGGCCCACCCTCCCACAACAGTGGCTTGGCATGGAGGGCAGCCCCTCCCCAGAAGGACACAGCCAAGTCTATAGATGCTGAGGAGACAGAAGGACACAGCCACGCCTATAGATGCTGAGGAGAGAGGCATAGCTCTGCTTAGCAGAAGCCTCCACAGTGAGACTTACTGGCTAAGCATTCTGATGTAAAGGCATTGCTCACACAGAAAGACACCTGGTATATAGTCACTAAAGTAAGGGAACTATGTGACACCATTTTTAAGAAATATTGACATCCAACAAGAAAAGTTCAGAATATCCACAAAACCCTAACTGCTTTTCTCTAGGCACTAGCACAATATGCAGTGCTTGCTTCTGCCTGTCTTTTAAATTTTTCTACTCTCTACAATGACTACATAGTTATCGTGCAGTTTTTTGGGAAAAAAATGAATAAAAATATGCAAAAAATTAGACTGAACTAGACATTATGTGGAGAGAGAGTCTAAATGTAGGGTCTCCATCAAATTCTTCTCCCTCAGAGCTCAGGGAATCCTGTAGAAGAGGAGGCAGAAAGATCTTCAGAGTCAAAAGAACAAAGCTCTCTGAGTCAACTGAGCAAGACACGTATGAGCTCACAGAGACGGGAGCGGCAAGCCAGGGCCTGCATGGTTTACGCCAGGTCCTCTGTGCACACGTGACAGCCTTTAGCTCCGTGCTTTTACCGGCTCCTGACTATGGAACGAGTGGCCCTCTGACTCTGTCGCCTGCTCTTAGGACGCTTTCCCTCCTATTGGGTCATCACGTCCAACTCGGATGTGAAAGTTTTTACTTCATTTTGTTATATTTTATTTTGTCCTGTTTGTTGCCTGTTCTTTCCTAATGGGAGACTGAGAGGGAGTGGGTCCAGAGGGGAGAACAGATTGGGGAAACTTGGAGGAATAGAGGGGAAACTATCAATCAGGATAAAGTGTATGAGAAAAAAATCTATTTTTAATTTTTAAAAGGTAGGCTAATCTTACCTATACAAAGAAAATTATATTTCAAATTGTTTCCTATAAAATATTGAAATCAGTAATTTCAAAATGGTAAACTTAATAGCAAACAAACCTTTGCTTGATTTTTTTTTTTTTTAAGGAACTGCTCGCTGTAAATGTTTTTTTATAAAAGTCACAAAGACAGGTTTGATAGCTTGTAAGTCATGCATGCTGATGTCCATGACTGACTCTGTGACTGGCTTTAGCCTCTTTGTAATCTAGAG
Source organism: Mus pahari (assembly GCF_900095145.1). Classification (NCBI taxonomy): domain Eukaryota; kingdom Metazoa; phylum Chordata; class Mammalia; order Rodentia; family Muridae; genus Mus; species Mus pahari. The sequence continues at coordinate 29,697,453 of NC_034596.1, forward strand.
TAACTGAATTTAATCCTTTACTAATGAAAGAATGCAATTTCAGCTGACCCCTTTTCTGCACCTTGGTAAGTTTTAGCTGTCAGAAACCATTTTCTGGTTGGATTGAATTGTCCTAAAATATTTAATAGAAATACATTTTAAGCATGCTCACTTGTGTTGCTGTGCTATAGCTATATTTTCATGGTGATTCTGTTGCGTAATTGTGTCAAACAACTAAAAAAAAAAATGCCCATGTTTTCTTAATATCCACACATGACTATTTTCATCACTGTTTAATTGATTACTCTCATTAGCATGTAAGTAAAATCACGTGCCACAATAACAGCAGATAGTTTCAGGTTCTTAAAAACTACATTTTCATTCATCGTTGGAGATTTTCATATAGTATATTTTGATCATATACATCCCCTCTGCTCCAGCCCCTCCCAGATCCACCTCACCTCCCGCCTGGCCACACTCCTCCATAATTTTTACTTTTAAACCCATGGAGTCCAGTTTGTATTGTTTGTAACACTCGGGGCTGTGGTTAATCTTCTAAGGGTCACACCATTAAAGAAAACCGACTCTCCCGGAGTCAGCAGCCATCAAATGCTATGAGCTCCACAGAGCTCTGCAGTTAGAGGTGGGACTTTGTTCCCACCCTTCCTCACGCTGGGACTTTCTCTAGCTTGAACTTACACATGCATGTTGTCACAACTACTGAGAGTTCCTGTGTGAAACTGCCTCTCTGTATCCAGAAATCGCTGTTTCCTTGTCATTATCCCAGCCTCTGGGTCTGGGATAACCTTTCCACCCTCTCTTCCTTGAAGATCTCTGAGCTTTCATGAGGGGAAGAGGTATTCAAGTTTCTTAATTTGCAAATAAAATATGTTTAATTTTTAAAGACAACTCTGCTTTGTATGTGCCACTGTTCCTAGTGGTAAGTCTTGTAAAGAATTCTCAAGCAAAATTCTCTCTCCTAAAAAAAAAATCAAGTCTAAACTAAAAGGCCAAATTCTTGGTGCCTCTGCTGTATTTAATAAGCCGAGAATAATAATAGAGAAGACATTTCCAACAATTATTTCCTTTGATCGTGACTTTTCTGCAAAGCCCTGCCTTTGGAGACTGTTCTAATTAAATTACTCAAGCCTTCCCTGCAAAGTTTCGTGCTGAATTTCTTCAGGACAACAAACTTTGAGAATCCTGCCACTTAATTTCACCATTCCCAAACCCTGAGGTAATTTCCTCATTGCATGTGTGGTAATGAAGGACAGAAGAGCGGCTCCAGATGCTGAGAGCTCATTTCTTCTCTGCTGGAAATTCCCCCTGCTTTGGAGAGTGAACCACAGGCTGGTTGGTTGGAGCAGAGACATCTGGGGTCCTCAGTTCAGTCTACAAACCAGGACAGGGAGGCTTGAATCTACCTTCAGATCAGAGAGAGGCAGAGACAGAGAGAGAGGCAGAGACAGAGACAGAGACAGAGACAGAGACAGAGACAGAGACAGAGGCAGAGGCAGAGGCAGAGGCAGAGGCAGAGGCAGAGGCAGAGGCAGAGGCAGAGAGGCAGAGAGGCAGAGAG
>NC_034596.1:29699215-29720372 GCF_900095145.1 Mus pahari
AAGGAAGGAAGGAAGGAAGGAAGGAAGGAAGGAAGGAAGGAAGGAAGGAAGGAAGGAAGGAAAGAAGGAAGGAAGAGAAAGACAGGGCCATTTATAGGCTGCCTTGGATGTTCTTATTGGGAGCTAATTCAGTATGCAAAATGAGACAAGGCCACTAAAGATATACCACATCCCCAGCCTCTAGTCCATACTCCAGAAAAGGTCCAGGCTAATCTGTGGTTACTAGGTGATTCCCTCCTCAAACAAGTTATGTTTTCTTTAGTAAGAACACATACAAAACTAAATTACACCAGTAGAAAAGGCCAAACTGTAAGTCATGAATTCCTGATGCTAGCTTACCCTAATCATAACAAAATCCCCAGTTTGCTTAAGGTCAAACTCAGGATGAAGATGGCTAAGTCATCTTCAGTGTGGACATTTTCTGGCTGATAGTTTAATTATGGGCATTTATGTAAATATGGAAGACTATCCAAACCCTGTCAGGATCTTGACTGAAGAAGAACAAGGGAAAGAGTCATTTATGGTCCCGCTTCCCCCATGTTTGGAAAATTAGATGCAAATGTAAACTTTGCTTTCTTTTGTTACCCGTGATAGCTAAATGTGGGTTCCCACTGTGTGCTGTTGCTCTCCCAAACTCTGAAAGGATTTCTAGAGTACCTGAAAGCATCCCATGCTGTCAGGAAAATTGCAACAACGTAACACTACTACCTAGAAAAGCTAGATGGGGGCTGGTGAGATGGCTCAGCAGGTAAGAGCACTGACTGCTCTTCTGAAGGTTCTGAGTTCAAATCCCAGCAGCCACATGGTGGCTCACAACCATACGTAATGAGGTCTGACGCCCTCTTCAGGTGCACCTGAAGACAGCAACAGTGTACTTATCTATAATAATAAGTAAATCTTTGGGCCAGAGAGTGCTGGGCCAACTGCGCTTCACTTCCCAACAACCACATCAAGGCTCACAACCATCTGTACAGCTACAGTGCACTTATATACATAAAGTAAATAAATAAAATCTCAAAGAGGAAAAAAAAAAAGAAAGGCTAGATGGGAGCTATTGCTACAAAAGTGGTCCTTAACTGTCAATAATTTAATGCACGTTGTCTTCACTGCACTTCACTACTCTGTTCTCTGAATTCATTTTTAATAACATTGTGTCTTTATCTCTGTCAGTTTTTGAGAAATGCATTATTAAGTAATGTAAACATCTTTTACTCCTGACTGAGTTCCGGCCTATTACGAATGTGATAAGCTGGAAACTGACAACCTGAGCCCAAAAGAATTCTCCCCGAGTCCACAGTCAGTCTAACCTGAAAGCTTTAGCTACTTACGTTTCTAGTCGCTTCCTATGGAGCATCGGTGGCTCGAGTCTGATCTTATAATATCACAAGAGTCATGACTGAATGGCTGATCCTGGGACCTTTCTGTAAAAAACAAACATCGGATCACAACAAATGTGGCCACACGCTAAATCTTCACAGCGCCAGAAAAAGGATTCAGGATAGAACTTGTCCAAAAGAATAAATCCCTAGAAGGGAAATCTTAACGAGTCCGCACGTCATCAAAAGAATGCTACTGCTGACCTTGTTTTAAAAGTGTTTGCTGCCTGAGTCCAAACTCAGAGAGCTATTGGTCCTAGGTGCCACATTCAGAAATCAAAGAACATAAAAACGTGAACTTTTAGATGAATAAAAAAGAAAATTCACAGCCCATCTGTGGTACCACAAAAAAAAAAAATCTTACAGCATTAAATCTCTTCACACAGCATCTCAAAGGAAGAAATTAGTGGGTTTTATTTATAATCATCTGTGAACGCGGTTAAGGATAGATAAATCCTTATTCCAGCTGCCATCCAGTTGTAGGCAGGGACATTAGATCATATTGTTAGCTGTGGAACTCATGATCTGTCTGCATGTGCTCTGGGCCTGGTAGCAATCACGAAAATGATTAGATCCTTAGAACAGCTCATGTGGACAGCGAGTCCGTGGGAGAAAGAGCAAGGTTTTCAATAGCCTGTGATTCGCAAGGTCAGGATAAAGCAAATAAACCCAGTCTGGGTGGGATGAGCCATGGAAATGCTCTTTTTATTTTATAGTGGAGAAATTTGAAGAGAGGCATTTGTCATCATGGTAATTGTTTTTCATTATAGGCCCATAAGAGTCCCTCTGGCTCTTGTCTTCTGAAATAAAGCAGCATAAATGTTCATGTCTCAAGGGGAAACCGCCGAAGAGAACGAGATGAGTGTATTATCTTACAGTATCGGAATTACTTGTGTTTCCATTCAGAGGCTAATGGAAGGAATTTTCCCCCAGGAGATATGCTGGGATGTACAGGGGTTTTCTACGTGTTAGTTCAATATCATTTTAAGTTCATACACAACAGTGGGAAATAGTGCGGGGAAATCCTGTACAGCCTTCACCAGTTTTCCCCAACGGCAGTATCTTTTGTAACTTTAGTACAATGTCATAGTCAGGAAATTGTGGCTGATGTAATCCACGGCCTTATTTGGACTTCATCAGAGATTTGTTGTTTTGTTTTTGTTTTTGTGTATCTATGTGTAGTGGGCTGGTCTGATGCTGCTATATATTCAAATGCTAAATTCTGAACCCCAAGATCTGGTTGCTCCAAGACCAGGAGACCCTCACATATACCAGCTTTTGTTGTATAAACCTTGCTCACAAGTAATCCCTGATTGGTTCATTAAGATGCCTACAGCCTGGGCTGGGCAGAAGATAGGGTTAGAGTGAAGTCCCCCAGCTTGGGAGAATCTCAGACAGGGACCATGAGGAAGAGAAGTCAGGAAGAAAGAAGCCACAATGGGGTAGGTGGCTCATGAGTGCGGTCCATGAGGTCCTGCCTGTTGGAGCAGGAGCAGCCCAGGCAGAACCTGGCAAGTGATATCTCAGGGTTATTGATAGGGAAATAGAAAACAACAACAAACAACAACAACAAAAAAAAAAAAACAGCGTACAGGGCTGATATCTGCCCAGCTCTAGTGCTTTAAGGTTTATTATAACTATAAAGGCTTTGTGTCTTTTATTTGGGAACTGAATGACCTAAGGTGGGGTAGAAGCCCCCAGATAATATTTACTACAACACCTGTGTGCAAACTGGCTGTCCATCCAGCCCCCGGATCCTCTGGTCTCTTCCCTCCCTCCCCAGTCCTGGTAATACAGACATGTGTAACAATACTTAACATTTTAGATGGGTACTGAATCCCAAATTCAAGTCCCCATGCCCACGGGACTATGACTGAGCCATCTCCCCAGCTTTTTACATGTAGTTGTATAAGTGTATCTATTTATTTCTTTGCATTTTAACACGTATAGGTTCTTGCGCCGATTGCCACCGTGAAGACGCAGAAACGTCAGCTCCTCAAGAATCCCTAATACAACTCCTTTATACACTTCTCTCCTTGACCCTCTAGCTGCCAACACCCACAGATCTGTTTTCCATTTATATAAATATGACATTAAAATGTGATATAAAACTCCACAGAAGACAGAGTCAATTAACCTGGACCCTTGGGGCTCTCAGAGTCTGACCCACCAACCAAAGAGCATACATGGGCTACACCTAGGCCTCCCAGTTCATATGTAACAAATGTGCAGCTTGGTCTTCACGTGGGTCCTGAACAACTGGAGTGGTGCTACCCCAAGAGCTGTTGCCTGTTCGTGGGATATCTTCTAGCTGGGCTGCCTTGCCTGGCCTCAGTGGGAGAGGATGCACCTAGCCTTGCAGAGACTTAAAGTGTCAGGATGGGGGATGAATACCCAGGGGGTCCTCACCCACTCAGAGGAGAAGTGGAGGAGGGAAGGATTGTGGGAGGGGATGACTAGGAGAGGGGCAGTGAGCAGGATGTAAAGTGAATAGGTAAAAAATAAATAAAAATTTTAAAATGTGAGATAAGTGGAAATATGCAGCACATACCCTTTCTTAATCAGCACAACCCCTTTGTGGTACATTGGGAAGTTCTATTCTACGGTATGGATATACAATACTTTAACCATTTACCCATTGGAGAACATCTAGATTATTTCTAGTTTTTTATCTGTTACAAATACAAATGTGGGGCTGGAGAGATAGCTCAGAGGTTAAAAGCACTGACTGCTCTTCTGAAGGTCCTGAGTTCAAATCCCAGCAACCACATGGTGGCTCACAACCACCCGTAATAAGATCTGATACCCTCTTCTGGAGTGTCTGGAGACAGCTACAGTGTACTTACATATAATAAATAAATAAATAATAAATAAATAAATAAATAAATAAATAAATAAATAAATAAAACTTAAAAAAAAACAAATGCTATGGGCATTTACATAAAGATTTTTATGTGAACGTATATTACAATTTCTCTACGGTAGAGAAATTGTACCCAAAAATGTAACCACAGTTTTGTAAAAAAAACAAAAACAAAAACAAAAACAAGCAAAAAACCTACTACACTTTCCCCCAGAGTACCTGTAAACATTTTAAATTCCCACTGCCAATGTGGTTTTCCACTCCACATCTTCATTTAACATGTGGGGCCCCACTATGTTCTCGTTTAGCTGGTTTGACAGATGTATAATAATATCTCTGATTTTGATCTTCATTTAACAGCCGAAATGTGTTTATTTATCATCAATATGTCTCATTATTTATTGATATATCATCTGCCATTTGCCATTTTCTCAATTGGTTTTGTTGGGCTTCCTTCCATCCTTCCATCTGACCTTCCATTTTTCCTTTTTTCCTTCCTTCCTTCCTTCCTTCCTTCCTTCCTTCCTTCCTTCCTTCCTTCCTCCCTTCCTTCTTTCCTTCATTTCACTATTGTTACAATAATACAGATCAAAGCCACCCAATAGGCAAATATTCGGCAACTAAATTATACACCCAGCTCTAATTGTGTCTATGGTATATGGGGGGGTGCATGTATACACATCTGTTTATGCACTGAGGTCAGAGGAGCCTGTCAGAACCCTTCTCTGTCACTGCCCTCCTTCCTTTGAAACAGGGTTTCTCACTGCTCACTGAAGCTGGAGCTAGGTTGTTGGCCAGCAAACCCTGGAAGTCCTGTGTGTGTGTGCGCACACACACACACACACACACACACACTGGGAGTGGGAGGGGCGTTGTGGACGAGGGAGCTCAAGCACTCAGGGGTTACAAGGACACACACAGCCTCTCCAAGCTCTGTATGTGGATGCTAAGAGCTGGGCTCAGGTCCTTGAGATTGCTCAGCAAGCACACTTACTCCCCGAGCATCTCTCCAGTGTCCCACAATGTGTTTTTAGTGTTGAGTTGAATGAGTTCTCATCCTAGGCTGAGGAGGTTTATTGACCATGTGGTTTGAAGTCCTGCTTTCCCCAACTTTGCCTTCTACCTCTTCAGGGAGTTCTCAAAGCAAAAGTCACCGTTTCGATCAGGTCTCACTCCCCAAGTTTTGCTTCTGTGGCTCACACTTTCGTTGTCAGTCCCTGAGATCAGAAAGCAGTTTAAGCCACGACCCACTGTATTTGTAAAGTGTGGTGTTGTGCTTCAGTTCATGCTTTTGCTGGAGGATGTCTCGCTTCTTGAAATGGCCTTCCTTCCTCCAGCAAAATGCCTTTGCCCCTAGTATGGGACATATTAATCAGCGTCTATTCCTGGTTCTGCATTCTATTCCATGATCGAAGAGTGCAATGCCTCTGGTTATTACAGCCATAAAGCAGGACATACTGTCAGAAAGAATAAGTCCTTCCCCCTTTCTGTTTTCAATCTTTGAGCTATTCAAGGTTGTTCCATCCAAAGGCCATTTTATTTTTGTAAAATTACCACATCTGTATTCTAAATTGTAATCAAGAAAACTCTGGGGCCAGCCTAGAACTGTTCTCTGGGCTCTAGTCCTGGAACTGAAGTAGAAACAGTGCTATGTTGTTCTATTTAAATATATTTTTCAGAAGAAGAATCACTTCTGTAAATAGCCATCTGCAAAATAGTGCACTGACTGGAGGACTCTTGTCTACACACCCGACTTTATGTGCTAACTTTAGGTGTTTACTCCAGTGTAATCCTGTTTCCTTTTATTCAGACTTCTCAGTCAGCCTGTTAATGGCAAGTAATTCCGACTCCCACCTCCCACATGTAGAGATTCAACTAAGAACGACTCAAGTTCATCAGTTGGTGCTGATCTTCCATTGTTTCCTTCATCTAACTTAGGTCTCAAACGTTGTTAGTACCTGTGTACAAAGCCATGTTCCCTGTAGTAGGTACATATTGTATTGTTTGTCTGTTTCTGGCAAGATGTGAACAAGCATCAGTCATCGGGCACCAGTGAGAAACCAAAGTAAGGATCCTACCCAAGTTCAGCTTGGTGAACAATGGCTTATGTGGCTTATTTATGAGAGCATGTGGAGAGGTTATTTACAGAAGTATGGCTGATGCTGAAAGAGTCAAAGTACAAAAGAGAGAGTTTGTCTTAGGTGTCATTTTCCTCTTAGGGGAAAGCGGGGAAAGAAGGGATTCAAGGAAGGAAGAAAGAGAGAGCATCAGGGACTTTCTTTTCTGTGTGTCCACTCATAGAATAGGAACAGGGACTCCCCTGCCAGCCCCACACACTGAAGCGTTGGGCCATTGCACTCAGTGTCATTTCCTCATAGACCATTCTGCAGATGCAGAGTTCAACTTACATTTTAGAAGCCATTGTCTTTAATTCAAATCTATAATTTGGCTAAAAAAGGACTTTTAAATTATAATGCCTAATTCCACCCAGAAGACAAAATTAGGAATAGCCTTCATATATTAATAAATGCAATGGTCTAATATATATTTGTCCAGAGCTGAATAAATATTCAACTCTCTGTATCCATCAGTCATTGGCTGCAGGCTGCCAAGATCAGGAAAGGGAATGTAGATGATATGATGAGGAATTCCCAACAACCTCGAATGCCAGCAACACCCACCTTTAGGGACTTGAAGAGCCACTTATCTATATTAAAAGTAAAGCAACTAAGGACTGGAGAGATGGGTCAGTGGTCAAGAGCACTTAACGCTTTTGCAGAGGACCAAAGTTTTGTTCCGAGCATTCATAACATGCAAATCCTCACAACTTTCTTTGACTCCAGCTTCAGAGGAACCCACTGCACCTCGGTTCTCCACAGGCACCCATATGCACAGGCCTGCATATATACATAGGGGATCCAGCCCATATACAGTCATCAAAGGCAGACACTATTGTGCCAAGAAGCACTTGCTGACAGGAGACTGATATAGCTGTCTTCTGAGAGGTTCTGCCAAAGCCTGACAAATACAGAGGCTGATACTCATAGTCAATCATTAGACTGAGCATGGAGTCCCCAATGGAGGAGTTAGAGAAAGGACTAAAGGAGCTGAAGGGGTTTGCAACCCCACAGGAAGAACAACAATATCAACCTACCAGACCGCCCCCCCACACACTCCCGAGCTCCCAAGGATTAAACCACCAACCAAGAAGTACACAAGGAGGGACCCATGGCTCCAGCCACATATGTAGCAGAGGATGGCCTTGTTGGGCATCAATGGGAGGAGAGGCCCTTGTTTCTGTGAAGGCTCGATGCCTCAGTGTAGGGGAATGTCAGGGCAGGGAGGCGGGAGTGGGTTGGTGGGTGGGAGAACACCCTCATAGAAGCAGGGGGAGGGGGGAATGTGATAGGGAGGTCCCAGGGGGAAACTGGGAAAGGGGATAAATTAAAATTAAAGGAACTGTTAACATTAAGCATAATGAATTGGTTTTTGAAGTCATGGATGATCTTGGGACTACCTGCCTTCTCCATGGTGGTTTCTGTGGCTGGCTCAGTTATGTGAGACCCCAAGATGAATGCAGCTGGGATCCCTGCCATCCTGTTCCTGGAAATTTCTTTGTGGGACACAGTACACAATTTACAGCGACCTCTACTTGTGGACTAAATGGAGCTCAGAAATTTTGCATCCCTGACTACCTAGAGGTGGGTTGGCTTCTTCTTTACCTGCTGTGGTGTTACTGAACCAATAATATAAAAATGTTTTCTGTATACCTGGGACTACTCCACCAAACACAAAGGAGAAACTACTGAGAAATCCTGACTACACAGAAAATATGGACATCTGCCTAATTCCTATTTTTTGTTACCTTTAGACAGGAAAGTCATTTGGGTTCAGTCTTTAAAGGAATTACTATAAAACTACTGGTCTATTTTACTATCCTAGTCACTACCAGACAATAAACATCATTGATTCCTTCGGAGAAGATAAAGACCCCTCCATGCCTCAGCATGATCTACTGAGGCCCAGTCACTCTTAGCACACAGGAAGGGACTTTGAACAGATTGTACACCAACCTATACCACTTAGAACCGCATCATCAGAAAAACCATCGATTCCCATTGTGAGCCTATTTTTGTGTTCTTTCCCCTTAAAGACCCATTTTTAATAGCTTCTCAGTGGGCTTCCTCCCCATAGACCAGCTGCAGAACAAGCTCAAAGGTTATCTGAGTGTCATACCTACCGAAACCCCGGAGGCCATCACGTCCACCCCTTAAAGGAAAGGATGTGCAGGAAGGAAGTTGGATGTAAGCCTGATGTTAGGGCCTGAGCTTTTCCATGTATTGTTTATTGAAAGCACCTTGTTTGGGTCTCTGGGAAGTGCATTGTATTCTAACTGGGTTCTAGTAACAGATAATGCCTGGGTTCTTAGCACTGTTCTAAGTTTGGAAAGTGCTGTTAGATGAAAATGAATTTTCTACAGGTCCAAAGAAGTTACACGGAAGAAATTTTGCTCAACTATAGGCCATGTGGAATGGGTGACTTTAAACTACTAACTAAATCTCTAGACAGAAAAGAAGTTCTCCACTCTATTGTTGAAACTACTTAGCACTAACTAGCCTTATCACCTCTTCAGCCCCTGGCCAATGTTTACTGGCAATAATGTTGTCTGGCAATAATGAAATACTCAAGGTTAGGAAACTAAAAGCTTGGTTTTTTTTGTTTGTTTGTTTTTGTTTTTTTGTTTTTTTACTGGAAACTAACAGAACATTTAGGACATTTAGAGGTGAGAGCAAAGAAACCCTCAACATATTTCAGATTGGCACGTGTGATATACTGAACTACAGCTACAAATAGTCTAAATGACCACTTGTGTGACTTACACAGTAGCATCCTACCAATTGTCCAAGAAAGAGATGCCAGGCTAAGCATGTTATCCAGAAGCTACACATCAAGGTAGACCTGTGCATCGCCCATGACGAGCCCGCACTGTGGGAGCCATTGGCCATGACAAGAGAGACTGTGCTTCTTTAAAGATGCGCTGTCTTCTGTTTGGGTCAGAAGGGTCTGCTGCTCTTCTTAGGCAGATCTGGACAAGTTTATTTATGTGTGGAATTGATCTAACACCCACTGGCTGCAGTACTAAAAAGATTTTTTATTTCTTCAATACTAAGACACTGAAGCAAATAAGCTGATTATGTGGACCTCTTAAAGGATTGGTTTGCTTTGGAAGATTCTATCTGAAATATTCATTAAAACCATCACTAATTTCAACCAGCAGATTGTATTGAGCAGCCACAATATGTAAAGTCAAAATGAAATAATAGAGACATAGCCACGAAGTAAAATCTTGGTTAAGCTTAAATTCTAGCTTTGGAGATGGTAGTTGAACTCCTGTATAACATGGTCTTGAAGAACTGATAAAGATTTGGGAGACAAATGACAACTAAGGTGCTGGTCTAGCATGGACAAAAATGACTCTGGGTTTAAGTCTCTGTGCAACACACACACACACACACACACACACACACACACACACACACAATTGGATACAATAAGGTAACATATGGAGTATGGCAGAAGGCCATAGAGTAGGGCAGTGTTAGCATTTTAGACAGTCTCTTTGGGATGGCAAGATGGCTCAGCAGGTAAGAGCACTGACTATTCTTCCGGAGATCCTGAGTTCAAATCCTGACAACTACATGGTGGCTCACAACCATCTGTAATGAGATCTGACACCTTCTTCTGGTGCTTCTGATGTACACTGTAGACAGAATACAGCTACAGTATACTTATGAATAATAATACATCTTTAGACAGTCTCTTTGAGGGTTTGCTGTTTAAATGGGAATGTGAAAGATGAATAAGTGAGAGAAAGAAGAAAGATTGAGGTTGGAGATCAGCTTGTACCAAGACTCTATGGCAGAAAGACTCTGTGTACTGGAAGAAGAATAAGAATGAAATGTAGCAAGAGTCCAGAGAACAAAGTGACACAGGCGAGAATAAAGACAAAGTGGTCCAGTATGAGAAACAGAAGAGCCTAGGGCCCGTCCACATTTAAACAAGGTATGAATACCTGCTATGAGTCAGCAAAAACATGGCTGACAAGGACATGGGCGGGGTGTGAGGGGAAATGGGGAAATCTATGAGTCAGCACAAAATGTCTGATACCTGATATTTGGAGAGCCCCAAAATAAACAATTACATAATCTGTTATAGGACTATTGTTGGTAGAGTGCAACTTTTGTGTGATTCTACATGAATACAGTCTTGCTATCAGAGGCCAGGGCCTTTGCCAGCCTGCCTATGTGTGTTTGTCTGTTGGACTGTAGGCCTGCCACTGTGGGTCACTGTAGCCTGCGGGTCACTGGCCCTGTGCAGCCCAAATGAACTGGCATGTGTCTGGATGCTTGCCAGTGGTCGCCTATCTAGCTGCAGCCTTTATCAGGAATGCATAAAGTCTCCTTGAAGTCTCTCGACCTTCTAACCTCCTTTCCTGGCATCTGAGCATGGACGTCACACACCAGGCCTGGGCCTGGAAACCATAGTAGGGAAATACAATTAAGCAATGTTTGCTGAGTATTTATCTGCCCAAGACCAGTGCTATTGTGCATGTTTTCTGCTACAGAGGACTACAACAAACAGCCACTTCCTGGAGGCTTATGAAAATCTGAGTCTTTCCAGAGAGAATCAAGAGCAACTGAGCAGACCATCAGCGGTGCTTTGAAAGTCGTAAGGAGCTCTTTGGGTATTTAAGAAGAGCCTCAACTGGACACATTCATTAAGCAAGCCTGAAGGGCAGGCTTGGCTGTTAGCACCTCTGAATCCCCAGACTAAGCGATCAATGTTTCTCCCAGCTGACGAATGAGCCCTCTCTAGTCTGCAGGGCAGGAGAGTGAGCCTCGCTGCTGAGAGATGAATAAATGGGCTTCTCCTAAGTTGACAGGAGTGGTGTAAAGATGTTTGTCAGGGAATCCTTCCTACCAAATAAAACTATAACATCTGAGAGGAAAAGAAGGAGAGAGGCAGAGAAGCCAGGACCCAAGGAGTTCCTTGATTTCTGGCCAAACATCCCTTTCATTGTCTGGGGAAAAATGATACAAACCCAAAAAGAACACTCCAAAGTATTTTCCTCTTAAATAAGAGGAATTTTCCTCTTAAAATTAGTCCAACGTGAATTCAAAGATCTTTTTTTCAGATGTATACATTTATGAGATTTCTAACTCACATTTTACTTTTCTATTACATTTTAAAGACCTATCAATGGAAACAGTGATGTTCTGTTATTTCCGCTGCTCTTTTATTTTTAGCCAGATTGAAAGAGTAAATATAGTAGGGACAGCTTGTTTTCAATTCAAATCAGCTCAGATTCTTTATTTTTAATTTTAATGATGTTTTCCAGGAAAAACAGAAATGCTTTGTTGGCGGCTCCCAAGCCCCACCCAACAGCTACACCACTGAGAACGTAATTACAAGTTTCAGACCAGAAAGAGAAAGGAATTGGTGACAACTGAAAACAGGGTTCCTTTTTGACTCTTCTCTTCTTCATGTTTTAATAAGATTGCTTTCTCCTTGTGTGGCTTCAGTGATGTCATGGTAAGAAGTTAATCCACCCAAACTGGAGAGAGTCCTCTAGGAACAAACTGTATTTTCACATTTAAAGAGATAATTTCCCTTCAGAGAAATCAGAATGTATTTCAGGCATATCACTCAGAACTCTTCACTCTTTTCATGCAGAGGAAGAAAACAGCTCTGTATCTTTCATTCTTTGTGAAGAAGAAGAAAAAGAAGGAGAAGGAGAAGAAGGAGGAGAAGAAGAAGGAGGAGAAGAAGGAGGAGGAGGAGGAGGAGGAGGAGGAGGAGAACAAGAAGAACAAGAACAAGAAGAAGAAAGAGAGAGAGAAAGAAAGAAAGAAAGAAAGAAAGAAAGAAAGAAAGAAAGAAAGAAAGAAAGGAAGGAAGGAAGGAANAAGAAAGAAAGAAAGAAAGAAAGAAAGAAAGAAAGGAAGGAAGGAAGGAAGGAAGGAAGGAAGGAAGGAAGGAAGGAAGGAAGGAAAGAAAGAAAGAAAGAAAGAAAGAAAGAAAGAAAGAAAGAAAGAAAGAAAGAAAGAAAGAAAGAAAGAAAGAGCGAGCATCTATGATGTATTGGTAATTTGAGCACAATATGGAACTTACTGGTAGATGCTAAAGACCAGAGAAGGGCTAAGCATGAGCACAGTCTCCTTTCTGGTCAGCCCACGAGGAGACAGACAGACGGAACCTGGTCAGCCATGAGGAGACAGACAGACAGATGGAACCGTGCGCTTCTATCTGTGAGCCAAAGATAAAAACAAATTTTGAGTGGGAAGGGAAATTGGCTGCAGACGGAAGCTCTTTCCTTCCTGGATTCTTGCCCTTCTCTGCCTATAAACATCAGTGATGCTGAGCCTACACTGGCCCTGACCTGTGGTTGTTAGTCTCCCTCTAAGTGTCAACCCAGCAAGCCAGTCGAGGACCTGGTGGGCCTTCCTTCCACACGGAAGCTTCCTCACTCCCCTCGGTCTCTGTTCAACACCGGTCCATTTTCCCTGATTACCATACCCCACATCTGGACAGCGCTTTGGGACCCAGCACCTCTGTTCTCTTCAGGCTTGTAACATGTTTCCTTTAGAACGCCCCAATTAGAGCAGTCAGAGGTAATCATATCACATGGGATAGTTTAGGGTACACGTACCCTGAAGCTTCTCTCTGCATCATCCTCATAACAAGAGCATGGGTGGTGTGTGCCGGATGCCATCGCACTTAGTAGGTCCTCCTGCATCCAGTTCTTACCTCGTTGGTCCTGTCTCAGGCCCACCTTCACTGACAAATGGCGTCATGTCTACCTAATACTGAAGCTGTTCCATGTGTCCTGCATTCATTCACATCTCACGATGCGATCACGCAGAAGGCAGATCCTCCACCACACACTTTAGAGAAGAGTGGCAGATCTCCTGGTGTAGAGGCCCAAAGCCCCACCTGGAGTGTGGCTGTGAAGTGAAACTTTTCCAAGCTACCCACTAGGAGCTCTAACTGCCCTCCACTGGCAGCAAACTAGCCACTGTTTCCAGAGCTATACTGCCCAATGCAGCAGTGACCTCAAGTTGCCACTGAAAATTAAGATATGGTTGATCCACAGGAAGAAGCTATATAGTGAAGCGTTAATAATTTTTAATTGAAATAATATTTTATATGGCTTGACATCTTATTAAAAGTCGATCAACCATTTTTCTTTTGTTAAATACAGCTTCTAGGGCTGGTGAGATGGCTCAGAGCACCCGCCTGCTCTTCCGAAGGTCCGGAGTTTAAATCCCAGCAACCACATGGTGGCTCATAACCATCCGTAACATATAGTAAATAAATAAATAAATCTTAAAAATACAGCTTCTAGACATTCTTCCATCATCCACCTGACTCATAGTTTGCTGCCTTTGGAACAGTGAGGTTCTAGAGATCTCTAGGCCTCCATGGGACCAGAACAGGGCTGCTGCTTCAGGTCTGTGCTAGAGCTGTGTAGATAACTACCAAGTCCTAGCAGGATCTTGTCACCTCCCTAGTCATAGTGAGGGCCACAGACTTCCATTCCAAGGTGGATCAACCCAATTCATATTTCCTGTCAGGTGACAAAAGTGTATCTCCAGTGACTACTAGGACCTGCTGACCAAAGGCTGGGTTGTTTTCAAAACTCCGGCTTGCTATTCCTAGTCATGTGCACTCTAGGTGTTTGCGCAAGAAAATAAACTCCCTTTGCACCCACTGGAACTGGCCAAGAACTCCTTGGGGAGTGTGTGGCACTGCCACACAGTGACCCACCAAACCGTGCATGTGGCCAGTCAGGGTGGAACCTTTACTGCCCTCATGTGGATTTCCTGTGACGCCAGGCACAGATGGGAAGGCCTGCAGGCCATCAGCTGTGTGAACGCATGGGGCCTGGATTGCACGGAGGCTACTGGCAGGGTTGAACGTGGCACGAAGGTCTCTCACCGCCACTAATAATCATCTTGCTGAGTTTTGCTTTAGGTCTTGACCATGTCAGCATCAGACTGGACCCAGAGGCTATTCCACTTCAGCCACCTCATTCTGACCTTTAAGATCCAGGGGGCAGGCATGCCACCCCCTTCAGAGCCAAAAATGTACCATATTAGCCCAAATTTTGGCTTCCTGGCTTCCTTGTAGAAAACAAAAAATAAAATAAGCCCAGACTCAAGTTTCATCATCTGGGCTTCTGTTCTTGAATTAGTCAAAATAGAAAACATTGTTTGTTATTCAGTAACCATATGAATAATAAAAACTTATAGGGATCCGGGTATGGTGGCACACACCTTTAGTCCCAGCACTCGGGAGGCAGAGGCAGGAGGATTTCTGAGTTCAAGGCCAGCCTGGTCTACAAAGTGAGTTCCAGGACAGCCAGAGCTACACAGAGAAACCTTGTTTCAAAAAAGCCAAAATAAATAAATAAATAAATAAATAAATAAAAATAAGTAAAATAAAACTTACAGGGGACAGAGACGAGAAATGTCAAGCACTGGGGTGACAGCAACAAGAACCAGATGGGACAGTCACTAGGAGAAAGGGACAGAAGTTGGAAACTTTTAGAAAGACCGGCTCAGAGGATGAATATTTAGTGTCTTCTAAGGTCATTGAAGAGCCAGTCACTATGCTGCAGCCTGTGTGTGTGTGTGTGTGTGTGTGTGTGTGTGTGTGTCTACACTCTGAGAGTGTGTCGCTGTGCATGTGGGAGGGTACTGAACACATTTCTGCACATGCATGTGGAGGCCTGAGGATTCTTCTGACATCCTGACATCATTCACGTCTCTTGCTTTGTTCCGTTTTGGGTTTTGATTTTGAAATAGGGCTGCTCACTGATCTGGTACTCACCAAGTAGGCTAAGTGAAGGGCTCTAGTAGGTCTGAACATAGGCTAAGTGTAGGGCTCTAGTAGGTCTGAGCATGCCTAGCCCTTCTCCCACTCAGCCTTGCTAAACTGTTAGATTACATTCCTAAAGGTAGCAAGCAAGGTCTTTCCCCTCATTTGGCCACTTCCTCTCCCTGTGGTCTGATCACCAAGCTCCAGCTATCAAAATATTGAAGTCCAGCAATCAAGGCCTCCTTTTGGCTACCCTAATTGACATCCCCAATCAAAGCAAACCAAACCATTCTAAAGCAGGCTTCCCTCTTTTTCCCTTTATAAACTGCCGTTTGCCTACGGCCACAGCTGTCTCCTCTCTAACAGACACAGTTGTTTGGCCTTCTGGGGCAAAAATATCCCTTCCCCCTCTCCCTTGTTCTTTTCCCCTTCTCCCTCACCCTCTATCTCCTGTCTTTGTCTCTTATTTCCTGCCCTTTGACCCTGTGGGGCAAATTCATCTCCTTTGTGATGAGAACTTTGTGTTGGGGTGTCTCGTGCCAGAGCCAGTGATGGCCAGGGATCCACGTATGTCCACTTCCCCAGGGCTGAGACACAAGCACGTGCCACTAGACTTTACTTTAAAATACTGGTCCGGGAAGTAAACTCAGGTACTTGTGCTCACAGAGCAAGTGCTTTGCCAACAAAGCTGCCTCCTCAGCACACACATGCCCACAGAGTCACTTTGAATTACTCACTGAGAATCCAATGCTAGGTCGGATTTGGGATCAGTTTACCGATAGTTAAAAGAGTATGAGGTAAAAAATGAATGGATATGAAAAAAAAATTCCCGAGTCTTTACCCACAAAGAATTTAACCACTTCATCAAGGATGCAACAGATAAATGGGGATTAGAATACAATGTGAAGAAATGGGGGTACAATTGGAATACCAAGGAGTTTCATTAACAGGCTTTCAACCTGTCCTAAGCAATCAGCATGAATACTACACATATGCGTTTTTTACGTCTACTTAAGAGTTTGTCTGAGGAAAAAATATCCAAGGGAGGGGGATCCGTAACAAAATGCTGTGAAATATTGTCATTAGTTTTCCATTCATATGTCATTTTCTCTCACTAACCATTCACACAGCAGCAGTATTCTCCATGTGTCATTAGAGTCCGAGGAAATTGTGTTGATAAATGCATATCCACGTTCTGGAGTGAGATTTAGGTCTGACGATTGTAATGGTAGGCTTTGAAGGATATGTATAATATGAACTTAAAATACGAAAATGTCCAGGGTAGACAATCTGATCTGGTTTTGTGGACCATTACAAGATACATAAACTTTTTCACAGACTTAGGATGCACCTGGAAAGTGCTTGTAGCTTCCTCCCCGGGCACCAAAGTGGGCCAGGAAGTGGGAGACCTGGTTTGTGATTCCAGATTCTCAGATATTGAACCCTCAAGTGGTGTCGAGGTGCCACTTCTTTCTCTGGGTTTAGTTCATCATAAATGAAACATTTTAATGTGTTTAACTTAAACTGAAATAGTATTGGCTGAAATGTGATCTGAGCCACTGTTCTAAGTTGACGAGAACTGAATAGAAGATAACAAACGCGGTTTCGGAAATCGTCCTGCCCAAGTGTGCTCAGCTGAGGAAGCACGGGCCGAAAGTTTAACTGAGCTCCACGGCCTGGGATACTCAGACAGAGTAACACCGATTTCCAAGGTTTGCAAAGCAGCCATTTGGCCAGTAGCAACCCTGGGCTGGATGCTCCCACTGCCTGCTGGAGCGGAGCTGGGGACCTCCTCAGCCCTGCTGTCTCCTCCGTTCACTTCCGACACATGTGCAGCTAGAGCCCGCAGCACTGATGAATCACACAGTCATCTCCGATGGCACTTCCGCTCATAAAGATCCCAGACGATAGCTTAAAGCCAAGGCCAGCTGAGAGGCAAAGGCCTTTTGACAAGCTCAAGATCTCTGCTCTAAGAGAAAAGTGAGGTCATTGTATTTAGGAATGCTGAGTTATAAATTCACCTATGTTTGTCTTGCAGATTATTTCCGAAAGGTTTGACATAGAAACCCATTAGAGCCCCGTGTCCAGGGTGCGGATTGGGTTAGCTTTCATTCCACCATGTTTCACGTTAGGAGTGTTCTTTGTCGTTGCGTTTCTATGGCAGGCTGGGAGGAAAGTCGCGGGAAGCACCTTGAACCCATGAAACCCAAATGCACAAACTTTAGCAAGTTCCACACCCTTGGGGAGACTTCGCTGGGAAGGAAGCAAAATGGCTCCCTCCGTAAGGACCGCTACTCATCTTTACAAGATGATTGTTCGGGAAGCTTAAAGCAAGAAATCGTTTTTTCTTGAGGGGTCACTATACCCTTTTTGTTACTAAATAACTATTGGGAATTTCGACCCCACTACGGGTTGTATAGATCCTGAGTAAACGACACAGATACACGACACACAAACACGACGATTTAGTAATAAGCGGTAGGCACTATGCTGAGCAGGTTTTGAGCTATCCTAATCCTCCCACCTGTTAAAACCCACACAGAAGCCAGTCGCTTGCCAATCTGGTGTCTCCCAGGCTGACTCTGCTCCATCAGCCTGTCCTCAGGGTGCCACTTCTCTTGGCCACATGCTCCTGGTTCATCCGTTTGATGTCAACCTCCTCCTCTTCTGTCTTCTCTCTCCTTCTCCCTCGTGGTCTGTCTTGAGACCCCCTCACTCAAGTTCTGCCTTCCTATCCTTTCTGCCCAGTCATAAGCCCCTGCCTTTTATTAACCAGTCAGGAATTAATGGGGAGCATTCTTTATAGCATATTGGTGACCCAACACGCAAGAAGAACCCCAACAGAAGCTGTCTTTGCAATGGCCCTGCCAGTGAATGCTGCCCTCTGAAGAAGATGCATAGGGATGTTTTCAGGAGTGGTGAGTTGCTAACCCAAGAGAGTGGCTGGCTCTCTCTTCTGGCTTTCACTCCTCGGGTACCAAACGCAGACAGTAATGTGACCATTACCAAATCCTAATACCAGGTTTGTATGAAAGCAAGTATCATTGAATAAAGCCACCTGGGGCCTTTCATTTCCTCTAAACCAACAGTTCTCAACCCGTGGCTCTCGGCCCCTTTGCGGGTCAATGACCCTTCCACAGGGGCTGCATGTCAGATATTTACCTTACAACTCATAACAGTAGCAAAATTACAGCTATGAAGTAACAATGAAAACAATTTTGTGGTTGGGGTCACCACAATATTAAAGAGTTACAGCATTGGGAAAGTTGAGAGCCACTGGCCTAGACAGAGATGGCTAGATTGTCCCACCTGTGGGCATTTTTAAGTTCAAATACAGAACTTAAACTCTATGATTTCAAGTTAGCACCATTATGTTTCGGTCTCTCTCCTACTTTATTTCTCATTATTCCTTCAGGATAAAGAGAACTTCTAGGAATGAGCCATAGTTCTGCAGGCATGTTCTCACAAAAATACATTAAAGACCTGTTAAATGAGAGACCTATAAAGCTAAAGTGGGTATAATAACTATCTGGTGCTGTAAAAATGGGCAACCTTTGTGATATTTTTGAGCTCTGAGTAACTCAACACTGCAGATTGCTCTCATTTTTGAGACTAGTCTTCAAACGTTGAAGCAATGGAATAATTGCTTTTGTGTGTTGTCTTTGTCATGCTGGAGATGAAAGTTGGTGCCTAGAACAAGCCAAGTAAGAGCTCTACCACTAAGCTCTATGCTCCAGCCCAAGAACTGGAGTTTTGTGCAGTGGTGTGTCTGCTAAGCAATTCAGACTCTGTGTATGTGTGTTTCTGTGTATGTATGTGTGTGTATGTTTGTGTATATGTGTGATTATTTGTGTGTTTATGTGTGTGGTTTGTGCATATGTGTATATATGTATTGTGTTTGTGTCTATGTATGTTTGAATATGTGTATTTGTGTGTATATATGTATGTGTTTGTGTATGTACGTACATATGTCTGTATGTGGTTTTGTATATTTGTGTGTTTGTGTGTATATGTGTGTGCTTGTGTATGTATGTGTTTGTTATATGTGTGATTGTATGTGTATGTATGTATATGTATGTGTGTGTGTGGTTTGTGTTTGTGTGCAGGTATGTGTGTATGTTTTTGTATAGATGTGTAGGTATGTGTGTATGTTTTTGTATAGATGTGTTTGCATGTGTGTCCTTGCATATGTGTGTTTCTATTTGTGTGTTTGTATATGTCTGTGTGTTTTTGTGTACATGTGTGATTATGTGTGTATTTGTGTCTATATGTCTATGTGTGCTTGTGTGTGTGTGTGTACATGTATCTGTTTGACTGTATGTGTGTGTGTGTTTGTGTATGAGAGTACTTGTTTATGGGTGACAGGATCTCCTGTGTCTGGCCTCGAGCTCCATATGTAGCTGAAACTGGCTTTGAACCCCAGCTCCTCTTGCCTCCAACCTCCTTAGGACTGGGATTCTGGGCATGCACAACCACACTTGCCTTTGAGCTGTTAGTCACAGTCTGCTCAACCCTGGGGAGATAGCTGCAGCGCCTTCACACTCAGTTCGCTCTGTGTTTCTCTGGGAGTAACTCCTCCCTGATTGTAAAGCATTTTATGAAAAGTCCAAGAGAATCTCATTTTTCTCCAGCCTCCACTCTTAACTCCTTAGTATCCTTTAAGTTACTTACTTGACCATGCGCAATTGTAGAGATAATCTCTTGTGTACTATGTAAAAGCGTTCACCTGTCAATATAATGCTGATTGGCCAATGAGCCGAGGAAGGATTAGAAAGTGGGACATCTGGCAAAGAGAGAGGAATTCTGAGACTGAGTCAGGGTGGAGAGACTCGCCCCAGGAAGTTGGTCCGTGGAGGTGAGGATTAGGTAACCAGTCATGTGGCATGACTTACACCACTTTAAATGGGATAACTGAGTCATGAGCTAGTGGAAACGAATCAAAACTATTGATTTCTTATATATGTATTCAAATATAAGAAGTCTCATAGTAGTTATTTCTGGGAACTTATGCGAGCATGGGAACGCCCTCAGTTATGCTGAATTCCATGTGCCCCCACCCCATCCTATGCTTCATCAGCTGCAATTCGTTGCCCCAAACTAGAATTCTATAAGTATTCACTCAACTTCTGAAATTTAAGTGATGGAAATAGTACAGGTCAGTATTACCACCAATGCATAGCAAACTAAACTACTGTCAGTTTCCATCTGGAAGGCCTCTTCATCCTCAGAGGGTTTAATACTGTGTGCTGCACAATTCAGGTTCATGGCCACTGTCTGTCAGCACAGAACAGAAGGCTCCAATTGGTTGATGCAAGAACTCCTTCCAAGATTCCTGAAGGCCACTTAGTGAGGCCACAGGCAGCCAAGGGCAGGAAGTGGTGGCTCCCAGCTGCAGATGTGATGTCCTAATTACTTCAGTTATCTCCCGTGGGAGAATCAACAGCTTCTCCAACTGTCACATCCCAAATTAACTACTTATGTGCATATTGTGTGGCCAAGCTTCAGAGTGGGGCAGAGTGTGACAGTGGCAAAACAATCAGGGACAATCTGAGTCCAGGCATTTGGTGGGTGGTGGCTTTAGTACACACTGGGTTTGATGCAGGGATCTCCACCAGCTACATAATCAGCCATCCCATGGCCTTGGCCTTGAACCAGTGGAGGAAAGGAGGTCCAGAGCAGAGTTGCTGGGCTGTTTTACTTTAAATAAAATATGTAAGTAACTAAGTGTTGCTTTTGGTAGCATACTGCTGCCTCTGAACTTTGATGAATGTCAAGGCACCCTGTTATTCCACTGATTTTCCCAGATTTGGGGTGGAGGGGGGAAAGGACAAAGGACATGAGGTAATGAAAGGTCCCTAGAACAGTGCTACTTAAAAAAGAGGAAGAGAGAAGATGGCCTAATCGGCCATCATTGGGAAGAGAGGCCCCTTGGTCTTGTAAACTTTATATGACCCAGCACAAGGGAAGGCCAGGGCCAAGTAGTGGGAGTGGGTGGGTAGGGGAGCAGGGGCAGGGGTCAGGGGTATAGGGAACTTTC
>NC_034596.1:29721653-29748865 GCF_900095145.1 Mus pahari
GGAGGGAGGGAAGAAGAAGGAAGACAAACAGAAGGAAGAAAGAACAAAGAAAGAAAATAAAGTTTACAAAGCACAATTTAGTAAAATTAGTTTGACCCCCAGCACACACAAACATCTGTGGCTTCCAGATGACCAGGACTTTATTTGTTTGTATAATGACTGCATACTAAGCATTCAGAGAACATTTTCTAGAAAGTCTGTGCACAGAATCAGTATTGGGCCTTGGAAAGCATCTGCTTAGGGTCTGGTACTCTTGGTTTAACCATGAATCAAAGAGACCAGGGTGGAAAAGCATCCAGGGACATAGCATCCCAAGACTAGGAGACTGAAACACTGGCTCCCTGGTTTCCTTTCTCTGCCTGCGGTTCCTTCGACATGGCTGTGCATGTTGCAAGCAGAGGCTTCAGCGGGATGTGTGTGAACACTGCCCGCACTACAGAGGGCCAGCCAGCACTGTGACCAACCCAGACCCCGTTTCAAGCATTTTTTCTACAGAGACCTCCTCAGGAGCATCTCACATCTTTACATGTGTCCTTGTGAGTTGTCAGTCTTGCCTTGCCTTGCCGTTTCCATTTGGCTGAGCAAATTCTAGCCTGGCCTCACTGGAGCTGCTTCCCCACGCATGCGTAACTGGGTCAACAACATACCTTGTGGGAAATAGCATGCAAAACCATTTCTTCTTTAAGAATGTTTCTTTCTCCAAACGAATGGAACCAAATAACCCTGGACCTAAGAGTCTTGCAACAAGACAGGGTGTAGATTTTGGACCTTCCCAGGGGAGCTGATAGCTTAAGATTTTCCATGAAAGTCATCTTAGGGAAATAATGAAACTAAAACATTTGACTGATTATAGACAACTTAATTTTGCTGTTAGGATGAATTAGACCTTGATGCTTTAAAATAAAACATTATCAAATCTTTGAGGGCAGGCAGGGAGGCTCGAGAGTGAACCTAGGGCTTCTCCCATGCTAGGTAAATGCTCTAACCTTTGGGACATCCTCTTAAACTTTTTTTTTTTTCATTTTTGAGACAGGTCTTGCTAAACTTTCCAAGTCAATCTTGAAGTCACTCTGCAGGCCAGGTGGGTCTTGAAGTTGCAAGATTGTTTATTTTTAATTACAACTTTCAAAAATGTACATGTTTTAGTGTTTACAAGATGATAACCTACGCAGGGTGTGTGGCGCATGTCTTTAATCCCAGCACTTGGAGGCAGAGGCAGGCGGACTTCTGAGTTCGAGGCCAGCCTGGTCTACAGAGTGAGTTCCAGGACAGCCAAGGCTACACAGAGAAACCCTGTCTTGAAAAACCAAAACCAAACCAAAACAAAACAAAACAAAAAACCCTACATCTATGCCCGGCTTCATCAAATTCAAGTAACTTATCCTGATGCCCTTAAGAATTCTATATATGCCACAGTGGGGCTGCGCATGTCCCAGCTTCCTGTCTGCCCCACAGTGGGTCAGTCTGTGCATGCTCAGGTGCCCTGCTGCCCCCGCAGCCCCCGCAGTGGGCCTGTGCTTGCCCTAGGTTCCTTTCATGACCCTTTCAGAATTGGCCTAAGAAAGGGATTTCCAGAAAATGTATTTTAAGAAAACTCACCTAAGTATCCTGAAATAGGAATCTTAAAATTTGCACATATCTAGGAGACCAGAGGAAGCTGTCAGAGAGCTTTTCTCCATCACTGCCTGTCTTATTCCCTAGAGACAGAGTAGCCAGAAAACCATAACAACCCCCATCTACACACACACATACACACAGATACAAACACACACACACACACTTGAATGCACACACACATACCACATATACACACACCACACACAAACCACACACACATACCACACATACACATCACACATACCACATACACTATACAAACCATACACACATATACCTCATGCACATGCATATATTCTACACATACAATACAGACACCACACACACACACACACACGCACACATGCACACACGTAAGCGTGTGTGTCCCACTCATTATTATTCTTAATGGTTTAAAAGCTATTTGCCTATAAAAGGAGACAACAGCTGTCTTGCATAGAATCTGGGAAATACAAATATTTTGAAACAGATAGTTTAGTAATCTAGAGATTTGTAAATAGTAAACTAAATGTTTAAAATAGTTGAACTAAGTTTATTCCTTAATGAGTAGATAATATTAGCTTGATAATACATTGAAGAGTACAAAGAAAGAAATCTAGTACCCCCAAAATGAAATGAAGGAACCATTCTTTATAGGTAAGTTTCCTCCTGAGAAGCAGACGAGAATATTGTAACCAGCCTCCAACATGAGACTCCCCAGTCTGTCCATTTACCTCCACATGTTTGTTGCATGTACAAAGACAGTGTGTACTCATTGGATGGATGGATTAGCATTCTTGCATAACTGGCTTTTCAACTGTCCACATTTGAGCCTAAATATTTTTAGAAACCAATTCCAGCCATAAACACTAGGTATTTTTAATTCCCCTGCAATTAAGATACAGTCAAAGCTGATACAAAGATTTGGCAGCTATAATTTATAGTTTGCTAGAATTAAATTGTGTGACATTAAGACTTTGGGGGGACTCCCGAAGACTGAGACATTAGGTTATTTCAAAATGGAGTCATTACTCACTCACACCATCCAAAAGACTACTTTTTGGCTATGTCCTACAACTCCAAGATGAGCCTCCAAGTAGATCCTAAATAGAGACCAGCTTCCCCTCTGGCTACTTTTTAGATGGATACAGTTTTATTCTTTCCTTTCTGGAAGCAACTGGTTTTGATTAGGGGGGGGGGAGTTTTCTTTTTAATTCCTTCCAAATTAAACAGAACTCGATGTTGTTCATCCATAAGCTTTTTATCACTAGTCACAATCCAATAACAAACAATAAAAACTTGGAAGATTCTGACAGACAACCCAGCACTTGTTTTAATGACATCAAATGACGGGCCTGACTAGAGTACCCAACTCCACCCAACCCTGAACTCCCTAAACTATTTGGTGTTGTATAGACAGAGCTTTATAGACATAATGGAGGGTTTTATTCTGATTAACCCAAAAGAAACTCTATACATGTTACAGCATCTCATGAGGAAATGTGTTTGCAAAGAATGATTTTTTTTTTTAATTTCTATTTGGGGGTACTATTAAACCTGCAAATTGTGAGGAGAAAGACCAAACCCACAACTGTCCAATTAAAGCAAATTTTATTTAATTCTGGCCAGGTCCTAATGCTCCCAGAAAATGTTCATCAGGTGCTCAGAAAGGCAGAACCCACAAGGGTATGGTACTTTCCTCTGTGATCCAATGGAGACAGGCATACAATCCTGATGTACTTCCTGCCTATGTGCCTCCCACCTACATGTGAACAAGCACATCCTGTGCAGTTGGGGCGAGCAGCCTTGTTTACCAGAGTGAAAACATGTGACTCGTTGTCGTACAGGTACAATAGCCTATAGCATTCCAGGAAGTTACCTGTCCTTGGGCAAGGGGGGCTTACAGGTTAACTTTAGTCCTTACAAGTACTAGATTTCTTTCTTTGTCCCTCCTCCAATGCATTATCAAGTTAAAATTGTCTAGTCATTATGGAATAAACTTTGTTCAAGTACTTTAAATGTTTAGTTTTCGATTTCCGAGAAGATGGATTTTTTTTTTTTTTAATGTTACTGCATTCCCTAAAAGCAGAACCCTTCAGAGGCACAGCAAGAATTCTTGGTGGGGACCTGATGCCTAACAACACCGTGGCCCTACCCAGCTGACAGCTGAGGGGGCCACACTACATCAGCAGCCCTTCTGACTGGGTGGCTTAGGGTCTCCCAGCTTGTTAGCACAATTAGTGTGTCTGTGTCATTGTCACTGTGCCACGTCCTCCTTGACTTACTCACGGTTTTAAAGATGAAACTTTTACTGACTTATCCCATTTCCCAGACTCTCTTCACGTACACTTTGGCCTTGTCAACAGAATTCTATAAAAAGAAAACAAGGATTTGGCTATGTCTACTGTTTCCTTTCGTTCTCTCTTGTAGATGTTTCAAGAAAATTAAAAGAGGACATTAGCCTCCCCTTTGATGTGCTGTTTCTATGGCGTGAAGGATGGACGTCCGTTTTTTACTGTGTCTCAGAGCTTGGGCACATCCTCCCTTCCTTCCTCATGTCCCTGTTGGAAGAAAACAAGTTATCATCACCGTTGACTCCAATCTACTGCTCTTATTTTCATCTTTAGAGTTTCCTTTTTTTCTTTCCCTTTTATTGAAAATAGATTTTTTTTCATACAATCTATTCTGATTATGGTTTCCCTTCCTTCTCCTCCTCCTCCCAGTTCCTCTCCACCTCCCCTCCTAACCATATCTCTCTTTGGAAAACAAATGGGCTTCTAAGGGAATATAATATAATATAAACAGATCAGAATAGAACAAAACAAACAAATAAAAGGAGAAAAGCCCAAGACAAGGCACAAAAAACAGATCCAGAATCAGCTCCACTTGTTCACCCACTCTGGGATCCCATAAAAATGTAAGATCAAAGGCCATAATATACCTGCAAAGGACCTGTAAGGTTTAAAAAAAAAAAAGCATACAAATAAAAATTAAAAAAAAAAAATTTTGGCCACCTACGACTGGGCATGCAGCCTACCCTTAAGAGTAGTTTGTTTCCCCAGAGAGACTCTCTGGAAGAAGACTAAATTTTCATTTGCATATGGTTATCAGGTGGAGATAGCTTTGGGGTCGGAGATGGGAATGCATGTCTGCTTATTTCGAATCCAGGACCCCAGCTGGTGCAGACCTGTGCAGACTCTGCGAGCTGCTCGGTCTCTGTGAGCTGATACCTGCGTTAGTCGTGCTGTGTCTAGAAGGCCTTGTTTCCTTGGTGTCCTCCATCGCCTGTGGCTCCTCCACTCTTTCCACCTCCTCTTCTGCAGTGTTCTCTGAGCCCTGCGATGATTTGATGGAGACATCTCATCTAGGGCTGAATGTTCCGAGGTCTCTTGCGCTCCACATATTGTCTGGTTGTGGGCCTCTGTGTTTGTTCCCATCCACTGAAGAAGGAAGTTCTCTGATGATGTCTGCGCAAGGTTCTGATCTATCAGTACAGAGGAATGGCATCACGAGTCACTTTATTGTTACATTCCTGTCGCAGAGCAGTAGCATTTGATTTTCCCCTAGGTCCCTGGGCTATCTGGTCTCAAGTTCTTAGTCACCCAAGCAGTATAGGATATGAGTTCTATCTCACAGATTAGGCTGTAAGTCAAATCAGACAATGGTTGGTTACGCCCACAAGCGTCGGTGCCACCACTGCACTAGCACATCTTCCAGGCAGGACATCAGTGTAGACTGAAGAGTTTATAGCTGGGTTGGTGTTTACAATTCTCATTTGGTAGCATTCCAAGTGCCTTCTGGTACCATGAACACTAGCCCAAAGGGTAGGCACCAGCTCGACTTCTCCGTGTTCAAAGAGTTGCGTGAATGTCGTCTTCATCAGTGGGCCCTTGCCATCTGTTTGTGGAGAACAACCTATAGCCTTGCCAACAGCCTGGGTTATTCAGGGGTTGCCATGGAAACTTAATTAGATGTAACCTAGTCCTAGCACTAGAAGCTTCTTGGTGATCAGAAATGCCTACCTGGGGCTGGCTCGGTTTCCCCCATTATTTGGCAATTTCATTTAGGCATCTTTCATATATGTATATATTTTAGGAAGCGTCTACTATATTAGGTTTCCATCCTACCAGCCAAATGGTCCTTGATTTTAGCTGTCTGTCCAGTATTCCCACCCCCTTATCTCCTTCTTCCTTCCCCCTTCCTGCTTGTCCCCACCCTGTCCGTATAACTATGCATTCTATTTCACCTTTCTAGGGAGATCTATTTCTCCCTCGTGGTCCTTTACTCTATATCTAACTTCTGTGGTTCTGTATATTATATCATTGACTTAACAGCTAATATCCAGGTATAAGCAAATGCATACCATAGTTGTCTTTCTGGGTGTGGGTTACCTCACTCAGGACGTCTTTTTTGGTAGCTCCGTTCATTTCCTGCAAATGTTACGATTTCATTTTTAACAGCTAAGTAATACTCTTTTGCTTAAATATATTATATTATCTATATCCATTCATTTCTTGAGGGACATGGAGGTTGTTTCTTATTTCTAACTATTGTGAGTAGAGAAGTTATGAATATGGCTGAGTAAGAGTGTCTGTATGGTAGGATGAAATGTCCTTTGGATATATGCCCAAAAGTGGTCTAGCTAGATAATAGCATACGTACATAGATTGTGATCTTCCTGGAGAACTGCCATGCTGATTTCCATAGTAGCACCATACAGGCTTGCACTCCTTCCCACAATGGATAAATGTTTTCCTTACTCTACACCTCACCAGCATGAACTGTTATTTGTTTTATTGATCCTAGGCATTCCAATGGGTGTGAGATAGAATCTCAAAGTAGTTTGCATTTCCCTGATGACTAATGAAGTTGAACATCTGCTAAGGGTTTCTCGGCCATTTGAGTTTTCTCTTTTGAGAGATTAGTTAAGATCTGTTTAGACCCCACTTTTAAACTGGGTTTCTTTTGTTTTCTTCATATTCAGGTTTTTATTTTATTGTTGCTATTGGGTCCTTTATGTATTATTAGCCCTCAATTGGATGTGTGATTGGGAAAAAAATTATTCTTTTCCCTTCTGCAGGCTGATGTTTTGTCCAAGTGGCAGTGTCTTTTGCTTTGCAGAAACTTCATTTTCATGAGGCCCCGTTTATTAATGGTTGGTCTTAGTACCTGTGCTAAAGGTGCTCTGCTTGGAAAGTCTTTTCCTGTTCCAATGAGTTCAAGGCTATTCCCCACTTTTGCTTCTATCAGATTCAGTATATCTGGTATATTTTGAGGCCTTTGATCCATTTGGAGTTCAGTTTTGTGAGGGGTCATAAGTATGGATCTATTTGCATTCTTTACATGCAGATATCCAATTTGACAGCACCATTTGTTTAAGTTGCTGTCTTTTTTTTTTTACAGTGTATATTTCTGGCTTCTTTATCAAAAATCAAGTCTCCATAGGTGAGTAGATCAATGTCCGGGTTTTTAATTTTATCCCACTAATCAATGTGTTTTTCTGTATGTTTTCCAATACTATGCTGTTTTTATTGTTATAACTCTGAAGTACAGTTTGAGGTCAGGGATGTTAATACCTCTAAAAGTTCTTCTATTATTCAGGGTTGTTTTTACCTATCCTGGGTTTTTTTGTGTTTCCATATGGAGCTGAAAATTGTCCTTTCAAGGTCTGTGAAGACTCGTGTTAGAACTTTAATGGAGGTTGCATTGAATCTGTAAATTGCTTTTGGTAGAATGGCCATTTTTACTATGTTAATTCTACTAATCCATGAGCATGGGGGATCTTTCTTTTGATATCTTCTTCATTTTCTTTCTTCAATGTCTTAAAGTTTTTATCATACACATCTTTATTTGTTCAGTTATTTTATAATGTTTTGAAACTGTTGTGAAGGTTATTGTTCCCTGGATTTCTTTCTCAGTCTATTAATTTTATATTCAAGGGCTACTATTTTTTTTTTTTTGAGTTAATCTTGTATCCATCTACTTTGCTGAAGGTGTTTCTCCGCTGGAAGAGTTTCTTGGTATAATTCCTTGGCACACCTACATATGCTGTCATATCATCTGAAGATGAAGACACCTCACTCTGTTTTCTTCCTTTCCATCGTGTATCCCTTTGATCTCCTTCAGGTCTTTTATTGCTCGAACTACTTAAGATACTATATTGGATAGGTATGGAGAGAATAGACAGCCTTACCTTGTTCTCCAATAGCTTTCATTTTCTCTCCATTTAGGTTGATGTTAGGTGTGGACTTGCTATAAACTGTCTTTATTATGTTGAGTTATGTCTCCGTCTCCCTCATCTCTCCAGGACTTTTATCATGAAGGGGGTGTTGGATTTTTGTCAAAGGCCTTTTCTTCATCAAATGAGATTGTCGTGTGCTTCTTGTCTTTCAGTTTGCTTATGTGGTGGATTACATTGATCAATTTCTATGATAAATGTTATGCTATGGTTATGTTAAACCATTCCTGCATCTCTGGGATGAAGCATGCTTGAATTTGATCATGGTAGATAATAATTTTGATAAGTTCTTGGATTTGGGTTGTAAGTACTTTATTGAGAATTTTTGCATCTATATTCATAAGGGAAAGTGGTCGTAATTCACTTTTTTTGGTACGGTCTTTATGTTGTTTAGGTATCATAGTAACTGTGGTCTCACAAAAGAAATTAGACAATGAACCTTTTGTTTCTATTTTGTGGAATAATTTGAGGAGTATTTTTGTTAACTCTTCATTGAAAGTCAAGTAGAGTTCTGCATTAAAACCATCTATCCCTGGATATTTTTTAGGTGGAGGGAGAGAGACTTTTAATATATTTTCTGTTTCTCTAGGAGTTATAGGTCTGTTTAAGTTACTTATCTGATATTGATTTAACTTGATTCACAGTATGTATTAAGAAAATTACCTGTTTCTATTAGAATTTCCAGTTTGTTGAGTACAGTTTTAAAAGTTTGTCCTTATGGTTCTCTGGACTACCTCGGTGTCTGTGTCATGTCCCTCTTTCCTATCTAATTGGGTAAATTTTGCATTCTCTCTCTCTCTCTCTCTCTCTCTCTCTCTCTCTCTCTCTCTCTCTCTCTCTTTCTCTCTCTCTTTCTCTCTGTATTTTAGTTAATTTGGCTAAAGGCATGTCAATCTTAATTGATTTTTCTCAAAGAATTAACTTTTTGTTTCAATGATCCTTTTTATTGTTTTTTGTTTGTTTGTTTGTTTCTATTTTATTGATTTCAGCACTGATTTTGAAATCCCTCAATTTCTGATTCAGTAATGAATTATTCCATCATCACAAATTTGTAAACTTATTATTGTTTCTACTGTTGATATCCAGCTGTGATGGTTTGCATATGCTTGGGCCAGAGAGTGACACAATTAGGATGTTTGGCTGTGTTAGAGTAGGTGTGTCACTGGGGGTGTGGGATTTAAGACCCTAGTCCTAGCTGCCTGGAAACCAGTATTCTGCCAGCAGCCTTCAGATGAAGATGCAGAACTCTCAGCTCCTCCTGCACCATGCCTGCCTAGATGTTGTCATGCTCCCACCTTGTGATAACGGACCAAACCTCTGAACCTGTAAGCCAGCCCCAGTGAAATGCTTTCCTTTATAAGAGTTGCTTTGGTCATGGTGTCTGTTCACAGCAGTAAAACCCTAACTAAGACACCAGCTTTAATCCATGGTGGTCAGATAGGATAGAAGGTTTTATTTCAGTTTTCTTGAACCTATTGAGACTTGTTTTGTGTTCCAATGCATGGTCAATATCAGAGAACGTTCTATGAGCTGCTGAGAAGAAGATATATTCTTTTGTGTTTGGGTAAAATGTTCTGTAAATATCTGTTAGAGCCCTTTGGTTTATGACCTCAGCTCGCATTTCTGTTTAGTTTTTATTTGAATGACCTGTCTATCTGACAAGAGTGGGGAACCTGTGCAAAGGGAATGTGCAATGAGCCAACTGTGACCAGTGCAAACACAACCACTTTGAACTGAGTAGCTTTGACCCTCTTGGTTACCTGGGTAAGTCCTGGGAAGTAAACTGGGGTGCAAGTTAAAGTTGAGTCTTGCTTGCTATCTCAGTCCTCAGGGTCCCTCATTAAAACCTCAGAAGAGGCCTGTCCATGCTGAGTCCTTCCCACAAACTAGGAAGTCAGTGGACAGCTTTTCTCTGAGGTTCACTTATGTTATCATAAATGACCAGCAGAGGGTGCTCATATTCCCCACCCCCACCCGAAATGAGCAAACTAAAGAAATACCAAAAAATTTCTTTGCAAACTGTGAAACCCATAGAACCATAACTTCTGTCAATGTAACAGAGTACGGTGGAGCCTCCTTGGTTCTCACAGAGCAAAAAAACTCAGTCAGAAGGCAAATGAAGGAAGCCTTATGTCTATCACAGGTATGGAGAACACCATAGTTACTCCAAAAGTAAGTAAAGTATGGAATCTGGGAAAGCTATATATCTTCATAAAGGAAAACACTTGGGGCGAGGGACACATTCCTAAGCAAGCTCAGTTTCAAGTATACATTGCAGAGCGTGTTCCGTTTAAGTTTCTAACTCAAGGACAATGGCAAATGCCTTCTGGCCATGGTTAGCTCAAGGCTGTGCAGCACATATCTGAGAGGTTACTGTGACAGAAACACGTCTGAGTATGCTCAGTTTATTTTTCTCAAGAAGTTTTAGCTGAAACAAAGGAAAAGGACACTTCGAAGGTATGTTCATGTAGAAGGCTGCCAGTGGAGGTGCCTGCCTTGTTAAGCAGTTAATACTAGAATTTACATGTTTATTATATTACTTTATGCATGATGATAGGCTGTGTGGTGATTTTCGAGTGGTGATTTCTTTATTTTGTTGCATTTATTTACACATGTGTGCACATGCACACCTGTGTGCGTGCACACAGGCGGACATAAGAGGACAATGCAGGGAAGTCGGCTCTCCCCTTTCACTATGTGGGTCTGAGAGATCAAACTCAAGTCAGCAGGTATGGTGACAGGCACCCTTAACGACTGAGGTATGTCACCAGAGCCCTCTTTTTATTTATTAATTACTTTACCCCTTTCTTCTTAGTTCCCTTCTAACACTGATTCAGGAAGGATCACTTCAAGAAAGAAATGGAACCAAGGGAAGAGTGAAAGAGAGGGAGGCATCAGTACTTTTCTAGGACCAAATGGGCAGGTGCTTGGCTTTGGGGAAATGAAGCTTTGGGCTCCACAAGGCCTCTTAGAGAACCCTTGAGGATCTTGGTAAGGGTTTTCCCCTGGGTCCCAGCATCATATGCTCCATCTTTTTGTCCCGTGAATGAGCCTGGGTAGCTTCATTAGCAAGCACGGGCTTAGTTGTAATAGATGCTTTTTGAAGGCTTAAAGACCACATGAAGGTCATGCAAATTAGGTACAATGATGCAGTCAAACCAGGTTCCACACACTTCAGCACACCAGGCTTCTCCCTGTTCACTAACACGATCCCCTTAGAGAACGGGTTGAACACTGGCATTGTTTTAGGTGTGTGCACACACACACACACACACACCTCTGTGTGTGTCTGGGTATATGTTTACATGTGAGCCTATGTGTGGGCTTGTGTATGTGTGGGTGCATGTTTGTGTGTACGTGTGTATGTGCGTATGCGTGTATGCATGCATGTATCTGTGTGAGTGCATGTTTGTGTTGAGTGCAATGGCTTTATTGACACAAATCACGTACAGACAGATAGTACAAATCCATAGTTGGAGTTCTATCAAAAGCTGTGTGAATATCAACACGATTAAGTTTAGCATATTTTCTTCACCTCAAATGAAACCCCCATTTCTGGATAGACACCTAAAAAGAATTAGAAGCAGAGTTTTGAAAGGAGGTCTGTGCCCTGTTACTCATGGCAGGGCCCTTAGAAATAACCAGGTGCTGGAGGGAACCCAAGTGTCCAACCAAAGATAAGTGGATAAGCAAAATATTGGATATCACGACATGGATAAGCCTTAAGGATATTATAGGGGGTGAAACAAGTCAGACAAACAAGGCCAAAACG
Organism: Mus pahari; assembly: GCF_900095145.1. NCBI lineage: Eukaryota > Metazoa > Chordata > Mammalia > Rodentia > Muridae > Mus > Mus pahari. The sequence continues at coordinate 29,733,260 of NC_034596.1, forward strand.
ACGAGATTGTGCGTACCTGAGGCAGCTAGCTAGAGGTGCCGTAACTCATGGAGACAGAAAGGAGAATGACAGTTTTCAGAGCTGAGGGGGAAATACGCAGAACGTTACTGGTTACCAGATACAGAGTTTTCAATTTTGCAAGAAAGAAAGGTTCTCTAGATTTGTTGCACAATTGAGGGAATGACTTGGTGCACTGAACTACGGTTAAGATGGTAAGTTTTGCAATATGTGTATTGCCCAAGAGAATAGAGAAAAGGTAGAAGGCTACCCTCCTTTTAGTCAACACGTGCCCACCCTCCCACACACCCACCCTCCCACATTCCCACCCTCCCACATCCCCACCTCCATCTAAGCACTAACCTCCTTCTATCACTGTGGACTCACTTGTTAGAGATATTTCAGGTAAGAATCATGTTCAGTCTTGTCTCTTTTCCCTAATATTTTCAAGGTTCACCCCACTGTATCCTCAGTACTTTTCTCTATCACGGAGAAGCATTGCATTGAATAACTGAAGCACATTTAACTCGCCCATTCTTTCTTTGTTGGACATTTTCGTTGTTTCCTTGAACACGAGGTTTTCCTGCAGTTAGAGGATACACTCTGCTTTTCCGTGGCGACTTCTCAGCATCCCCAATATAAGTAGGTCTAAGAAATGTCTGAGGGGAGAGGAGAAGGAGAAGGTGGAGAACAAGGAGGAAAAAGTAACAGAGAGACAGAGAGGGATGAGAGAAGCATCTGCCAGAGAGGGAGCTGTGGGTGATGCTTGTGCCCTGGCAATGGCCTGCCTGAGTCACCGCTCTGGTCTAGCCCTGAGGCTTACACACTCTCCTACGCTGGCCTGGCTCTGCCTCACTGTCATCGAGTAGAACCACATGGGGACCGGGAAGCATCTGGCGTGCGATTTTTCTCTGTGAGGCTGAATGTGGTAGATCATCACACATCCAGACAAGCAGCGGATTGTGCAGAGCAAGCCACTCTGTTCTTAAACTGTGCATTTTGCTCAGTGTGAGCTATGAACAACATTTATGAGAGTTGGGGATTGAAAGTGACTATAAATGTCTATGCTATGCTTTCAGACTTTAACTGCCACCCTCTTGAGAGTCTGCCACTACTATCCACCTGTGACATGGAAACGGGTCAGTGTTCTTGCCACACCCATGCCGTCAGCCCATGCCTCGAAGTGTGTTTTGTGTGTATTTGCCAGGAAACCCCTTTCATTGTGATCTATGGATCTTCATGGCCATTGCCTAAAAGAGACTTGGAATGGTACTCTGGCTTTATTATTCAGTGCCCTGTAGAATGAGTCCTCACAGCGCAGAAACTGGCAAGCTCCAGCCTGAGAGATGACCCACGCTAAGGGTACCTGTTCCCAAGCCTGACAACTTATGGTTGATCCCCAGAACCCACATGGCAGAAAAAGAACAAACTCTAGAAAGTTGTCCTCTGACCTCCGTGTATACTGCCCCTCCTTACACACACACACACACACACACACACACACACACTCACATACACATACCTTCACACACAGATATACACTTACACACACATACTTACATACACACATACTCATATACACACACATACACACTCACATACACACACATACATATATACATACTTACACACATACATATATACACTTACACACACTTACTTATACATACTCATACACATCACATACACACATACTCACATACACACACACACACACACACACACACACCTTGTCTCAGACTCTATACAGCCTTTCTCTTATGTCCTGTATATAATCCACACCAGCTCCCCCATCTCTCTCTGACTAAAAATGTTCCAAATGACCTCTTAATAAAAACAGTAACAACTTGGATATAGATATATTTTAGGTTCCTGTGGGAAATGACCTATTGAATTTTTCACAGACAGTACTAAAGATATGACCATGTATATTCTAAAATTAGTTAAATTAAACATTCTTACTCTATAAGAACCGTGCTGTACAACTGGGAAGTTTAAACTCAGCTCTTTTCTTTGTTCTCAACTCTTGGCAGCCCACCGTGATATTTTAGAGAGAGAAAAACAAAAAGTTAACCTAATAAAAGAACAGTGACCTTGACATGTCTAACGAAATGTAGCTGGTAAATAAGAAACATACGACTCCAAGGGAAGAGTTTAGGACTAAAATTTTAAATCACTTTACTAGAAACATGTAGGTGGAGGAGATAAGAAAATAAATGTGAAGGGTGGCTCAGCCAGGCATGTCACATGTTCTAGATGTTTTACACAGAAGAGGAATGTATGTGAACTAATTAAAAAAAAAAAAAAAAAAGGTACATCCCATGCGACCACATCACTGAAGATCCCGAATCAGATCACTGTGGGAAAGTCCCAGACCCAGGATGATGTGACAGCTGTGCTGGTCGACCAGATGGCTTGCATGGGACACAGAATCAGGAGGAGGACAACTGAGAAAAGGTTACTCTGAGAGGTGGGAACTACCAGTCACAGATAACCGCAGGCCCCATAAGATAACCCTCACTCACATATAGGTGACAATATCCTGAACCACCCTGGATGCGCAACCTGAAAATGAGCCTTGGCCCACGGGACTCTCCCCAGACACAGGCAGAGTGAAGCAATTTGTTGCATTTTTTTTTTCCCCTTGAGCTGACATTTGGTTTGAGGAAAAAAAAAATATCAAAAAGCTTTAGTCGTGTTTTCTGAACACTATGTCAATGTTTAATGTTTGAATTATTGTTTGAATAAAATTAGACATAAAATTTACTGAGGTAACAAAAATATAGACCATTGAGAGCATTCCAATCAAGAGTCTCAGGTCTTAAATCTATGTTTTTATCAGAGCATGCTACACTGAGATTTGGGAAGTATTTTTCTGAGCGTTTTAAACTGTCAGACTTTGTTTTCTAGCCTCACCAGCTGTTTATGTTGTCTAAAGGTCAAGATGTTGCAATGATGAAGTCTTGGAACACAGAGTTGACTCTCCTCTCACACGGTTCACATTGTACCAGAACTGCTGGCCGATATTGTTCCTTCTGAACAGGGGCAACTATAGAATACCACGAATCATCCATTGAAGAACACTTTCAAATCAGCTCACCTGATTAGCTGCCCAACTCCCAATTAACTCAGTGTAACGTAATCCCTTAGAGATCACAGTGGCAGGAAATGTATGGGTTTTATTAAAATCGTTGCAGGTAGACTGGGAGAACTTCTCAGGGGGATCCTAAGGGACTAAGCCCCAGCAAACTCTAGGGCTGTGAGAGGAAATAATTAAATTTCCTTTCATTCCCTCCAGCCTCATTACCCAAATGCTGAACGTGGGAGAGAGGTGTCCATTGTACAAGGGCAGGGAGGCTGGCCAGGGTGGTGGGCTGTCTGCTATGTGGAGATAACATTGTTGTGATCTCCGTATTGTACACAGCCAGACATCTGAGCCTGGGTTGGATGCTGGGGCCTAGGATATCACATCTATGGATGCTCTCCCTGTGACCGATGCTGGAGGTGCTTACTCTAATGTGTTAGTAGAACACACCACTCTGATCGGTTCATTCTCCGTTGGTCTGCATTTCGGCCACGCTGCTGCTAGGGTGTCGGAATGCAAGTGATACGCTGCTCGGGAGGGAGGTGAAGCACAGGGGCCACAGGCCTTGCCTCTGGAAACTGGAACACTGCCAGAATGTTGCTCAGGGAAGGCAGAGCGCAGTCAAAGATAAGGGTCCCAGTCCATGTTCTTCCTGGGAAGAAGCAGCGGGATCTGGGATGGGTGTTATGATTCTCAGACTTCTGTGTACACCAACATGGCTCAGGAGGCAAGAAGTCGAGAACAAGTCTGCAGGCCTGCGCTGAGCCTGGGATGGGGCAGAATGTGGCTTGGCTCCGAGTGAGTGCTAAAGTATGGAGGAGCTGAAAGAGAGGCCTTCTACGGGAGATCTACGTGGCTCTTTATGACAAAGCCTCTACTCCCCCACCTTGATGGAGACAGTCCTGGCTTGTCCAAATCATTTTATTCATGGTGGATAAAGATGCATACATCTTACTCAGGGTGAACCAGAGATTCAATACCTTTTGCAGGAAGGGATGCCCAGGAAGGGAAGCTCATTGGTTAAAGACTAGATACCTCATTAGCATGGAGATCCAGGTTTTTATGCGATGCAATAGGCTGTCATGTTCCTCTTAGTGAGCTGTTATGGTCACGTGCTCCAGGACAAGCACTTGCTGTCCTCAATTATGAGATTTACCAGGGTTCTGAACTTGCTTCCACATTACCGGTTCTTCTGTCTAGTGGCACGGTCCACTGTCCCACAATCCTCCTCAGGAAGATTTTATTCATAATAGGAAAGAATGTTGAAAGCAATGACCTTTCACAACAGCCTACTTGATTTCTTTTGCCCCAGATGTTTCTAAGAGTCCTGCCTGCATGCCCAATCCACCCCCAGTTTGGTCAGTGGATGCCTGAAAAATCTGTGCATTCTGGTCAAGAGATATATTCTAGTGTCCTCCTTTTTCTGTTTTTTTAGAGTAGAATCAGAGAGTCTTAAAGGGAAGAAGTGGCTGAGTTTCCTGGGTGTCAACTCACTTTTCAGGACAAGTCAGATTAGACCCATGGCCTCTCAGTATTCCCCACAGGAAGAACGAATCAGTATAAACTGTGGAGCATCTGATCTAACATCCCTCGTGCCCCACTTCACCTTCATTCAGTCCCTTGCATGCCCTCACATTAGAGTCTCTCCTTCCGGTGCTCGCCTAAGGATAGACAGTGTGAATTAAACTCACATGTCACCGGTCACACCTGCACAGAACCTGCCCCCAGCTACTTCTCCGTCCTTTAGAATTTTTAATCTCTATGTAGCAGAGGAAGCTTTGCCACTCCAAGGACTTGCATCTTCGGTTCATATCTTGTCGATGTTCTGAGTTACGCAGAACAGTCAGAGGAAGCGGAACACTGCAGGATGTATTATGCCTTTTGCTATCAGGGGTGGGGGGCATAGCTCTGATGAACTGAACATCCATCCGCCTTATTGATTATTACATAAATATTGTTGTTTGGGTAAACAAGCTCCTCACACCAAAGACTCTCATCTAATCTATGTTTCATGAATGAAAACATCACCTCTTTGCTGCATTAGTCCTTATTGTGCCCTGTGGGCACAGAACCGAGCTTATTTTATCATGCAGCCGTGGGTTATATGCTTTCTGAGATCTGAGTCTGTGTCTTATGTTTGTACCACGTACAGCACAGCACTTGGCAAATAGACGCAAACCGGAGCAAACCGTGGCAAAAACTGTCTGCTTTGCTCTTGCAATCACATGCAGTGAGTTCCGTGGAAGCCTGGGTCTCTGTCCCCACCAGGATGGTACAAAGTACAAAGCAGCGTCCGTTACATCCACCAAACTTGCATGGGTGCCTAGCACAGGGCCAGGCATATAGCAAGAAGCTCATGGATTTCTGCTAATCGATGAATAAACATGTAAGATTCTCAAGCACATGATTCCCAACCAGGGAAAAAAAAGGATGACTCGGGGTGAAAACCTTCCAGGAGAAAAAAAAAAAAAAAACATTTGAAAGCACTTCTGGGGTGGTATTAGATAAGGAAATCAGGTACCAATGTCCCACAGTTTCTTGGACTGTGTCCTTTATCTAGTCCATCCATAGGAAAGGATGACATGGTTCCTCAGGAGGCTTGAGATCTGCTATTTTGATGATGAGAACCGAGGCAGAAGACTTGCACTGTCCCTGGCATAAAGCTAAGGTAGGCAGGACCCACATACAACAACAACGTCTGCATTCTTCTTCAGAGTCTTTAATGTCGCCTGTTGTGATGGGGACAGGTAGCGTTTTAGAAAGGGATGTTGGTAGTTATGTTTAGGCAATAAGTATGAAGAAATAGTTCCCATCTTTTAGATAAGAAAACACAAGACAGACATTATCTAAAACACATGCACCATTTATCTACTTATCAATAGTTATTTGCCGTGTGGTGGGCACCAAAAAAAAAAAAAAAAAATGATGAACCGAGTTAATACCATGAGTATTATGGATCTCAAGCAATGGTTGTGAGTAGGAGGCCAATGAATGCTTGTTGTGACAGCGAGGGAAGCTGTCACGGAAAACCCAGGGTGAGGCTGACATCAAGTATGTGAAGCGCAACAGTGGGACCGGTTTCCTCCTATACTGTGGGCAAGACTTTTAATTGTAATAGAAAAAAAATTAATTGGGTACCACTCATTGATTTGCTCATTCATTTGACACATCTTTCTGATGTGTTTGCTGCATTGATATAGTTCTAATGACACTTGCATTTATTCAAAGCTCTATGCTCCCTATATATTATCACATTTAATAATCACCCTAAGTGTTATCATGCAGATGAAGGAAACATTCACAAGCTGAGAGCCATGGCCAAAGTCAGATGATGGTGGGCAGCAGGGCTGGACTGATATCCAGGCGCATCTGGCACCAATATCTGGATCTTAAACCATAAAGGTGTTTCTCACCATTGTGCATGGTGGGGAGCCCCAAGACAGTATAGAAAGCGGTTAGTTAGCGTACCTGGCCCTGGGAGTTCTTTCCCAGCTAGTATCTTTACATAGCTAGCTCCAGGTAGAACAAGATGAGGACAGGACCACAAAACAAGGCAGACAATATGTATATTGGACTTCTGAGTCATCTGGGTCTGTTGGTGCAAATGGACCACAAACCTCAGTAGTACAATTGGGCCAGAGACTTGAAAACCAAGATATGTGATGGTGGAAATAAAAATAGATATTCTAGTTCCCTTCTGTTGCTGAAGTGAAACATTCTGATGGAAGGCAGCTTAGCAGAGGAAAGGATTTCTTTAACTTATGCTCCCAGGTCACAGTCTCTCATTAAGAGAAGGCAGGGCAGAAATTCACACCAGAGCTCAAAACAAGCCATGCAGGAACCTTGCTGACTGACACCGGCTTAGCTAGCTCCCTCTCTGCATTAGAAAGGCACCACCTACAGTGAGTGCCTTTCACCTCAGGCAGTTCCTCAGTCAAGCTGTTCCTTTCACTTGACTACCTGAGCGAAGTTGACCATCACTGACAACCAGGGCAACAGGTTAACCAGAGAAAGTTACAAATATCGGGTTAGAGGGGAAATTCAGGGTGCTGGTAGGTTCACAAGTAGAACATGGAGTTAAGAAGGGAAGAAGGAAGGAAAAAAAAAATACAATCACAGTTTCCTGCCACATCTCAAGGCTAGAGTTCAGTCTTTGGGCCTCGAGTCCATTGCCAATGTCTGAGAAGAAGGATGATGTGCTCAGTGTTCTTCCAACCACTCTAGCAGGAGAGAGACAAGGAGCCTACAGTAGTTATGCAGATGGGAGTAAGTAAGAGTCTGAAGTTCAGAGTTGGCCGAGAACCACCAGAGATGGAAATACAAATGGACATAAGCAAAGACAACAGCGAGGGGAGTCATTTCAGTACTCTAACTGGAGAGCCAAGAATTGCAAGCAGCTTTCCTGGTAGCTCTATGAAAGACTATATCTATATTTTATACGTGGGAGTATTATGTATTATGTGTTATATATTATATATTATACAGTACATGTTGCATTTATATTTATATACTTATGCATTTAAATATTATTATATAAGTATGATTGTATTTTATATGTTTAGTAATTATAAATAATACATAAGATATATTATATATTATTTATATATTTTATATATTATAGATGATAGATTGATAGATAGGAATAAGACTTTTACTTCCTTCTGCATGACTGCAGACTTCTTTTCACTCTCCTGCTAAAGTGTTTGGAGAACACTAAAGATTATCTGCAGCACCTCATTTTTCTGCTTAGAAAATTTCAACGAACTCACGGCACAAAGACTAAACTCTAGCCCTGAGGTGTGGTAGGAAACTGTGAAACACACACACACACATATACACCCCTGTGGCTCAGAATACAGAATGTGTGCACTCATAAGACAGACATCACCTAAGAGCTCATTAGAAGCTCAGCCCGATCTAAGATACGCTGTCAGGTCTACACTTTCACAGTGTCTGCAGGAGATGCCTGTGCAGTATAAAGGGGTCCTACTTTATTTTCTTTTGGAAATGACTTAAAACAGAAGAATGGAGAATGAGCCACTTTGTGTGGAGAAAAATCCAGCCTAAAGTCACAGAAAACTGATATTGCTTACATTTGATAAAACATAAAATTTAATACAGTATAGAGTGAATGTTAATTCCATAATATAGGTTTCTCTGTAAAATGCTAGAAAAATGGTCAATTTTATGTTACAAGATGAACATAGTTAATGAAGAAAAGTGATAAAGAAATCCCAATGTGGCTTGTCCTGAAAGCCCTCGTCACAAAGGTCAGAGGCTAGTCGGAGGACATGGTTAAGTGCCACAACAGTGATACGCTTGAGTAAACATGGCTCCAGAGGCAGATCACATGTGACTTCAGGGCCACACGCTCCTGCTGAATGAGCAAGATGCCTGAGAGATGAAAGTCCTGCGACATCAACAATGAGACAAAGTGAACACTGAACCCAGGGTGGCAAAGCCTTGGAAACAGGGCAGTCGTCAAGTTTAAGCTAGGATGGCAGACGAATGACCAAAACATGGTATAAAAAATAACCACAGTGAGGCAGGAGTGGGTGAGGCAGGAGTGGGTCGGCGGGTGGGGGAGCACTCTCATAGAAGTAGGGGAGAGGAGGGGATAGGGGGTTTGCACAGGAGCAACAGGGAAGGGGGATAACATTTGAAATGTAAATAAATAAAATATCAATAAAAAATAACCATGGTATCTGTAGTTTTAGGGAAATTGAAGTTACATAGACATCATTCCTCCAATGAAGTTTGACTAGTAAAAATGGCAACTGAGGCATAGCCTCTTTTGAGAATTTCACTTTATTTACTTACTTTATTTATATGAGTACACTGTAGCTGTCTTCAGACACACCAGAAGAAGGCATCAGATCCCGTTACAGATGGCTGTGAGCTACCATGTAGTTGCTGGAAAATTGAACTCAGGACCTCTGGAAGAGCAGTCAGTGCTCTTAACCACTGAGCCATCTCTCCAACCCCAAGTGAGAAGTTTGTAAGAACAGAATCAACAAGCCATAATAACGAATAGCAACTGACCTGAAGACCTTCCAAAGTTGTAATATGTAAGAATTCATTGAACCTGTATGCCCCGAATATTTTATGTTTTCTCCACCTTTGTCCTTAAAGTTTCACACTTCAAGGACAAAGCGATGAAGAAGCACAGTGCTAGTGCCCATCTTAAGCACCACAAAATCAGGAACAAGGGCGAGCAAGCTTGGTCAGTGGGCCAGGGTGCCTGCTGTCAAACCTGATAATTTGAGTTTAGCTCCTGGGACCCACATGTTAGAAGGAGAGAATCTATTCCTTCAAGTTGTCCTCTGACCTCTACAGGTATTCTGTGACATGTATACATACACACACTAAATAAATACATGATATATACATGTATAATGCATAATGTATTATATTATATAATATAATATGCCACAGTAAACAAGAATTGAATATTTTGTCCATTTAGGCTATTGCTAATTGCAGAAGACATTAGAATAACAAAAACCTTCTCAGTTTTACAGAGGAAATAGTATAAAGAGATGACACAGAGATAGATATGGATAAAGACATAGAGGTAGAGGCAGAGATACGTGGGCCTCCTGCACGACCCCTTGAGGCTACTGAGTAAATGGTAGTTCCCTGACAAACAACAGCATGGCTGAAACTCTTGAAGCGAGATATGACTAGTGTAGTTGGTTAGCTAAACTGACATCTGTATTCTTTTTAAGATTTTAGCAACAGCTTTGCCAACATGTAATGCATATTTCCAGCAACAAGGAAATTACTTCAGGATTGACAGAGGAAATATAACACCGAAGGAAAACTGGAAACCAAGACCTTGGACTCATGAGAGCAGGGTAAGCCATGTTGGCTCTCAGCCTGTACCACAAATGAAAAGCAGGTTCGTGCATTCAGAACTCTGTATGGCCCTGAAGATGCTGACCATGGAAGCTCAGATACGCCTTCTAAATAGAGACAGAGGGAAGGGAGAACTGTGTTGAGAGTAATTACAGTCTTGGAGAAACAGTAACTTTTATTCTCTTCAAAGCTGAAGGTCTAAAGCTAGGCTCTGGAGTTGTGAAGTGTCAAACCTGTGAACCCACAATTCCTTGTCAGGTTTGCAAGAAGGAGTGGGTTGTAGGGAAAGACTTTCTTCCAAGCTGAGAAAGAAGAGGGTAGGTACTATGTGCCCTAGGGCAGTGCTATAGACCCCAAGAAGACTGTTGGTCAGAGCTGGTGTGATACCCAGAACCTCCTTGGACCTTGAACTCAAGGGTTTTAAAAGGCCCAAATAATACTTGGCTGTCTAAACATACTTCACTCAGAGTAACAGCCTCTGTTGGCCTGTTTGCTCATTTGTTTCTTCATTACACAGATATATTTGAGCATCTCTGTGTGCATATGCATAAGTGGACACACTGCAGAAGCAAATGGAAGCAGACGGGGCTACCCTGCTAACAAACGAAGCCTACGAAACAGTTGCATAGATACTGTCAAAGATTTTTGTTGTTAGATAATCTCACTGTGTAGCCCAGGCTGGCCTGGAACTTGCCACCCTCCTGCCTCAGCGCTGTGCCACTATGGGAAAAGTGAAAGACCTTCGTTCATGGCTGAAGCAGCTGAACAGGTAAAAACAGAACACCTGGACGTGAGCCCAGTCCTTAAGATTTCTGTGGAGGGATGAACCGTGTGCACCAACAGGTTGGCTACAGGCAGCATGGGGCTTCAAATGAAAGAAAAAGACGCTGCCTATGAGTGTGAGAGATGCCTCAGAATTCCTGTCCCTTCCTTCCTTCCAGCTTTGTGAGAACCCGTGTGGTTCCCGAGACACTCCATGAACCTTTCTGACCCCGGGCTGAAAGTCTCTCTCTTCAATCTGGGATTCCCCGGGAGGGAAGAGGAAGAATCCTCCCTTCATCTCTGGTCCTCTTCTTGTACTGTGTTTGCTCCTGGAGGGGGGGGGAGAGTGTGTTTAAAGTTACCCCCACAGATGCTGCATCAGGAAATCAGGGACCAGCCAAGAAATCTGCATGTTGACCAGGTACCCCAAAATGATTCTGGCCCAGATAGTCCATAACAACACTCTGAGAGACCCATTCTGAGGAGCCATCTTTTGTTTCTGGACAGAAATGACCAGCTCTGTGTAGCTGACATAGAAAACTCCCTTTATATTCAATTCAGAGATGTCTTTCTCTGGTATTCTGTATTCTGACATGAAAATATAACTAATTGGGATGGCAAGATGGCTCAATGGGTAAGAGCACTGACTGTTCTTCTGAAGGTCCTGAGTTCAAATCCCAGCAAACACATGGTGGCTCACAACCACTCATAATGAGATCTGATGCCCTCTTTTGGTGCATCTGAAGACAGCTACAGTGTACTTATTTATAATAATAAATAAACCTTTGGGCCAGAGCGAGCAGGGACTGGAGCAAGCAGGGCCAACTGGAGCGAGTGGGGTTGACCAGAGCAAGCAGAGGTCCTAAATTCAATTCCCCAACAATCTCATGAAGGCTTACAACCATCTGTACAGCTACAGTGTACTCATATACATTAAATAAATAAATAAATAAATCTTTTAAAATATAATTATATAATTAATTGCTTCCATATCAGGGGTACCATAGGGCACTCATCAAACAGAAAATGACATCTACTAGTAAGTCAATCACAGAGTTAATTGAGTAAATTGATTACAATCAAAGAACACATAATAAAGTCTTATTTTTGTATGAACTTTGTTTCAGTTTTGCAGAGGGGTGTGTGTGTGTGTGTGTGTGTCTGTGTGTCTGTGTGTGTGTGTCTGTGTGTGTGTGTCTGTGTGTGTGTGTGTTTGTTTGTAAATACGTACACATAATATAAGTGTCACACTGAATCTACTAGATTTTCGTGGGGATTCATATGCATATTTTTTTTACTAGAGAATCATTCATCAAAAATCTTATAAGGGAATACTGGAAGCAGATTAATGAGGAGGGGAAGTTAGGGAAGAGTGGGATCTTCGGCTAAGCTTAGCTTTGTCCTGATCTCTCGGGGACGTGGACACTTGAGTCACACAGCAGGGTTGTTCTCTATGAGGCACGGCAACTGGCCTGCTGCACTCTCACGTCCAGGAGTTGGCTGTGAGCAGAAAGCCTTCCAGAAGAGGTGGCTGCCACCAGCCAACAGAAACTCTTAAGATAAGGGGGCACTTGTGGGGCACACAAAAGGGGAACTGGCATTACACTCTCAGGCTCTGCTCAAACCCACTGCTGGGTACTCTTACCGTGATTTTGTCATTCATCTCTGTATCATGTGTCTGCTAATCTTGACTAGAAACATAGGAACCTTTTGCTCATATGTGGGATCACCAGAATTGCAAAGTTCGTGTATCTGCATTGGCAGTTGGCGGTCATAGATACATGTATATTCCACACAGGTACATGTTTGGCCAATAGACTCACGTCAGTATCTTTCAGTTTAAGGGATCAGGCTGATAGTTTGTAGAATATCAGGATTGTCCAGACTCTTTAGACTCATATCATGACAGAAAGAAAGAAAAAAAAAAAAAAAACAAAAAACCTAACACAGTAAGACGTCATAGATGAACAAGCATGGTTCAGTCCTCAGGTGATCAGGAACATCTTTAGACAGGCATCCTGCTTCCTGAGACATCAGCCCAGCCCTTTCTAAACACCCCCTATATCTGCTGATCATTGGCTACAGGCCTCTCCAGGGACTGGAGGGAATTTAGAGGGAGATGAAAGTGTAGCTTTCTATATGGGGACCACAACAAGCAAGTAGCTGCAAGTGGTTCATGAGGGCTCCCATCATGCAAAAAGGGCGGGGAGGGGCTCTCCTGTACCCTACTACAGGACTGACTTTAAATAGAGTTCTGACCTCTCAGAGCCTGATCCGGTATGGCAGATTCTTACTTATGTTTCTGTCTCCCATACAGGACTCTGCTTCACTGTGTGACAAGGCCCTGGCCTGCTCTCTCTATACCCTCTTCAGAGGCTGATGCATAATTGTTACCAAACAAGCATTCTCCAGACAGAGAGCAGTTCCGTGCAGATCACAGAGCAACTTGAACTCCAGTCTAAATACTTGGAGTATTATTCTGTTGGCAAAGAGGACGTGTTTGAAAGGCTTTGTTGGCAGCGGTTTGGAATACAGACTGGGCCAAGGACAGAAAGAAGAGAACACCCAGGAGCTCTTGCAGGAACACAGGCAGAGTTGCGTGAGGCAGAATTTGAGTAGAGGCTGAGTATCTGCGGTGGGGAGGACACAAAGATAATTAATGTGTGTTATTATCTCCAGGGTCCAGATGGCCCCAGGCTCGCATCCAGTATAGATTGTCAGGAGTTGGAGTCTGGCAAGTGTGTTAGGAGTTCTGTGCTTATGTGCTTAGAGGCAGATGGAAGAGGGGTGCCCTTTCCCAATGCTTGGACAGAATAGATACAGGGAAACAAGTAAATGTCTGTTCTTTCCTTGTAATGCACAGACAGAATCCCTAAAGTACACACAGGAGTATTCTTTTCTCTCCATATTTTGGATAGAATTTCACAATTGTGAGAAAACCAAGATTGTCTATATGGAATACGCTCAGCCCATCAGTACATGAGTCGCTTAAAGGGAACCAGTGTGTGCTTTCAGTTTCATCCTTGAAAGTAACGCAGGTTCCAAGGCTGAGTCTTGAGCACATTATTCTCGGCAGGCCTCTGGACCGAATCCAGGTTAGAATAATTTATCTGTGACTCAAACAGGTCATATACACTCCAGGAAATCCTTTCCTTTTTCTTTCTGAGCTTTTACAGACCTTGACTATAAGGTAAGCAATTTACATTCTTCCCCGTGACTTTTGGCCAGGTATCTGCTATTGTCACTGCTTTGTGAGACCCAACTACCTGGGAGCCCCAGTTATGTGGACTTGGATTTGCCAGGGTTCTCCCTGGGGCTGGCCTGAGATTTATCATCAATAATATTCCTTTTTCCCTGGGGACTTTGCCGCAGCTGTTCACTGTGAAGCCCAGGTACACATTAATTCCTACCTCCCAGGGGGAGAAAGCAGAGAGAAACATATTCCTGAACTGTTTCCATATCAGCTTTGCTAGAAGAGTCATCAGAAACTGATTTGCAAGTAGTACATCTGGGAAGCATTATAAACCGAAGGCTGGAGCTGCGCACAGTGTGCATGCATGCACTTTATCCAGGAAGAGAAGCTAGAAGCTGGAGTGATGGGTTTGAGGGGATAGGCTGAAGGAAGTAGCCACTGAATGTTTGTGTAACAATAATAAACAGCAAAAATAACACAAACTCGTCCCTCCTGGGGTTTTTTTCTCCAAAAGCAATTAATCACTAACATGTGTGTAAAGGTTTTCAACCAGAGGTTTGTCAATAGAGTCTTTTGTTTGTATTCAGAGCTTACCCTACAGCCAGAGACTCTTAAGCAGATGGTCCCTCTCACACCCTCCTACCAAACTTCACACCCCCTCAGTTCCTGGAGGAGAGCTGAGAAAGAATAGATGCCAATTAGGAAAAGAACTTCCTGACACTTTCTGTGCTGATCTGACATCCAACCCTCTCCCTGCAGCAGCCCTGTTTCCGGTGGGAGTGGTCTTAGAGGCCTCCAGGATCCTAGGGAGACCACATTCTGGAGGTAGCCATTGCACAACACATGACCAGAGCCGGTGACCCATTTTGAGACTCTTGGCAGGTCACACAGTCCCCTCTCTTATAAACAACAGGCGAATGAGCATAAGATACATTTGAAAAGAGCAAATGCATGTATTTAAGTTAGTTTAGAAACTTTCTGAGTTTCTCCTTGGCATCTCAAAATAAAACCAACAACAGCAACGAAAACCGATTCCAAATCGTAGTGAATTCGTCTGTATGTTGTCCCCCTACCCCTGTGTACACATAACATCCCCTGAGGGACTCCAGCTTCTTGTCCTTTGCTCTGCAGTCCAAAGCTGATGAACTAACTGACCATATCTTTTAGAGATGTGTTGATGAGTGGACCTGACAGGAAGGTTAGGGGTTTTCCCAGGCCCATGAGCTACAGACGGGGGAAATGCTCTGCCTCCCTAGATCATAACCTACACATGTAGGAGAGAATCGCTCTGACAGTTTTCAATGCCAACATCATTATAAGCAAACTAAGACTTGTACATTCAACACCATGCGCTATCTGTTGTAAGTGCGGTATATGAGGGTATATACACTATGAGGATGAAGGACTTGTTTCCTGTTCCCTTGGTCTGACATTCTTTGGTTCCTTCCTGTCTAGTCCACAGCTGACTGAACTATCCAGGTCATTGTCAACACTCCTGAAGGAAACAAGCACCGAACACATAAGAAGTCAGAAGGAGCAACTCCGGCTTTTACCTCTCTTTTGGCTCCTCTCTGAGGAGCTGGATCCTATATCAGCTTTGCAACCAAGGATATGTAAATGCAGAAATAGAAATATCCAAGGAGGTTGCCGGGGAGAGTGCAGACTGTAGAAGCGACACAGCTTCTGGGACAGACCCTGTTTCTGGCTCCAG
>NC_034596.1:29748876-29751059 GCF_900095145.1 Mus pahari
AGGAATATCGAATGGCTGAGAAACACCTGAAAAAATGTTCAACATCCTTAATCATCAGGGAAATGCAAATCAAAACAACTCTGAGATTCCATCTCACACCAGTCATCATGGCTAAGATCAAAAATTCAGGTGA
Organism: Mus pahari; assembly: GCF_900095145.1. Lineage (NCBI taxonomy): Eukaryota > Metazoa > Chordata > Mammalia > Rodentia > Muridae > Mus > Mus pahari. The sequence goes on from NC_034596.1 coordinate 29,749,010, forward strand.
CAGCAGATGCTGGCCAGGTTGTGGAATTGAAATGTAAATGAAGAAAATATCTAATAAAATAATTTTAAAAAAGAAATATCCAAGGAGATAGCCCCTTTATTGTGTACTTACTATGGGCTACAGTACTCTCTGTATTCAGTATTTTAATATTCCTAACAGCTCAATGATGTTGATTGTGTCTTTATCAGATGAGGAGAGAATTGAGGAGAATCTCCATCAAACAGCAGATCCAGGGCTGCAGCCCAGAGGTAGCCTAACTCTAACTTCCCTTTCTGTTCCTCTGATGGCACTGAAATGAAATAAATGCTACAAACCTGAAACAGTCAATTGACTCTCCATAGCTTAGAGTCAAGGTGGGGAAAGTTACTGAGGTAAAGCCACTCATTCTGCCTCATTGGAGATGATAGTAAAATGGAAAGGAGACCCTGTTGGTATAAGCACAATAGCTAGGACAGAAAGTTTCTGTCCCATATTGTCTCCAAGAAAGTCACTCAGCCCAGTCATGGACGAGCTCTAAAGGAGCCATTAATAGATCATCAAAAGGCTCCCCATCCCCCAGCTAGTGTTGATTTTAGCCTCACTCGGTTCCACAGGGAAGCCGTTCACAGCCTAGGTGGGTTGCTACCGGGTGCTGTGGCCACTTGGGCAACATCTCTGTACCTTTATCACTGGACTTTAGAACTATGTCTTTAAACACAGAACTATGCTGCTTCCCACATCAGTCTGTTTAGAACAAGGTGTGGCATAGTGCAAGACCTCTATTTTTCTCCACCTTTGGAAGGGGATCCAGTGCTCATTCTCCCATCCTGGCTGATTCTGTAAGTATCTCAACAGAATTCTATTCCAATGCTACGCTCAGACTCTAGTGGGATGTTTCTTGAGTAATAGGAATGTATCTGTTTAATTATTCCAACTGCCAAATAGCAAATGTTCATTGGATATTACAGTATGCCCTAGTAATGGCCTAGAGTAAGCTTTGTTTGTAGATAAAGTTCAAATTGCTTGGTTGAAATTGCGTTTTTGAATGTTTGTGGGAATATTCTAATTTCATGTCTTAATTATCGCACTCCCCCTAAAGAGTTTTGCAAGAACTTGGGCCCAGTTGCTTACATATTACCTTATTTGCTTCTTGACTGCAAGAAGAGTTAAAGGTTTTCACAGAGACCTTACAGCTTCAAGGCCAAATATACTCACTATCTTGGCATAACGGGGCAGTGTGTGAATCTTTGAGTTAATGAGTTATATACTTAAGTTTTATAAATTATGCCTTGAAAATTCAATTTTAACGATCAAACACTTAAATCCTTGAACTTAGTTGTATTTCTACTTACACATTAACCCAGGCATACATAGCTTGGATGCCATTTCAACAAGTTTCCACCATCATAACCTCAAGGCATGTTTGGGGACCATTTAAACCATAGTAGAGTGACAAGATCTTTTAAGAGGAAGGAGGAAAGGAGGGAGGGAAAGAGGGAGGGAGGCAGAAGTTGTACCCAGTTAAGATTTAATTTCAAGAATAACAAAATAAATAAAAAGAATAACAAATTTTAGTCTATGTCTCAAATGTTACATTAGATACAATTATATAGGGCTGGTGAGATGGCTCAGCGGGTCAGAGCACTGACTGCTCTTCCAACGGTCCTGAGTTCAAATCCCAGCAACCGCATGGTGTCTCACAACCACCCACAAATGAGATCTGATGCTCTTTTCTGGTGCATTTGAAGACAGCTCCAGTGTACTTATAGTAATAAAGAAATCTTTGGGCTGAAGCAAGCAGGGACTGAGCGAGCAGAGTTGACCAGAGCGATCAGAGGTCCTAACCAATTCCCAACAACCACATGAAGGCATCACCATCTGGACAGCTACAGTGCACTCACATACATAAAATAAATAAATAAATATAAAAAAGAGAGAGATGGGCTGGAGAGATGGCTCAGTGGTTAAGAGCATTGGCTGCTCTTCCAGAGGTCCTGAGTTCAATTCCCAGCAACCACATGGTGGCTCACAACCTTCTGTAATGGAATCTGATGCCCTTTTCTGGTGTGTC
>NC_034596.1:29751534-29795689 GCF_900095145.1 Mus pahari
GAGAGAGAGAGAGAGAGGGAGAGAGAGAGAGAGAGAGAGAGAGAGAGAGAGATCACTATTTAAAAGATGTTTGATAGGTATAGTAAGTAGATAATTTGAAATTAATTTTATAATATATTCATTTGGTTCATTTTAAAGCAATCATTTTCTTACTTGTAGCTATGGAAAACCCTAGCCTATGAATCAAAATTAAGAGAGCAGCTTGTCTTTGCCAGCTCTGAAAAACATCAAAAGAAGCTCTAGATCCGTGCTTTAGGCTGAGACGGAGATTCAAGGGCATGTGGTTTATTGAGAGCATGACTCCAGAAAAATGAGCGGTAAGGGAGATGAAAGAACAGAGCAAGGACCCAAGACTCATCCTCAACTGCAGGAAGACTTCCATCTTGTCCCACTGGGCATCAGAGCTAAATGGGCCTGGAGGTTGATGTTAATAAAAGAAACACAGTTGATAAACAGAGAACATACAGAAACATGAATATACCAGAAGATATAATGAAGGAAAAATATGCTTATGAATGTAAATGCTAAGCATGAGACAGCCATAGAGGCAGGTGTATTGTGAACCTGTTCGTGAATTTAAAACCACGGCCTTAGTCTCTCAAGTGACACAGAACTGTCGGGGCTTTTTTTTTTCCTTTATGATTGTTCAATGGAACATTTACGAGCTGTAGGAGACATGAGATCATTTTCCATTTTATGAGGATGTCTAGTATTTCTGATTCCCATCCACTAAATGCATAACTCACTACACCCTAGCACTGTGCTGACCAAAACCACTCCGGTGAACCTCTAAAATGTTTCCAGATGGAAGTGCCTCCCATACCGAGAAGCTCTGGCCTTAAAAGATGAAGATTCAGACACAGTACAGGAACAGAAGTGTAGGTTTTATCCAAGTACAGTAGATTATCTGAACAAAGTACCTTGGATAGGACCTTTGTGATGGTAACATAGAGAACCAGCAGATGGGGAAAAAGACGTTAGAACGACTATGGGTACCACTCTAGAAAGTAGCAAGAGGGTAAAGAATTATACTCTAGACAGATTTTAAGATGAAGAACTGAGTGGAACTGTGGCTGATGTGGGGAGCATCACTGACCAACGGGGTCAAGGCTAACCAGTGCTTTCTCCGTTCAGAACTCAGTAGATGATGGCATTACTCAGAGACACAGCAGGGTGGTGATGCTGTTGACCCGATGCAGCATCTCCAGGAGGGAGAATCTATGTCCGATGTGCACAGAAAGGAAAGCAGGCTTGGACGTGCATGGGTGCTGGTGCTTATAGGACAACCAATAAGTAACTGGGTCCATGTAGCTCTGCAGCTATCCAGAGACCATTGTTCAAGGGACATAAGCTAAAGGACACCAAGGAAGCGAGAGTAGAGGAAAAGGCGGGCTGATGTGAGCCCCAAGTGACGCATACACGTGGAAGACAGAGATGCTTCATCGCCTTGGAAAGTAAAACTATAATAAACACAAAGCAATAAGAAATTTTTTTTATTTTCTTTGCCATGATGGGCTAGTAACTGTAAACACCTAAAGATTGCTTGAGTAACCAAAGGTCACAAAATTATAAAAGTTGCAGACAATTTGAAAGACTGGGCTGAGTGTCTTCTTGAGCCGCTGAGGTCAGTTGTTTATGCAGCGAGACTTTTAGACAGTAGAGTTTGAACATGCACCTTCTTTTCTCATTATCTCAAAAGCTTGGCCTCTTTCCCACCAACTCGCTGGAGGATTTCTGCAGCGTCGAGCAGGATGTAGCTGAGTTAGAGCAGCAGAACTGTGTTGAAATGGCCTCGGGGGTGGGACCTCGAGAAATCCCAGCTGTGTGTGAAAGGCTCTTGGTCAGCATGTTCGCACAGCTGCACAATGGGACCCTGGGTGAGTGTCCTAAATGGCTGTGCTGAGCAACTGTGAGCCGTGCAGATGCCTTTTGGAATGTGGGCTAATAGATCAATTTTAGCATCCTCTCCAAACAACAGCATTCCCATCAGCCAATAATTAGATGCCCACGGCGGTCTGCTGATGTAGTAGAATCAGACCATTCAGTGTGGTGAATTTTCAATGAGGACCTTCACTGCAAAACTTGGAGTAAGCCTGCTGGGGCAGTGGTCCAAACCATGGATTTGGAATCCTAGAATTTGGGGGCTCGGATGAACTCTAACCAAGGTATTTCTCTCTGAACAGAAAATGGTGTGAGGGTCCAAAACAGATATATAATCAGCCATTCACCTAGCTGTAGCTCTGCTGTGATCTGGAACTGGATAATTCTTTGTGTGGAGGGGAAGGAGTTTCCCTTGTGGTGTGCAAAAATGTGTCCTAACTTTATCCAATGTCCCTTTAAGAGTGAACTCAGTCTGAAATGGAGAAGTATCCACTGACAGCTATTTTGAGGGTCTGCTCACTGTCTCATGAAAGGTATGGAAAAGAGGCAATGAAAAACTGCTCAAGCCAGGCAGTGGTGGCGCACGCCTTTGATCCCAGCACTTGGGAGGCAGAGGCAGAGATCGAGGCCAGCCTGGTCTACAGAGTGAGTTCCAGGACAAGCCAGGGCTACACAGAGAAACCCTGTCTTGGAAAAACAAAAACAAAAACAAACTGCTTGCTGCGTGTGTTAGTTTTTATCACTGTAATGAATTCCCAAAATAACTTGAAAATCAGGAAGGGTGTATTTTGGCGTACGGTTTCAGTCTCTAGTTGGCTGGTTTCATTTTTTTCTGGACTTCAGATAAATCAGACCACATGAGAGTGACGTGGATCAGCAGGACTCGCTCCCTAGTGGCTGGGAAGCAGAGAGACAAGAAAGGACCCAGGGAAATGTTATTCCCTTCTAAGACACAACCCTAGTACTTATTTCCTCCAGCCAATTTTTACCACCTCCCATAACTGTCATCAAATTATCAATCCAATGGAGCAAGCCACTGATGAAGGCAGAGCCTCCTGATCTCATCACTTCTCAAAATCCCCACCTTTTAGTAATGCTGCAGTGGGAACTTAGACTTCAACATGTAAGCCTAGTCCAGACACTACAAATCTAGACCATTAATGTGTGCTTCTGCCCCACGCACATCAGCAACTGAAGGTATAATGATGCCAAGAGTAACATTCAAGAAAACAGTTGGTTAAGGCAACTTATTAAGCTTTTACTTATGTTGTTCAGTAATGTTTATTGAGCACTTACTGCATGTCAAACACTGTTCTAAGTACTACACGGGTAATATTGCCTTTGACCTACAGTACTATAGCTCCATGTTCCCATGTGTAAGCCCTGATCTCGTAGTTAAGAGGGATTAGAGGGATACCAAGGTCATGTTATGAAGGAGACATGAACTAAGCTACTAAGGATCAAGATATTTCTCTTTCCATCCCTTACCAATATCTCCCTTCCTCTGTCCCCTGCAGCCTGCCAGTGTCACCCTTAGTTGGGTCCAGTTGCAATCTGTTTTGAGGCCAGTGTCAATGTAAACTGTGGCTGTCGTGGCATATGGCTAAAAAAGAACTAGAAAAAAAAATGGTTTACAGTGTTGGTGGTTTTACAAGCAGGCAAGGAGATTTGGGAGATTTTAAAGGGAAGCTATTGAGAATTTGATGATTGTTATACTATTATTCAGGCTCTGTGTGTATAAGGTCCTGAACTGTTTCCTACCATGCTTCATTCATCCACTGATGAGGCCGTGCTAACTTTACAGAGCTCTAGTCAGGACTCATGAAGGATGAACGAAGATGACCCCTGCTTCTGGGAGTTTGCAGTGTAGAGTAACTAGAAAAGAGTCCCAAGAAAAATGGAAACACCAAGAAGTGAGTTGGTGACGCTCCCAGCTTTCCATCCTAACCTGTATAGTCCGCGTCTAGACAGCCTCACTCAACCACTAGATTGGAAGATCAAGAAAGGGATAGTACAGTGACTACAAATAAGATCTCCACCACTGGGGGATTACCCATTCTGACGTCAGGGTCACAGCCTTGCAACTCATTTTATAAGGCATCCATTAACAAGGGCTTACGTGGAGCTCCAACTGTCATTGATAATTCAGTTTCCGTGGTTGCCACAGTCTATGTAGTTAGTTCTCTATCCACAATGGAAACATTAGTAATAACATTGCTCCCCACGGATACCTAACTAAGGAGCTATGACACCGAGAGGTCGGCCAATTCTTCCTTCTAGTACAGACCATATCTTTTCAGTCACCGTTCACAAAGGTGACTTCTTCCCAGCCATTGAGTAGATCTGAGCCTACTGAGCAAAAACAGTACTTAATTACATCATTACCACTTCTATCCTCCTTCCTCTTCCTCGGCTATGTTACAAAGTGTTTAGGATACACAAAGAGATGCACTTAGAGGAGCAGCTATACCCCCATCAGATAGTCGTCACGTCTTTGTGCAGGTGAGATGAGCTCAGGGGACTGAGCAATACAACAGAGGAAGACTGTGTCTCTTCTGGCTAATCTAAGACAAAGAAGAACCTGGACACCCTAAGAAGTGTCTCAGCGTGTTTACCATCTCCACGGTACATTTGACCCACCATATACGGAAGCTTAAGTCTTTGAAAATGTATTGTTTGTTCAGTTTCTTTGCGCAAACTATCATAAAACCCAGGTGGCTATAACCTGCTATTTATCGAATGAATCGATGAGTCATTAGTTACCAAACATTAGCCCGGCACTCATTAATGCCAGACTTTGTTCTCAGCACATATCAAATCCACTTCATTGACTTGTGTTAGGCCTGGGACTCCAGAATCAGAGCTAGAGTTGTCTCATCGGGACACTTGACCCACCCCAACATAGTTCTCTTTGCTTTACCCAGCATGCCACTGCCATCACTGTGGCTCTCAGGACACTGTATGTGACCAAATAAATGGTCAGGGCTCCTCCCATGGAGAGGTGACTGGCCCCCATTGTGATCAGTAGGTTATTTTGGGTTTCCCAGATGCTGCCCTTCGCCTTGTGATGGGTTTGCTGAACTTTGTAGTTCAAACACGGGTCATGCTTTGACTGCGGAGGTTTTACAGCTGGAATAAACTGTGGAGGGTATTGGATTCATGAGCATATTCATTTTGAGATCTTTACATTGTTGTTCTTACTTCACAGTGGAAGACCTGTGAGGGAAGGCACAGCAGTATTTAAGTGTAGAATGACGACTGTGAGTGGGGAGGTTAACGTTCCACCATCCTTCAAAATGACCCTGTGAGTCAGAATGTCTGATGAAATCAGTAGTTAACGCATGCCTGCCTGTGGCATTTATATCCCAAGATCTGACATGTGTGTCACATGGGCTATTATATTGACCTTTAAAGGCATATCTTAGAGACCTTCAATATACTTTTAAAAGTCTTTACGGATCAACTGAGCATCAAAATACTCAGTTTTGAGACACACTGAATCATCCAAATGCACACTGGCTAGCATGCAAGCTTTTCCTGGGAACATTTCAGTTAAAAAAAAAAATGCCTTGACACGTGCATTGGTGGTTACTGTGAAAATCCTTCTTCGGGACAATCTTGTCACTCTTGCCTTGTCCAGATGTTCTCTCAAACAGTCAGTATGTTCTTTACTCATGTTAGCAGAATTCTTGGAGCTCAGATATAAGCTGTTGCATTCACGGCTATACAGGTATGAACTCCTGTTTTCTTTCATCTCGAACTACAATCTGGAAATGGTCAGGTGAGCAGAGCAGAGCCAAAGCTACCAGGCACAGTCACCTCTGTCACTGCTTACTCAACAAAAGCTTTGAATCGCTAAAAAACTAGTGACAGTTAACAAACCTGTCTGACTGAATTAGAATTGTCTTCAAGTTTTACAAAACTAACTGACCAAGAAAGATTGAGTCAAATTCAGTCATTCAAAAATATAATCATGGGCTGGTGAGATGGCTCAGTGAGTAAGAGCACTGACTGCTCTTCCAAAGGTCCTGAGTTCAAATCCCAGCAACCACATGATGGCTCACAACCACTCATAATGAGATCTGATGCCCTCTTCTGGTGTACCTGAAGACAACTACAGTGTACTTATGTATAATAATAAATAAATTTTTAAATATATATATGATCATCACATGTTAAATAAGATGTATGAATAAGTAAGATGTTATAGACATGTTAATTATATAAGGAATTAAACGTTTAATCAGCCAGGTGCTTTTCTTTGCATAATTCTAAATACTTTGACTTATATCACAAATGTAACTAACTTTTTAGTTATTGAAACATTGATTTGGGCACTGCAGTGTCTTAATATAATACTGCAAATGTCTTAATATAAAATTTATATCGGGGCCGGTGAGATGGCTCAGCAGGTAAGAGCACCGACTGCTCTTCCGAAGGTCCTGAGTTCAAATCCCAGCAACCACATGGTGGCTCACAACTATCTGTAACGAGATCTGACACCCTCTTCTGGAGTGTCTGAAGACAGCTACAGTGTACTTACATATAATAAATATAAATAAATAAATGAATAAATGAATAAGTAAATAAATAAATAAAGATTTGTTTAAATAATAAAATTTGCATCTGTTGCTCAATATTGTTTTGTTTTGTTTTTGAGACAGGGTTTCTCTGTGTAGCCCTGGCTGTCCGGAAACTCACTCTCTAGACCAGTCTAGAGTACCTGACCTGTCTGCCTCTGCCTCTCTAGTGCTGGGATTAAAGGCATGTGCCGCCACCACTTGGCTTCAAGTTTTGATTTTAAAAAGCCTAAGCATGACTAATGTTGTGGTCTAACCCCCACCCCCAGCATACCTGTCACCATTTTGTTCCATGCCTGCCAGCTCTTTCATATTGTTGCTGAAATATCCCTGTCAGTCATTGACATAACTTGACTCAGAGCAAGGTGATGCTGATCACATATCCGGTTATGTTCTGTGTGTTCTGTATGAGGTTGGTTAATATTAAGAAATTCCACAAAGCTTTACATCGGAGCCATCAAGTTAAAGGTCAATATGAACTGCGATGTCTAAAATAACTTGAGTCAGAGCCAACCACCGGCCAGCACTTCCTGCACCTCCATATCAGCTCACCGAGGTGTTTTTTCTCTCTCTCTCTCCTTTATAAGTCTGCCCTGAGAACTGTTTGTTGTCATAGCTTACATAATTCTGAACTACATCCCTAATCTGCTCAGGATTAGGGTATGCATTCAATAAACCATCGCTGTCTGACAGATATCACTGTTCTGGTGGTTTGTGAAGCAATTCTCAGACCCCAACAACTATGAATCTAGAATGTAAACGATTTAGAAAGCTTTTAGGGTCTACTTGATTTTACTCACACTAAGAAGATATGGCAAACTACACACAACTTTGTTTCCTTCGATAGTAATTACCATTGTAATCACAAATCACTGACTGATTCTTTTGGTTGTTACATCTGAGGTTACAATGTAGCTTTAGCTAATTCTTTGTTCTTCTCTTTTCTCTAAGCACAGCTTGGCTTCCTTGGTCAGTTTTAGAGAGTAAGAGTATTTGCAGTAGATGGACTAAATGTGGACAGTAGAATCATCATCTGGGCTCCAGACAACTGTAGCTGCCTTGAGGGTAGGAGGCAAAGAGTGTTAGGAAGAACAATGGTGTTTTTGTTCTTGTTCTTTTGTTTGTTTGGGTTTTTTGACTTTTTTATTAGATTTTTTTTATTTACATTTCAAATATTATCCCCTTTCCTAGTTTCCCCTCCGAAAATCCCCTATCCCCTTCCCCCTCCCCCTGCTCCTCAACCCACCCATTCCCATTCCTGGTCCTGGCATTCCCCTATATTGAGGCATAGAGCCTTTACAGGACCAAGGGCCTCTCCTCCCATTGATGACTGACTAGGCCATCCTCTGCTACAAATATAGCTAGAGCCACAAGTTCCACCATGTGTTTTCTTTGATTGGTGGTATAGTTCCAAGGAGCTCTGAGAGTACTGGTTAGTTCATATTGTTGTTCTTCCTATGGGGCTTCAGTCCCTTCAGCTCCCTGGGTATTTCTCTGACTCCTTTATTGGGGACCTTTTGTGCTCTGTACAATGGATGACTGTGAGCATCCACTTCTGTATTTGCCAGGCACTAGCAGAGCCTCACAGGAGACAGCTATATCAGGCTCCTGTCAGCAGGCTCTTGTTGGCAATGCCTTGTGTCTGGGTTTGGTGGTTGTTTATGGGGTGGATCCCCAGATGGGGCATCATTTTGAGTGAGGTAACCCAATCACAAAAGAACATACAGAATGTGCACTCACTGATAAGGGATTATTAGCCCAGAAATTTAGACTACCCAAGGTACAACTTGCAAAACACATGAAACTCAAGAAGAAGGAAAACCAAAGTGTGGATACTTCGTTCCTTCTTAGAATGGGGAACAAAATACCCATGGAAGGAGTTACAGAGACAAAGTTCGGAGCAGAGCCTGAATGAATGACCAAACAATGGTGTTTTGATGTGGGGCTCAGCAGAAATACTTGCACTACGAAATCCACTAGCATCCATTTGTAGTGTGTAGTTTTTGCTACCCCACTTTTAGCTCTGGTGGACTGTGCTACCAACCCCACCCAGGTTCCCTCAGCTCCTCAGATGAAAGACACATACAAACATTACCTTATTTTCAACCAGCCTTATTAGCTTAATTGCTGGGCTCTTCTAAGCCTTCCTCAGCTGTCATGCCCTCCTTTTCACTCCCAGCTCAACATCCTAAATCTGCCCTGTATTTAAGTTGCCCAGTTACCTTTTCCTCATTCCGCCCTCTAAATTTGCCCTCAGCTTAAGTATATTTAAAATATCCTACCTGCTACCCCAGGCCCAGTTTAGGAAGTGGACACCAGTCCACCCTGGATCTCATACATTCATGGTCTTTTCTCCCTCTGAAGCATGGCACATCCTTGTCTTGTCCACCCTGGATCTCATACACTCATGGCCTTTTCTCCCTCTGAAGCATGGCACATCCTTGTCTTCTCCTCCTGCCTCTCTTAGCCTGCCTGCAGGGACCCAGAAGTCCTGCCTCTTTCCTTCCACCTAGCAATTGACCCCTACCATCTTTAATGATCAATCAAGAATCAAGTGGGGAGCAGGATCTTAGCATCAGAACCACCCCCTACATCCATTCAGGGTATCTTCCCAAGCTCCTTGGCACTGCCCTCTTTGTCTGCTTCATTTACACCATAGTTCGTCTGTGGGGTGGATCCCTAGGGAGAACGGAGACTCAGGTCACTTTGGATCCGCAGATCCAGAAGTCTGACTCCAGATACATAAAGACCTAGAAACCATTTGCCCCGACACCATAGTTTTTAAAGAGAGAGTAGAGTCCATTCTTGACCAAAGGCTTTTTAGAACTAAATCATCTTTTATCTTAGTTAGGATTGCTACTGCTATGATAAAACACCATGACCAAAAGCAGCTCGGAGAGAAGAGGGTTTTCCTCACCTTACGGTTCACCATCACAGTCTGTTATTAAAGAAAGCTAGGGCAAGAACAGGGCAGAAGCCACGGAGGAGTGATGCTTACTGTCGGGCTCCTCGTGGCTTGTACAGCCTGCTTTCTTATAGCACGCAGGACAATTAGCTCAGGGATGGCACTGCCTATAGGGAGCCCTCTTACATAAATTATACCACAGTCTTGCCCACAGGCTAATCTAATGAGAACATTTTCTTTTTCTTTCTTTTTTTCGACAACTGACACTTTAGTCAGTCATTTTCTTTATAACTAAAACTCTGGGCATTCAAAATTAATGTCCTTGCCCATGAGCTTCCTACACATACCCAAAAAGGTTCCAACCTTTTGCTCCAAGTTGTTCAGCTGTGCTTTGTCTAAATGAACCTTTATGAGCCAGCTGCCATCCAATTTCACCTGGTCTTCTTCCCCACAGTTTCACTTGGGAAGACCAAGTCTTTAAGGATAGCACTGTGTGTCAGGGTGCTGCTTCTGTGTGATTTTTGCTTGTTTTTCACACAGCTTTTCTGGGTTGGCATGGGCAGAATCCTCTAAGCCATGCTTCCCAATTCACTGACAAGCTGGACTTGGATTCTTCTGGAATGATTTCAGCTGAAGAATTGGTACACAAATTATGATGGCTTTCTGACCACCACCAACTCCAATTTCCTTGGCCACGGTGATGCTGAATTCCCTCAACTGCACCTTGAGATATGAGTTCATCTCCAGATCTAACAGCACCTAAGAATACAGAGAATATGGGTGTTAACAAAGCCCAAGACGCACAGTGAGCTTCTTCACTGGGTCCTTCAAAGAACTCATATAAGAGATCTCTCAAAAGCCTTCTCCACAATTCGTTAAACACCAGTGTTCCTGAGTCTACCTCTAACCACGGTTTTATCTTTCCAGGTGCTCCAGCTGTCCTTCTGGAGTGAGTTTCATGGCACAGCCCCTGGATGGGAAAGTTTGCCTTTGTGACCCTGTCACAGGAGCAGGCCCTTGTCTGCCACACGTCACAGAGTTTGTCTATGACCATTGCACTGATGGATGCTGGAATCTGACCCCTGGCAAAGTGTGTCAGCTATGTGACTGTGACTCACCCTCTCAAGGTAGCTCTAGCCTCTGTGACTAGGTAAGGCACTTAGAAACTTTCTAGTATACTGGGAATAAGAATGGACGGTGAAGTATGTTTTCCAAGTTTGCGGACGATATTTTATTCGTATGCTGTTGGGGATTACTGGTTCTATACTCGATTCCCCTTGAACAAGACACAGTTGGTATTTATTTTCCCAAGAATCAAAGGCCTAAAAATAGAGACAGAGAGCTCCAGGGCTAAGCTTTGCCTACCTCATTTTTCTCTAGGCCCACTCTGAGCCTGAGAAGTCAGGCTCCACACACGGTAAAAGCCAGACACAAAGCCACCCCCTCACTATCTCGCACAGTCCCAGGAAAGACCCAAGAAACAATTACTAAAAAGAAGTTATGATCAATAAATGGTGAGTCCAGATGCACAATACCAATTTTAAATAGTGATGCCATCACCCGTGGCAATAATCAGGCTGCCTCCTCGAGACCAGCACAGATGGCTCCTAAAGACTATGGGCTACAAAGCACACCTTCACTGTTCACTGCGCGCTTAGTATTACCCGCAGCACCTGTAATAGTCGACCAGACAAGAGGCACAGAAACATTTTAAATTCTTTTAATTTACCCAAGCTGTTTAGTAGTTCTGTCTTGTCTTTCCCCTCCCCCCCTTAATAAATGTATTTTCTCAAAGACTTTTCATACGGAAAGAGATGGAGAGAAGACAAAGATGACAATATGAAATTTTACAAAAAGTCAACTCAGTGATGTAGGAGTGCAGGTTTATTGAGATCAAAACATGAATTCAAGAAGTTGGGGTCTTAAACCAGGTTTGGGGTTGCATGTCTAGAATCCCAGGAAGGTGAGGCAGGAAGAATTGGAAGCTACAAAAGGAGGCCTGGTCTCCAAAACAAATGAATACATACATACAATTTCTAGAGCTGTTTCAATTAGTAAGCATGGGAGTCTTCTCTAACTGCAACTCCACAGTTGAACTTAATATCCAAAGATAAAATCTTACATAAATAAATTTCTTAAGTTGGGATTTCCCTGTGTAGTCCAAGCTGGCCTGGAACTTGCAGTCTTACTGCCTTGGGCTCCTGGATGCCAGGGTTGCAGGAATCACTGAACCACTGTGTTCTGCTAAAGATGACTCATCTATGCTGAATGTGTCTGCCCTTCCCTTGCTTCTGCTCCAACCCTCTCTAACCAAACCATGCAAATACACCACACCCACTTCACCAAAGCACAAACTCTTTAAATAACAAAAGATATTGTCGGATTATAAAAGATAGTACAAAGAAAATGTGCACCACACCCACTTGCCTCTATTATTAGCATCTTGTATTGGTTGGTATATTTGTCACAATAATAATCCAGTATTGATATAGTATCTGTCTTAGTTAGGGTTTTACTGCTATGAACAGACACCATGACCAAGGCAAATCTTATAAATAAAATCTTATAATAAAAAAAAAAAACCAACATTTAATTGGGACTGACTTACAGGTTCAGAGGTTCAGTCCATTATCATCAAGATGGGAGCATGGCAGCATCCAGGCAGGCATGGCGCAGGCAGAGCTGAGCGTTCTATGTCCAAAGGCTGCTAGTGGAAGACTGACTTCCAGATAACTAGGGTGAGGATCTTAAGCCACCAGTGACACATGTACTCCAACCAGGTCACACCTATTCCAAGAAGGCCACACCTCCAAATGGTGCCTGGTCCAAGAATATACAAACCGTCACAGTATCATTAACTAGATTTCACAATTTTCTTGGAATGCTCTGGTTTTTCCCCAGAGTTCTTTACAGTAGGTTATCATGTCTCTTTAGCCTCCTATCTTCATAACTATGCTTCTGCCTATCCTCCTCCTTCATAACTGTCACAGGTTTTAGAATATCTATCGAATGTGTGTTTTTCTCACTTGCCTGGGTTTCTGTGGTGTGAGAAGATCACCAGAGACTCACTTCATCACGTAAGACTAACTTGTCTAATCACTGACTATGGATCACGGTCACTTTGTAGAAGTGTCTGTCAGGTTTCTAGGCTATGCAGTTACTCTTTTCCTCCGTCCATACTGAACTTTTAGAAAGGGCCATCACCATGCACATCTCACACTTACAGAGTAAGGAGTCTTTATCAACATCCTTGAAAACATCGTATCTCACAAACCACTGGGATTGTTCTGTATTGGGAACGTGTCCACTGTTCCCATTTATTCAAAAGAATATATATTTAAATATACATTTGAATAAATGGGGACAACAGACATAGTGATATATATCACGATGAATTCATGGGTATTTGTACCGTCCTGCTCCTAACGGCCCAGCACTACTTTATTGTTGAAGTGATTCAGGTTTTGGCCATAGGAAGTTCTTTAAGTTAGAATTTATGCCTCTTTCATACTCAAATATTATAGAATTCTTCAAGATGTCTTCTCAGTTTATAGTCAGAGCAAAATGTTCTGGGCTCATACATTTCCTGCCCCACTTTTAGACACAGCTCTAACAAATGTTGGATCCTTTATTGGAGAACAGTGTTAAAAAAAACCAAGATGTGTGTGCAAGGTGATCACACCCATCTGGCACGTTCTCCTCTACTCTCTACACTCACACCCACAAACCACGGAGTAGACAGATTGGCCTCCACACAAGTGTGGCTTCTTAACTCACGTAGAACCTCTACCATCCATGATACCACCGCCTGGCGTGCATCTTAGACCTCTGGGAAAGCATATTTGGGAAAGCATGTAACATACAGTTCAACCATGGAGGCCAAGAGCCGTTTGTGACCTTGAAGGTCAGAAAGCATTAATTTAATTAAAAATCTTCTCATCACAGGCTACTTTGAGTTGTTTGGTCCAAGAGGGAATCCCTTGAGGAAGGTTGCTTTCTACAAGGAAACACTTTCATTTGAGTACAAAGAAGACATATGGCCAACTAGATCCCCAGCTGTTTAAATAACTTCAGATAAATATTTCCATGTCAGCCAGGAGGTGGTCTCTAGTGCATTCCCACAGAGAGAGCCAACTGTGCTGTCCAATATTTTGGTCAACAGTTTAGATGGAGTCGGGGAAACAAGTTTCTCAAATGTTCAGATGCTGCAAAACTGTAAGCTAATATGTCAAAGATGGAACACAAGGCCAGATAGCCTAAGAGGCTCTCACGTGGGCGGGAAGCAGTAAGAAATGTTAACGGGTAAAAGTAAAGTTGCGTAACTAGGCACTTAAAATCATTTGCATAAGGATGAGAGTAATCACTTGGCACCAACTCATGTGAAAATAGTTGACGATTTTCACTGAGTGAAGCTGCAAGTGAGCCAGCAGTGCCCAGGGCTGCCAGAGAAGTGATGCCTGCCCAGACTGGAGTAGAGGGCATGGAGTGCTCAGCTTCAGTTCAGTCATCGTCCCAACGCTGGCCTCACTAGCTATACAACCCCGGGGGTCAGTCTCTTCATTTCTGAGCAGTATAGCTTATTTATTTATTTATTTATTTATTTATTTATTTATTTATTTATTTTAAAGTCAGGGTTTCTCTGTGTAGCCCTGATTGTCCTGGAACTCACTCTGTAGACCAGCTGACCTTGAACTCAGAAAGCTGACTGCCTCTGCCACCCAAGCGCTGGGATTAAGTGTGCGCCACCACTGCATGGCGCAGCATAGCATTTTTACAGGCTTTTAGAAAGTTTCGATTTAGTTTTCATCTGCATGGCTATGAGGTGTATAGTGATATTTTGGTGCATATTTAATGATCAAGATCAGGGTAATTAGTATATCTATACATCAGTCTTTTGTGTTAAAAGCATTCAAAAGCCTCTCTTGTAGCTATTTTTAAATGTCTGATAAAATACCTATACTTATGGTCACTCTCCTGTTTTGTATTTTACTGTTACATATTTTATAGCATTATAAAATATGCTACAGCCAGGCAGTGGTGGTGCACACCTTTAGTCCCAGCATTTGGGAGGCAGAGGCAGGCAGATTTCTGAGTTCGAGGCCAGCCTGGTCTACAAAGTGAGTTCCGGGACAGCCAGGGCTATACAGAGAAACCCTGTCTCGGAAAGAAAAAAGAAAAAAACAAAACAAAAAAAAAAATAATAAAACATGCTAGAACTCCCTCCTCCTACCTCGCTGTATTTTTTTATTCTATACTTCCCTCCCTCTCCTTTCCCAGGCAGACACTATTATTCTCTGCATTTCTCTAAGACGGACACTTAAATTCTACACGTACATGAGAACACGGAAATTTTCCTTTCTTCTAAACACAAGGTTGTTAACATAAACTTTCTAAAGTATGTGTCTAAAAGAAGACAACTTGAATACTGAATAGAATTGTGCAATCATGTAATAAGGGCCTAAATCAGTGGTTCTCAACCTTCTGGACACTGTGACCCTTTAATGCAGTTCCTCATGTCATGATGACCCCCCCCCCCAAAACATAACATTATTTCATTGCTACTTCATAGCTGTAATTTTGCTACTGTTACAAATCATAATGTAAATATCTGATGTGCGGGGGTATCTGATCCTGCTACCCCTAAGGGGGTCTCGGCCCACAGGTTGAGAACCGTGGGTCTAAAGCGATTGGAATGGATGGTCCCAAAGCACAGAAGTGAAGGCAAGCAAAAGTGTCCGAGTGTGGTTGGGGAAGAAGGAGGCCGCCTACTTTGTGCAAGTCCACAAGAAAGGGCTCAGAGTGATGGAAACCAATTCCAAGGAGGCAGATTGAGTGCAAGGACAGGAAAGCACTGCTCAATGATCAAGAGCAACAGATCAATCGCCATTGACACACACACCTCAGGAGTAAAAAATGCCCTGTCATCTCCTCTACTTGTGCAGACGCTAGTGGGCCCTCCAAGGATGCACACAAGGTTGGTAAGGGGAGTCAGTTTATGAATCTAGCTACCCACCCGCTGGGAGTAGACTTAGAGAACTGATGATTAAACATGCTTAGTCAGGTATAATTTATGATTCCTGCCAGCAGCTTGTGTTTGTCTTTTCTCTCATTTTCTCCAGCCTTTTCAATTTTCAGAAGAAGCGACTCAAGAACCCAAATGGGAAGGTACAAGAACACTCAACCTTCTGTCAAAAGCACAAATGTGGCAAAGTGATACATTATAAAGTAAAAACTAATAATAATGACATTTTGTAGAATAAAACTCTGGTCCAGTTGGTGAAGTTACACCGTGTATCCTACAATGGAAGCATTACTTGCCAAAGTGCTTGATGAATGCAGACCACATCTTTGGGCTGTGCCCCCCCCCCTCAGTCACTTACCCGGGAACTCCCATCACTGTGGAGTTAAAGAATGTGGCCAGTTTCCCCCCATGTGTGTTTTGCTTTAATTTACATCTGTGTATGTTTCCTAGTCCGAGGCCACCTGTCCCTGAACAGCTGGAAGCAGGCCTTATGGTGGAGAACACTGAGCCAAAACACATTAATTTGTGATTCTGATAGTTCCAGAGGTGGCTGCTGACCGTGGGAACCATCCTCTTTCAACGTTTGCACAACTCTGGGCTCCAACTCACTAGAGAAAAACTGTTTCCTATGACAATGCATTGTTGTGTTTTGTTTTGTTTCGACCATAAAGCTTGTCAGTTCATCATTCACCACCCACAACTGTTCTCACAGGTCAGTATCCAAGACAGGTCATGGCAGGACACTGTAGTAAGGAAAACCATTACAGCGATCCATCTGGAAGATGCATTTGTAAGTAACTGAACGCTAAAAACACAGGTGCAGTCATTCAGATCTACCATGGGCATGCTACACACACACACACACACACACACACACACACACATACATACGCACAGAGCACAAGTTTCAAATTCTTTTATTTGATTCTTTTTTAAAAAGCAATGTGCATTTAGAAAG
This sequence comes from Mus pahari, assembly GCF_900095145.1. Taxonomy (NCBI): domain Eukaryota; kingdom Metazoa; phylum Chordata; class Mammalia; order Rodentia; family Muridae; genus Mus; species Mus pahari. The sequence continues at coordinate 29,767,881 of NC_034596.1, forward strand.
TACACACGACTTAATTCTAATTTAGAAAACAATATTTTTATAATCATATAAAAGACCTTTTTCCTACATTAAAACTATTAGCCTGTGTTAAATATTAGCCTTTATTAAAATTTCTCTGGCTGGGCATGGTGGTGCACGCCTTTAATCCCAGCACTTGGGAGGCAGAAGCAGGCTAATTTCTGAGTTCGAGGCCAGCCTGGTCTACAGAGTGAGTTCTAGGACAGTCAGGGCTATACAGAGAAACCCTGTCTCGAAAAAACAAACAAACAAACAAACAAAAACAAAAACAAAAACAAAAAAATTTCTCTGAATTAGATCAGACATCTAGGGTGGTCATGATTGATTATAGCCAACTATCTGCTATTTGGAAGCCTGTGGAGGAAAATCGATCCCTTTGAACAGAAGCAGAACCTCCTGACTCTGGGTTTGTGATACAGTTACTTACTTATTGAGCAGATATTCACTGCCTGCCTGCTGCGCTGTACTGCAGATGCTAAGTGGTGATCTCCTGTCTTCTCGGATTTGAGATCCACGCCTTCTAGCCATGTGTGAGTTCCATTTGTAGGAATCAAAGCAGCCCTGCTCAGGCCATCACTCTGCTGTGAGGAAAACATTCAACATCTATGCTGCCCAACATAGAAGTCACTAGATACGGCTAACCACCAAGCGCTTGAGAGTATAGGCATCACAAATGAGGGGTGGGGATTTTGATCTTAGTCATTCAGATGAGTGTAAGATGGAATCTCAGCGTTGTTTTGACTTGCATTTCCCTGATGACTAAGGATTTTGAACATTTAGAGATTCCTTGTCAAGAGTTCTCTGTTTAGCTCTGTACCCATTTTTTAATTGGGTTTTTCGGTGGGGTGGTGTCTAACTTCTTGAGTTCTTTATATATGTTGGGTATCAGCCCTCTGTCTAAGGTATGAGTGATTAAGATCTTTTCCCATTCTACAGGCCGTTGTTTTGACTGATCGAGGGTGTCTTTTCAGTTTCATGGGGTCCCATTTTTTTATTGTTGATCTTAATGCCTGAGCTGTTGGTGTTCTGTTCAGGCAGTTGTTTCTTGTGCCAATGTGTTTAAGGTTATTCCCTACTTTGGCTTCTATCAGATTTAGTGTATCCTGCTTTATGTTCAGGTCTTTGATCTACTTGGACTTGAGTTTTGTGCAGGGTGATAAATATGGATCCATTGGCATTCTTTGACAGGCAGACACATCCAGTTAGACCAGCACCATTGATTGAAGATGTTTTCTTTTTTCCATTGTATAGTCTTAGCTTCTTTGTCAAAAAGTAACTGTCCTTCGATATGTGTGTGTGTTTAGTTCTGGGAATTGGACCACCTTGTCTAGGCTCAATAAGAGAAGCTCTTATCACAAATTGATATGCAGATTGATATCAATCTCCCACTTCTCTGAGGAGAAATGGAGAGGGTGCTGGAGGTGACAGAGAGGGAGGGAGGCTGCAATTGGAATGTAAAATAAAAGAATTAATTAATTAAAAAATTAATGAGGGGTGGGATTGTGCCTTTCTGAATTTTACTCATTTAACCTTGAATAGTCACACAGGGGGCCAGTGAGATGGTTCAGTGGATAAAGGTTCCTCAGTAGATTGAGCCTGATGGCCTGAATTTGATGCCCAGAGCCCACATAGTAGAAGGAGATAGTTGACTAACGTGTTGTTTCCTGACCACCACATATGTACCGTATCACATGTGCACATACAAACGATACAAAAAAATGCAATATGGTTAGTGAGAACCATAGAAGACAGCACAAATTTGATGTCTGCATTGGCTCTAGAAGACATCATTCTTACATATTGATTTAAATTATGCTTCCGAAAAAAAGTCAAATGTAAAGAAGTATCAAATACGATGGGACTATAGATCAGGGTGTGCTTCTGGCTAAAACCTTGTCACCCTGTCCTTGCCCTATTCCACTGCATATCATGAAGTGTTTTTTCAAGGTCACACTTATCTCAAACTTCTATATATTGCTGGCTATTTTAAAACCAGGAAGGGAAAGAGAGTGGACAGTCCAGTGAGTGCTTGCTGTCAACCTTAACAACCTGCGTTCAATCTCTGGAACACACATTGGGGGGGGGGGGGTCGGGGAGGAGAGATCTGTGACTCCCACAGCTTGTCTTCTGACTTCCGCATGAGCACTGTGGTGCACACACACATACACTCCCACTAAAGATGTAATAAAATTATTAACAACCAGGAAAAAGGGATAGGAGTGATATAATTCTTGTCTAGCATGCAAGGAAAAAAAAAAAAAAAACGAAGAATGTTAGCTCTTATAAATCAAAGTCTGTTAGCCTCTTTCCTTGTGTTCCTCTGACATTTTAATAATCTTACTTCGTGCAAGCGCTTCGTCTGTTAGTTAAGCCGGGGGAGACTTTGCAAATGCTTGGCTTGGACTACAGAGCCTGCTGAGTTCCTGGGTGAGAGCAGCTGTGGGCAGAGTTTGACTTGCATCTGTGCTGTGGTGTAACACTGTTCCAAAGTGTCCCACGGAGACCCCTGGACCAATCTGTATATTCCATGACAATCAGTGGAGAGTGTTAACCAGTTTTTTATTGCAACTGCCATTATTGACTATAATCTTAGAGATCATTTCTGTCATTCATAATTGGGATTATTTGTATGCAAGCTATGCAATGCCTTTTAAATCACATACATGTTTAGTGCAGCGACTCTAAGAGCAGGATCTAGTAATTTCTAACCCTTTAGAACTGCAACAACATCAACAGCTTTATCCTGACCAGAAACCTGCTCAAATGAAGTGCTGTGTGACATCAGATGTTTTCTTTTATTAGGTCAAAGACAAAGTTCCTTCTCCCATCTCCTAAAGAACAAAGTAATCATGTATAATGGAAAAGCAGCGAAAGTCAGCACCCCCAGGCAGGATTTTCAGTGTGGCCATGGGACTTCTTAGTCCTGCTGTGATGGCCACTATTAAAGCCGCATGCCTCATTCAAGCAGATAAAGACCCCACGTGCACACTCACAATAAAAACCGCATTTAAGTTTTCCATTAGAAACCATGAGTTGATTTTCGGATAGACTGGAGAGAGGCAGGTTGTGTTTTAATGATATCGCACGGGTCTCTGAAATCATACTGTTTTTAAATTGTTGCCTTGGAAACATCGATTGGGGAGAATCCCAGGGGAGGGGGAAGGGTTGATTTTTAAGCTAGGAACCAACAGATTGGGTAACTCTCTGCTTCTTCACTCTTCCTTTGCAGCTTGTGACTACAACAAAGGATCCCAGGGGCCTGTATGTGACCCAGACACTGGCATGTGTCATTGCCAGGAGGGTGTCAGCTACCATAGATGTGATCACAGAACCCGGGTCGTGACCAGGAATTCCCTGCTTGTCTTTAATGTCAACTGTGCTTTGATCACTGGGACCCTCTCCAAGGCAGTGCAAGGGTTAATTGGGCTGCCTGCTAACAAGAAAGATAAAGGAGAGACCCAGCCTGACTGTGAGGTGAACCTCAAAGACCCCAGAGAGGACAGGTCTACCATAGAGAAGATTTTGAAACAACCTGTTTTCTTATTTGGTGAATTGTTGAAAGTCAGAAATATTTAAGAGTCTGTGAGGTAAGATTTGTTCTCTAGGAAAAGATAAGCCAGCTCCTGGTTGACCTCTGACTCCTGCTGAACTTTCACATCCTGTGCCTTCAACTTAGAAATATACTTATGTTGGCTGTGAGAACCGATCATTGTTCAGCTGTTATCAGGTGGGTTTTTTTTTTTTTTTTTCTTTTTGGCCTGTGTATGTGGTATGGGTACAGTTTAAAGATATGTGTGCATGTTTGTGTGAAAGACAGATATGGACACAAGTGTACAGGTATGCAAGCTTAGGTGTGCATGTGTGTGGAAGACAGATTGGTACAAGTGTATGGGCATGCAAGCATGTGCATGTGTGCATGTCATGCAGAAGGTCCCCACACTGACAGGTAGAGGAGCTACCCGGTATCACTGGTAAATCACAGTGTGGCCCAAGGACGACACACCTGAGAATGAGCTTTAGGCTGCTCTGTGGTTATAGCTGTTAGGAAGATGTCAAAGTGGCACCAAGAACGCAGAATGAGCTTTAGGAACATTGTGAACAAAAAGACGACAGACTAGAAGACAGCAAGAAGAAAGGTACCGTGAGCCAGACAGAGGTGATAAGAAAACGGTAGCTGCCCAGTCCCTCCAACCACAGGCCAAGATGCCTGTCAGACAGCATGCAGAAGGCCTGAAGTGGCTTGACGGCCACCCAAACATCTCCCATCCGCAGCTTTCCCTTGTCTCCCAAGAGAACAGCCTTCTGTCTTCTTCACCACCATTCACCAAGGCCTCAGCAGGGCACAAGGGACTTTCTTCCTACCCACCACATGATTATTTCCCAGGCCCGCTGTAGCTAGGACCTGTTTGCTAGATGAAATGACAAAGGCAATCAGGAGGGCAGGGAAGTGAGGGCACTCTGAGCTTAAATGTAGAGGTCAAGGCACCATGGTTCAAATCCACCCACTGCCCATGTGGCTTCAAACAAGCCATTTCTCCCGGCTTTAGTTTCTTCATCGGGAAGAAGACAGTCTCTGCTTCACAGGATTCTTGCTCAAGGCAAGCCACTTAGCGTGGCTCCTGGCACACAGAAAGTGCTCGGGAGTGTAAGTGGCCACAATAGCTATAGTCGCTTTTATTGTTAGTATTGCTAGCCTGAAGAAGTGCAGACTTGAAAGTTGGAGGGTGAAGAAAAAAGTCTGTGGAAGAGAAGAAAAATCCAGGATGCATTGTTTAATGTTCAGATTGCCCCAGCTGCACCCACTAAGGTGCCCCTCATGTAGTGTTCCCATCAGAAGGAGAGTGTCCATTATCCACTTGTGCTGAAGATACATGCTGAACCCCAGTCTCAGGAGAAGGGGATGGGGAGTGTCCACTCACCAGTTAGGAGACTTCCTTGCTACACATGGAAATCAAAAGATGGCCCAGCAGTAGCACTAAAAACACTGAAGGGAGACTGCTGTCCTTACCAGGGCTTCCCCCAAGACAGCAAAAGCCACGGGCCGGTAAAGGGAGCAGAGATAAACCACACTGGAGATGGTTTCAGAGAACAGCACTTGCTTTATTGCACATGAACGAGTACTTATATCCTGGAAGCCTATTGACCGTGATTGCTTAGCACATTATCTCGGAATGGATAGTGGGCCAGGAAGAGGCAGGTTACTGGAGACACGGAGAGCGAAGACTGCAGGCCAGCTACTGGATACTTGCACTACCTCAGAAGTCAGAACGCTGAATTCTTTGTTCTGACTTCTGGGGCACAGTGTGCCATTCTTCTTATTTAGAAGTGCGGTGTGCCAAGTAGGCTGGCAGGCGGGTCATGCTTGCATTCTCTCCTACAGCAGATGTCTTCTGGATGAAGAACTGCGTTTACCCGAGGCTGAGTCCAACATTCTGTCTGAGCAGGCATTGAAAACCAAATAGAGAAATCTTTTAGATGGGTTTAAATGAACCATGTCTAAATACAGACTTTAGATGCATGTGCTTATTCTGCTAGGATGTATATTCTTGCCATAGCTTAAATATGTGATGAAATACTCCAGGCAGCCAAAGGAAGAGAAAAGAGATGGGCCATTAACAGAATCATAAACACAAATGAAGAGTTGTGTGTGTGGAGAGGGTCCCTCCTATTTGAGGACACCTAATAATGAGGATCATTCTGTGGCATTTGTTTTTATTGATCATCAAACTTAATGGCATTTACCCTCATTTTTCCCATTGGGAAACAAATCATGCTGCTAAGAGAGAACTGAAAACGGCGTGTGAATTTCAATCTCTGAAAGAATGATGGCAAGAATGGGGAATGAAACGGACTTCTTGCTTGAAAACCCTTCAGGAGGAAACTGACGTGCAATCCAGCATCTTTTTTTTTTTGTTTGTTTGTTTTTTGTTTTTTGTTTTGTTTTGTTTGGTTTTTCGAGACAGGGTTTCTCTGTTTAGCCCTGGCTGGCCTGGAACTCACTTTGTAGACCAGGCTGGCCTCGAACTCAGAAATCCACCTGCCTCTGCCTCCCAAGTGCTGGGATTAAAGGCATGCGCCACCACTGCCCGGCGCAATCCAGCATCTTTAATGCAAGCATAAGGGGTGAGAGCAAAAATGCTTTCGGCTCCTTAGGGACTAGGGGTGTCGTCCTTGTTCCGCTCCTGTTAGTAAGACTGTACGGGTGCAGCTTCCGACATTCCTAAGAGAAAATGTCTTACAGTGAACTCCTTGTTCCTCTGACGTCTACAACTTTCTGTCCCCTCTTCCAAAATGATCCCTGAGTCTTAAATCCAGGAGTTCTGTTTAGATTACCGGCTGGGACTGGGATCTGCAACTCCGCATTTTGATCGGTTGTGGTTTTCTGCAATGGTCCTCTATCTGTTGCAAAGAGAAATTTCCCTGATGGCGCGCGAGGGCTATACTCATAACTGAAGATCTGGAGCTAACAGCCTCGTATGAGCGAGAACACGTGACGTTTGCCACGGAGTGGCCTCACTGATGTGATCTTTTCCAGCTGCATCCATCCATCCGTCTGCATGGTTAATGACTTAATTTTTCTTGCAGCTGAACAGCATTCCATAGTTTGTGTTACCACTTTTTCTTTGTACACTCATCGACAGAAGGATAATTAAGTTGTTTGCATTTCTCAGGCTTTTTCGACCAGAGCAGCGGTGAACATGGCTGAGTGAATGGGGAGTAGGTTGTTGAGTCAGAGGCCTGCGTAATGGACCCTATGGGAGCTTTCTTTCTGGAATTTGGAGGATTCTCCACCCTGCTTTGCAGAAAGGCTAGAGCAGTTTGCAGTCCCGCCAGCAGTGGGTGAGATTCCCCCTCCAGCATGTGATGTCACATGTTCTGCTGATCTCTAAAATAAAGTCTTAAAGTTATTTTGATTTTCATTTCCTTAATTACTAGGGACAATGAACTTTTTTAAAAAAATATTTCTTACACAGTATTTTTCTTCTTTTAATAATTCTCTGCTCAGGTCCCACCCCTCCCCCCCTTTTTTGAATGGGTCATTGGTGGTTTTGACTCTGATATTTGAGTTCCTTATATCTCCTGAATATTAATTTTTAGTTAGAGATGTAGCTGAGAGATTCTCTCACACCATATGGCTTCCTCTCCATTTGGTTGTTTCTTTGGCTATGCAGAAGCTTTTTAGCTTTGTGAAGTTCTAGTTACCAATTCTTGAACTTTAATTCTTCAAATGGAGTCCTATTTTTAAAGTTCTTTCCTATACCTATGTCTGTCACATTGCACACCTGGTCTCTGTAGGCTCGTTCACATACATCATGAGTCTATCAGATACCTAGCCATAGCATAATGCAAAATACATTTAATCCAACTCCTTAAATCCCCATAGTCTATCACAGTCTCATCAGTGTTTAAAACTCAAAAGTTCAAAGTCTCTTCTGAGACGCCATCTCTTAACTGTAGTCTCTATAAAGTCAAAAAGCAGATCACATACTTCTAATATATACATCACCATTCCAAAACACCATAGTGAGGAAATACCGGGCCAAAGCAAAACCAAAAACCACCTGGACAAACTCCAAACTCTTCATTTCCATGTCTGACATCCAGCTTTGATTACTGCAACACACTTCTCTTCGGCTGATTTCACTCCCTATTAGCAGTTTTCTTCCACAGGTATCCCATAGCTCTGGCATCTCTAACATCATTGGGTCTCCAAGGCAACATCAACTTCACAGATTCTTGTTCCAGTGTCTGGGCCTCTAAGGGGCTTACATCACTTGGAGCTCTGCCCTCTGTATCACTCTAAGCTCTGGTTGACTCCACTCCACTGTTGCTGCTGTTCCTAGAGTTATTCCATGGTACTGGCATCTCCAATTTCATGAAGTCTTCCACTGCAACTAGGCCTCTCATAGGCTCCCTTTATGGTGCCAAGCCTCAATTCCTTTGCATGACCCTTTCAGTCCAGGGCCTTCAATTGCAACTCAGGCTGCACCTTCACTAATGACCTTCCTTGGCTTCTCACAATGTCAAGTCTCAGCTGCTCTCTATGACCCCTTCGTGCCTTCAAAACCAGTACCACCTGAGTGATTTATTTTGGGGGTGGGGTTTGAGACAGGGTTTCTCTGTATAACCCTGGCTGTCCTGGAACTCACTCTATAGACCAGGCTGGTCTCAAACTCAGAAATCCACCTGCCTCTGCCTCCCAAGGGCTGGGATTAAAGGCGTGTGCCATCACTGCCCAGCCTCACCTGGGTGATTATTACACATTACCAAGTTCAGCTGCAGCACAAGATACAATCTTGGCTATCTCTGGAATAGAGCCTCTTTCTGCTCTCAGAAAACACTTCCCAGAAGACTTCAGCATCACTTCCTCAGGGATGCTGGCCTGTTCTTAATCGCTGCTAATTTCTTAGTTCCAGCTAACTAACATCAATTATCCCAATAGTCCCTACTATTCCTGACTTTAAAGCCAGAGCCATGTGGCTGAAGCTGCTGAGCTCTGCTGCTTGCTGGAGTTGGAACATGACCCCCTTGGTTATCACCAGCTTTCTGTTTTCCAACTCCTTCACTGCCTAAGCCTACCTGTGCTGGAATTTGCTCTGTAGATTGACCTTGAACTCAGAAATCTGCATGGCTCTGTCTCCTTAATGCTGGGATTGAAGGTGTGGACTGCCTTGCCTGGACCTAAGATTTTCATTATAGCTCTTAATCAAGTTGAAAACTGAGACTAGCCATCACAATCCATTACTTGTCAATTTGACACACAACTTTATCTCCTTATATCCAAGTGAAAACAATAACCAGGTCATGATAACACCTAACTTGATATAACTCTCCCTCGTACAATGGCAAATGCATACTTTAGCTGGGTGGGATCTTGCCCCAAGGTCACCACTCCCTTAATCTGTTTATCTCCTTAAATATAGGATTCTGCTTCCTAGTGTCTCTATTCTTTGAACCACACATTTTGTATTTTTTCCTTTCTAAGCTGGCTACACTTGATTAAAATGTTCTTCATGTGAGTAGACCACAGCACATAGTCTAAACTGGGCTGTTTTGAGACCTCCTTCGTCAAGGTGGGAAACATGGCAGTATCCAGGCAGGCAAGGTGCTGGAGGAAGGCATCAGGGAAGGCAGCCTCAACCAGGTAGGAGGAAGCTATCTTCCGAAATGCCAGAGCCTGAACATAGGAGGAGACCTCCAAAGCCCATCCCCACAGTGTCACACTTCCTCCTACAAGGCCTCACCTCCTAACAGTAGCACTCTCTATGGGCCAAGCATATTCAAACCACCACCCTCCCAAAGTCATTCTAAACAGAAAAAGAAAAAAAAAATCTATAATAAAATTTATGTGGAGCCATGAAAGACTCAGCATAGACAAAACAATCCTCAGCAAATGAACATTGAGAGAGGGATTACCATCCCTGATCACAAGATCTATTATAAAAGCATGATACTGAGCCGGGCGTGGTGGCGCACGCCTTTAGTCCCAGCACTCAGGAGGCAGAGGCAGGCAGATTTCTGAGTTTGAGGCCAGCCTGGTTCTACAAAGTGAGTTCCAGGACAGCCAGGGCTACACAGAAAAACCCTGTCTCGAAAAACAAAAAAACAAAACAAAACAAAAAAGCATGATACTGGCACCAAAACAGATATGTACACCAATGGAACAAAACTGAAAACCCAGACATAAGTACACATAGTTTCAGACACTTGATACATGACAAAGATACCAAAATCATAAGCTAGAGAAAAGAGATGACCTTCAATAAATGGTGCTGAGAAAACTGGATGCCCTGGTGTAGAAGAATAAAACATTTTGACTTCTTAAACAATGGGAGGCCTAGATAACATATAAAGTAACAATGTCTGGTACTAAACAAATAGTAACACCCAAACTGATCTAAAGCTAAATCCTGCAAAGAATGATCAGTAACTTAGGAATTCTGGTTGGCTGGACAGGAAGCCAACTCCTTCACAGAGTTTGGCATAGTATACACAAGGTTCTGGGTTCAATTCCCAGCACTGGAAAAAATAATTTAGAGAAACTCTAATGTGGCCACAAGCAACGAAAAGGCTACATTTCTCTGCTTTCTGGGTAGAAGCCGCCCCGTTTCCAGCAACCACTTCCAGAAACCACATAGGCAAAGGCAAAAAGGAGCTTAAACACCATTTCCCATAAGAACTTTGATGCAACTGGAGTCACACAGCATTCCGGAAATCATTAATGCATAGTGTAGAGTTCTCAAAACTAAATTTGAGTCACATGAAAGCCAAGGCTAAGTTGGAGGAGAAATGGAGAAATTCTTGATTAGCTCATCTGTTTAAAGTGACCTCTGTTGCTGCCAAGTGGGGCAGATGGAGTTTGTTTAAGCATACTCTGCAGAGTTGGGGAAAGGGGAAAAGACACAAACCTGTACAGAGACGTAACTCTGGGCTGCTCTGCCTCACTATACATTTCTCTTTCAAAGAGAGAGAGAAAACATGTTTTAAATAGCAATTTAAAATGCCCTTTCCCCTAAAGGAATACCCAAATGGGCGGAATAAAATCTTCCAGTGACCTATTACTAGTGATCAGTAAATAACAGAGCCAAGCACTTACTGATTCCTGATATGACATTCACTGAAAGAACTCAAGATCCATCTGAGGTTAACCAAACCAAACAGAGTAAGGTAATGCTGCCCCCCTCTCCCCCACACACACAAATTCTATCCAACCTGCAGTCAGTCCATCAGCAGCTCCTAAGATTTTAAAGATGCCTAACGCTGGGCAGTAGAAATTGGGTCATGTGTAGAGTGAGTTTCTGTTGTTCAATTATTCCTGCCACCAGATTGGTGGGAGTTGGAACACCACACACAGCATTAACTACTTCCTTAGAAGCACAGAACTTAGTCCAGCATTCTGGCTCTGTTAGGAAAGACTGCAGGGAGGAGGTAGCCGTAGAGTGGAGACGAATGGAAGGAAGGTAAATTTGCAAACAAATAAAATCAGAAAATAATCTCAAGCAATAGGAACATGTTTTTGTTTGTCCGTTCTCCTGAGCCGTGAAAAACATGATGCACTTTACAAATGACAGTGTGTGAGCCAGGGGGCTTAAAACATAGGGCGTGGTTCCCACTCATGAATTATGATTCTGCAGAAAATAAAGCTCAGGACCGTGAGGTTCTAGCTCCTAAACTACGGAGTTACAGTTTAAAAGATTCTAGTGAATCTTTTAATATTTATCTTAATATATGTATAGAATTTTAGATATGAAGAGTAAAAGTCCAAATTCATTGAAGAGTCGGATACTGTCTATTCTTGCCTGATATGCAAAGGTGTTAACAGTAAAGAAGGAAGTTGTTAGAAAACATTTATGATTTATTTTGATTTTATGTGTATGAGTGAGTGTGTGTGTGTGTGTGTGTGTGTGCGCGCGTGCGCGCACACGTGCGTGTGTGTATACCATGTGCATGGTACCAACAAAGATCAGGAGATGGTGTCACATCCCCTGGAACTGGTCTAACAAGATGGTTGTGAGCTACTATGTAGGTGCTGGAAACAGAACTTCTGGGAAAACAAAACAAAACACACAAAAAAACAAACAACATCTCAGAAAAATAAAACAGCAAAACAACAACAAACAGATAGTCCGCCAAAACAGCAGGAACTCTTAACAGCTGGCCCACTGAGCTCTCCAGCCCCTGAAATGGCGCTAAAATACCATCTAACTTGGAACTAAGAAAACATGTGTCCCGACAACTAAAAATTGTGGTATTATGAAGATTAAAATATCAATGTGGATTTTAAAAGCAGATGTGCCTGTGTTTAGAGGTACACACACATCTAAAGAGAAAGCAAAAAAGAGCTCAGGATGCCATCGCACAAGACTTGTGTGCACATGCTTTGTTTGTTTGTAAGAGCACATGCCTCATAAAAATGTCACAATGTGGTCTTAGAAGTTTGAACACTAAATAGACCTCTCAAAGCCCAGAATCAGTTTATGAATTCAGAGTTAGATTTTAAATCCTACTAAACATGTAGATTCTAGTGTAAGCAATTACCATGAAAATGTTTCAGAAGTTTTTCAGTCTTATGTGTTTTGTACTCCTTTCTGTGATGACAGATGTGATAACATGTTGTTTCTTTGTGTGGGTGCACACACATATACATACACACACACTCAGGTGTGCACCTTTATGTGGCATGCCCATGAATTTGCATGGGTGTGTTATATATGTGTGAGTGTATATGGAGGCCAAAATCCCATCTTGCTGCTATTCCTCAGAACAGCATCCATCTTGCTTTTTTAAAAGAGTCTCTCAGTGGTTGATTTGTATGTAGCTCACCAAACATGCTAAATAGGCTAGTCAGAGGGTCCCAAGGATCCTCCTGCCTCCACTCTCTAGCACCATGATGAGACATGCGTGCCACTCCGCCCAACTTTTACATGGGTTCTGGGAATCAAACTCAGGTCATCATGCTTATGTGGCAAGCACTTGATAGATGGAGCTAGCTCCCCAGACTAACATAATTATGGTGGTGATGGTGGTGGCGATGATGGTAGTGGTGGTGTAGCGTTGGTAATGTGACACACCTACTGTGTGTCAGATGTAGATCTAGAACTTGGGCCCCTACTGTGTGTCAGATCTATTTCGGAATAGAGCAGCGATCCTAGCGGAGCAAGACTATCTTAGACCTACATGGTTAAGAGTCCTCAATTTCTTGATGTATTTAAAATACATCGCTGGATGTGGTGGCACACGCCTTTAATCCCAGCACTTGGGAGGCAGAGGCAGGCGGATTTCTGAGTTCGAGGCCAGCCTGGTCTACAGAGTGAGTTCCAGGACAGCCAGCACTACACAGAGAAACCCTGTCTCAAAAAAACAAAAACAAAAACAAAAAAACAAAAAATAAAATACATCTTCTTTCTCAAAAATAAGACTTCTCACAACATTGAAACAAGCCCTGATTGCTGCTAAGATCTTATTATTAAGTTGATCATGATAAAAGCTGTCAGTGTTCAGAGATAACGTCACAGTAACAGAATCGGTTTAATCAGCACATGTAAGTAGGAAGCTGGGAAAGAATGAGAGCAAGATTGCCCTGTTGACAAAATGATAGGCAGTTATTTCCCTGATTAGAAGGCAGAACAATGCCAGCAGAGATTGAGGATTCTCAGGAATCTGATGTGACAAAGGATGGAGTGCAGAAATGTTTGCAAGTGAAGTAATTCCGTTTACATCCCCATCAGGCTCTCTTTTCCTCTCTCCTCTCTCTCTTTTTCTGTCTGTCTCTCCCTCTCTCTTCTCCCTCTGTCTCTTGGTCTCTGTCTCTCTCTATGTCTCTGCCTACCTGTCTCTCTCTGTCTCCTCTCTTGTCTCTCTGTCTCTGTCTCTATGTCTCTCTCTCTGTCTCTCTGTATATCTCTCTGTCTTGTCTGTCACTGTCCTCTCTGTCTCTCTCTCTCCTCTCTCTGTGTCTCTCCGTCTCTCTGTATATCTGTCTGTCTCTCTGCCTCTCTCCTCTCTCTGTCTCTCTGTCTCTCTATCTGTCTCTCTTTGTCTGTCTGCCTCTCTCTGCCCCCACCCCCTCCCCCAACCTCTCCATTTATACATTTGACAGTCTGTCAGTCTGACTTCGTCCTCTGGGCTCTGAGATTCCCCATGCATCACCCTTGGACTCCTGTCTGGAGAATATGTTTCTGGGCTCTTCCTTTGACTGCTCCCTGATCTTAACTGCTTTAGAGAATTCAGACCAACTCTCCAGAAAGTTAAGACACCCGATTTCATCATAAAAGACTTCTTTTTGTTGTTTTATCACTTGCTGCTGACTACAGCTTAAATCTTTTTTTTTTTTTTTTTTTCACAAAAGCTGTGTGGGTCAAATGCAGCCAGTTACTTTTGTGGGGAAATAAAAGGGATCTCTCCCCTATTCTGTTTGCTCCTAATTAGCCCTTCTTCTGTCACAATTAATTTACTCAATAAGGCTCTCAACTTAGCAAGGGTGTCTTGTGGTCCTCACCCCCACCGCCTCAAATTTGTTGGAACCTCAAGAAAGGAAGCCATGACCTTTTCCAAATCACACAATTAAGAACATGCACTCCTAGTCACTGGCAGATCAGTAGCTCAGCCCCTCCACCAAGGACGAGGTGGGGAGGTGGGGTCTTCTCCACAGCCTGCTCTCCACTCTAGGTCATTTGTGAAAGGAGAAATATTTCCTTGTTAGTTAGTTTTCAAAGAAAGTGCATTGCTTAATTTGAGGAATGTTTAGAGTAACTATTTAACCAATACAGAGGAAGTTAGTTTCAACCTGTTAAAAGTGGCCACCACTTAGTAAACAGTGCCTAGTCATTAAGTCTGGGTTTTAGATTTATATTAGAAAATTCAGACATACTATTAGATCAGTGTGTGGTCAAGTCATGATTTTTATCAGTAACTATCGTTTAAACCATAAACTAGCATTATTATGAAACACAATAATGAAAAATTAGCACTCGTCACATTTGAAAGAATCCTTTCCAATGAATCTATGGTTTGCTTATGCAGAGTTGTATCTGGTTTTTCTTTTTTTTTTTTTTGGTTTTTTTCGAGACAGGGTTTCTCTGTGTAGCCCTGGCTGTCCTGGAACTCACTTTGTAGACCAGGCTGGCCTCGAACTCAGAAATCCGCCTGCCTCTGCCTCCCAAGTGCTGGGATTAAAGGCATGCACCACCACGCCCGGCCGTATCTGGTTTTTAATAACGGTTTTATTTGGCTCAGTCATGCAAATAATTCTCACTGAACTTCCTTAATTTCTGTATATGTTCCTTCTTGTTTTTATCTTATTCCAGATCAGAAATAGAAGTAAATTGGTGGAAGTCTCCAGAAACAATTATGTACAGCTAAGTGAGAAAGGGAAGAATAGGAAAATCCAAAATGAATTTGAGGAATGATAAATGAATCTTGTAGTCAAAAAAGTGAAAAACTTTTTATTAGGTTACTTTTTAGATTGCTGTTTAAATGAAGATAAGTTTTGTCATTTTTTTTTTTAAAGGCAAAATGTACTCAGAGCAATTGTGACACATACCTTTAGTCCCAGTACTTGGGAAGCAGAGGCCAGCCAGGGCTACACAGTGAGAACCTGTCTAAAAAAGAAAGAAAGAGAGAAAGAAAGAAAGAGAGAAAGAAAGAAAGAAAGAAAGAAAGAAAGAAAGAAAGAAAGAAAGAAAGAAAGAAAGAAAGAGAGAAACAAAACAGGGAAAAGTACTCAAAATTCATAATCATTCCAAATTATAATAATTAGAAATTACACATCTAACTCAGGAAGCAGAAATTAAACCATTTCATCTTAAAAGTCTTTAAGGAGAATAATCTCAAAGTGCTTTCTTTCAATGCAGTATTTAGTAGTAAATCCTAGAATTCAGGTAAAATTCAAAACAATGAACTTATTTAATGTTACTTTAAGAAATGTCCAGCACTTAATGTCAAGATTCATTAATCTTCTTTGGTGAGAGAGAGGATGTAAGAGCAAAACTCGCCAAATTTTGGTCAATATCAAATACTGTCATGAGATGGGCTTTAAATTTTCATTTTTGTTTGTTTGTTTTTGTTTGTTTGTTTGTTTTTCGAGACGGTTTCTCTGTGTAGCCTTGGCTGTCCTGGAACTCACTTTGTAGACCAGGCTGACCTCGAACTTAGAGATCAACCTGCCTCTGCCTCCCAAGTGCTGGGATTAAAGGCGTGTGCCACCATGCCTGGCTTGACGTATATATATTATTGAGTATTTCAAGTTGCTGATTTGCTGTCTGTGACTAGAAAAGAAACTTAGAATCAATATTCATTGTATGGTGTTTTAGAAGAGACTTGCTTTGAACACAAGAGAACTATTAGTTAAGGGTAAAGCGCACACCAGCAACACAGGCAGGTTCAGTACCTCAGGAGAGGAGATAAACCCCAGACCTTCATTTCCACATTCAACACATAGCATTCTCCGTGTGGACTCCTGGACAACTGAGACATCCATTACAACTTGCAGTCAGTTCTGTAACTGTGGAGTTTTTGTGCTTTAAGAGATCCCAGGGCCCAAGTCCTTTTTCCAATTTCGATGTTTCTAGAAATCATATTAGCATCTTCTAGTTCAAGTATTTAAAAGAAGAAGAAATCGGGGGCTGAGGAGATGGTTCAGTGGGTAAAGTGCTGTTTATACAAGCATGAAGACCGGAGTTCAAATCCCCAGCATTCACGTATCAGTAGTAATAATAATAACAATAATAATGCACTAGATACCAATAACTCCAGCACTGGGGATACATAGGAAGGCAGAGTGCTGAAGCTCACTGTCCAGCCAGCCAGTCTAGTCAAACCAGTGAGACTCTGCGTCAAAATATGAGCTTGCGAGCATCTGAGGAAGATGCTTGGCGTTTGGCATTATCCTCTGCTCTCCACGTGTAAACACACATGCATGCATGCATGCTTGCATACACATGAGCACACAGAGAAGAAATCAGGCAGAAGTGAGCTCTGACTGACAACTAGTCAAAACGAATGGCACAGACTCAGTCTTCTTGACCTGCTGTCTGTTCAAAAGAAAAATCAGCCAATGAGTTAGTCCGAAGGACTGGGGTTAGTTAAATCCAGTTCCTATGACTATTTGGCTCGAGAAGTGTTTTAGGAATCTCTGCAGATGCAAGTCTATTCGAACACCAATACAAATGATCAAAATGGTCAAACGCGTTGCATTAACCGCTATTAAAACTAGGTATAGGGGAAACAATTTTCATACAAGAAACTCTCCTATGTGCAGAGTCCCAAGACACCCAGAGCTCCGCCCCCCCCCATGCCCCGCAGCCCCGCCCACGCCCCTCCCATGCCTCTCAGTCCTGCCCAAGCCTCCCCCCCATGCCCCGCAGTCCCACCCACACCCCTCCCATGCCCCAAGGTCCCTTTAATGCGCAATGGCTCTCCTCTTTGCCTAGCTCTAATTGGCCAAATGAAATGATAATTGGATTGGCCATTATGAGTTCTTTGTTCTCTGAATCCTACAAAGTCACAAGTCCCTTGTGTCTGAAAGTTCTATGTACAAACATTTAAATCTCTCATTTCATAATGAATGCAAACATGCTTGATGAAAGTGTGATTCAATTAGGTACAATTTTCCCCAAAATTCATTTCAATTAGAAAAAGTTACTATTTCTTTAAAGTAATAGCTGTTTAAAATGTGGTTTTAATTTATTCACAAGAATGTTAGTGCCCATTTCAAAAACATTAAAGAATAAAATATTCCTTTTATGTTAAGTAGAATAACTAACAAAAATGACTTCATAAAGGGTCTGTTGTATATTCAGATTATATCACTCAAATGCCAAAACTCTCAGCATGGGAGGGGTGAGGCTGAGGCAGGAGGATTGTGAGTTCAAAGCCAATCTTAGCTATACAGAGAGATTTCCACCTCAAAACACAAAAACAAATAGGTTGAGCATGGTAGTGTATGCCTTTAATCCTGACACTTAGGCACAGTGAGTCCCAGGCCAGCCAGAGCTACAAAGTGCGACCTTGTTTCAAAAACAAATACAAAAAGAAGGAAGGAAACAAGGAGGGTTGGCGGGGAGAGGGAGGGAGGGATTGCCTGTCCTCCATTTCAGTTCTCTAACAGGGCCAGTTAGACTTTTTCAGAAAAGCTAGGGAATGTGGGTTCCCAAACCAGATGAGGAGATGAGAGAGGAGGGAAAAGTGCTGCCCACAGCTCAGACAAGCTCTCAGAGAGCAGGGAGGAGTGGGGCCACTCCCTATCCAAAGCAGGCTTGGGTCTACTCAACTCCAGAGAGACAAAGGCCAGGACAAGATAGACGGGGCTTCTCATTCTCCCCCCCCCCCCCCCCCCGCCAGGGAACTGGCTTCTCGGAGATCACGTGACAGGCAGTCCGATAACCCGAAGTCCTGCCTCCTCCACTGAGCTTTGGAATCAGAATTGGTACAGCATTAACGTTTGCCTTCAATCAGGTCTGCATATGTAAATTAAGTGCATCTTCTCCCTTGTCCTTTTTCCTCCCCTCCCCGCTGACTCGAACCTTATAAACTAAGGCGACCACTTCAAGAAGGCGGCCAATTCCTCTGACACAGTCTCCTGGGTCATTTATACCTGCTATACTCATTGCTGCTCCCCAGGTCCTCCACACCCTGAGACCGCATGTGCACAATGAACGATCGATAGGGGACCCGTGGGGGGAGGGAGGGACGGAGGGGGGGTGAGGAGGGGTCGGGAAGAACAAGGTATACCTGGATTTGAAGCTGTCTTTAGTGGTCACATTGCTTTCTTAGAATAGGCCTTTGGAGAGTAGCACCAGGAATTGCAGCCCAGTTTAGTAGATAATCAAAGGCTGCAAACTTTTAACGGCGGTGCTAAACATGCATGATTCTCCTTCTTTACTGTGATTAGATTAAAATGGCAAGCCTCTCAAACCTTTCATTGATTTTGAATATGAACCTCAATATTCTTCAGAGGACATTTGGAGAACATAGCTACTTTTCAAGCCTTTAGCTTCCCACGCTTCTAGCAGGCATTTGTTCAACGAGTATTTGGCACTGCAAAACAATACTTCTCACAGAGAGACGGGGTGGTTGAACATGAAGAAGCCTTAAGGGACACATTCCATCTCCCCTCCATTGGCAAATGCAGTGCTTGCTAAGGGAACATGATTTCCTAAATCCTGCCTTGTTATTTGGAGGAAAGCATGCCTGCAGAAGACACAAAGAAGGTTGCAAATTGTGTACAAGATATCGCAAATTTGAACCCACAAGCTTGACAAAATACAGAAACTTGTGAAACTCTGTGAGACAAGATAAATAGAGGCTCACCAAAGCAGAAGATGAAGCAATGTAGCTAAGTTCCCTGTTAGTACTCTTGTCTCTCATTCACAGACCATCTGCTAAGAGGCCAACCGAAGACGTATTTGCCAGGCTGCCATAGAATACAATTAAATTATTCTGCAGGAGCTCCAGGTCCACACTGGAGGCTGAACTCTTTCTAGAAAATGCTGGTGGTTGGGCGGCATAGGGCAGGGATGCATGCTCTGTTTTCCTCCAACATTAAATGTCTGATGGTTTGGGAATGGCCCTTATAGGTTCATATGTTTGAATCCTTGCTCTCAGTTGGTAGAACTGTGTGGGAAGAACGAGAGGTGTGGCTTTGCTGAAATAGGTGTGGCCTTGTTGGAGGAGATCTGTCACTGGGGGTGGGCTTTGAGGATTCAAAACCCACACCAGGCCCCCCCCCTCTCTCTCTCCTTCCTTCCCTCCCTCCCTCCCTCCCCTCTCCCCTCCACTCTCCTCTCCCTCCTCTCTGCCTTCAGATGAGGATGTAAATCTCTCAGCTACTGCTCCAGTGTCCTACTTGTCTTCTTCCTGCTATGATGATCATGGACTAAGTCTCCAAAACTATAAGAAGCTCCAATTAAATACTTTCTTCTGTAAGATGCTTTGGCCATGGTGTCTCTTCACATCCATAGAACAGTAACCAAAACAATGTCTCAATGTCTTTCTATGTTCTGAAACCTCACAATATCGATGGGTACCAGAAAAATGTTAGGTACCTCCTCCGATGCCAATATTTTAACAGGTGGTTGGGGTGTGGTGTGATTTTTCCATTCTTTATCTATTTGTATGCATGTGTTTGCAAGTGCAGGGGCATACGTGCTCTGGAATGCATAGAGGTCAGAGGACAGCCTTAAAACTTAGTTCTTTTCTCCCACCTGGTTTAAGACAGAGTGTCTTTTTTGTTGTTGTTTGCACGTGCCCATGTCAGGCTGGCAGGCTCATCAGCTTCTATGTGTAATAAGAAAACAGAAGAGGAGACTGTCTGTAAAAGAAGGGAACCGAGGGTACAAGGGAGGCCCGGCAGTGGGGAAGAGAACAGATGTGAACAGAGGATTATAACAGAATGGCACATGTGTTTGAGAACCATGTATGGCACATGTATAAGGAAACCCAGTCCTGTGTAGCTGACTTTAAAACCAATAAAAAGACAGTTTTAAAATTAATATAATTGTGGAAAATAGGAGACATGGATGCAAGTTAGAGGTTGAACGGGGTTAACCCACCCTGCTTCCTTAGTTCAACAAGAAGCAAAGGCATCGGGATGTTCTGATGAGTTGGGACTCTGTGGGTCAGGGTCCTCTTGCTATATAAACGGTGCTAACAGCAACATCCTTTGACATTTTGGGTTTCTTTTTTACCTATCATACCATTTATTTTTGTTTGTCTTGAGACAGGGTCTCACTATGTAGCACCCACAGGTCAGAATTCACTTTATAGACCAAGATGACTTTGAATTCTGAGGTCCTCTGCCCTCCAAGTATGTGTCACCACGCCCAGCCACCCACCACTTTTGGAAGTTCAGAAGAGTTGAGATGGGACACACACACACACACACACACACACACACACACATTGCCTCATCACCCACTGCACAAATGTGACGTGGATGTGCAAGATTAAATGCCCCAGAGAGTCCCACCCCTTCCAGGCTTTAAAGTGAAGCTGATTGTCTATACAGAGAAATAGCAGTTGGCTGCTGAGAGATTTCTTTTTAATCTGTAGAGATGCAGATAGTGAATGGTAATTTAAAAGCAGTCACAGGCTTTACCTGGAGGAGAGTTTAATCATGAAAGGAATATGATATTAAGGCAAAAGACCAAAAGATCTGAAGGTGCTAAGATTACTGGTAAACTTTTACCATATTTACACTTTGGGGCTACTTAACATTTTGTTATGATAATTAGGACATTGAAAACCTAATGAACTTACACGTGTAGTCATTCTTTCTGTCTCTCTGTGTGTGTCTCTGTCTCTTTCATTCTATCTCTGTCTCTTTCCATGTCTGTCCGTATCTTCGTCCCTCTGTGTGTGTGTGTGTGTGTGTGTGTGTGTGTGTGTGTGTGTGTGTGTGTGTGTGTGTGTGTAAGTAAAATGTTAGTGCACTGGAAATGTTTCTGAAATGTGGGAAGATGGGTTACACTGTGAAGTAAGGTTTCTGAAGTTTAGAAGGGAAGATGGCCATTGAAGTAGAGGGTGGGTTGTGGCTAGAGGTGTGTTAGATTCAACCAAGTCTACACTTCTATCTTGCAAATGCGTCTACTTTGCAAATGTCTGTCTCACATTCCGATCCCCTGGTATGGGCGGTCCATGGTTATTGTGAGCTCCCAGATCGAAGTTCCTGTCGAAGGCTGAGGTGAGCTCGTTCTGAAAATGGTGCTTGTGGATTTTAACCTCTGACTGGGGCCCCTGAGCTACAGGAATGTCCGCAAAGATCAAGAACCTTGAACAAAAAGCCAGAGGTCCGGCCCTCTGGCCCTTTAGCCCTTGTTCTGGCCTCTTTGAGGCCTCTCCACATCCCCCCCCACCCCACCCCCACTCTAATGTCACCTAGAGAATGCTGCCTGTCTTTAAAAAGTCAGAGCACAGAAAATGACTTTTATGTGCAAAGCCTCCCGTATCTGGAGAAATCTGTACGTCCTGAGTATGTATGTGCACCGCTAATGGTGTTTACACAGAAATCCTGAGTCTCAAAATGAACTTCAGCACTTTGCTTTGCTTGAGAGGAACTTAAATTGACTATAAATAATTCAGCAAAGGTTTCGGTTGGGTCTCTGGAATTCTCGAGGTGAAATAAATGAATAATGGCATATTTATCTAATCTGGTATGTTAATATCTTATCTTAGAAAAGAAGCAGATGGTCTGTTAAGACTTGAGGAACCGCAGAACAGGTTGCAGCAAGCTCTAATGACCGAAGGCCAGGCAACTCACCCGTCACACTGCGGGCTGCTGAGATAACAAACGAAAAGACGAATGTGGGGCAGATATGTTATCTCCTCCAACACAACCTGAAATCAATTCTGAAGCTGGAAACACAATTGGTTTTGCATATAAAAATATCACTCTTACCCCACCCGACTGATAGAATTGTAATGAAGAAACCTTGAGGTGATATTGGTGCGATTATGCACTTATTTAATGTTCTACATCAATGCTGATAGTTTTGTTACTGATGGAATTGTGCATCGGATTATTGTACTACAGAACCCTTCTAAGCAGGACCTGGGACAGGGTTGGGGGATGCACAAAGCAGTTGCTACTGTCAGCTTAGGACGTTAAGACTCAGAGAAGTTATGTGACTCTCGGGTCCACACAGCTACTGAACAGTACTGACTTGTGGACACAGTTTGTGAGTTCTGATTGAGAATAAACCTGAAAAGTCACAAACCGCATCACTAGACAGGGCTCCTGGTTACAAGGTTGCAGTGGCTTATCCTGAGTAAAAGCTGGATATCTCAGGTTGGTAGCAGCAAGCCCTGTTTCAACCATGGGATGACACAGGATAAGGAAGGTTTAACCCCTTGGTGTAATGGATCTTCCACCTTCTGGACACCATGTATCCCTCCTTACAGAGGTCAGAGTTGCTGGGCCCCCATGTCTCAGCTGTATTTACAGAAGAGGCATCCTGAGAAGAAAAGCAGGAGGCAGCGGACCATGAAAGAAGATGATCATGTAGAAAGAAGCTGCAGAAGAGAGAGGTCCAGCTTTCCTTTTCCATATACACATTCTAGAACAGGGAAATGCAGCCAGGGGTCTGACCAGCACCAGTAACAGGGCACCAGCTGCTTTGTACTGCAATGCCCCATGGTCAAAGACTAGCAACAGGGAATCTCTGGTCCACAGAGTACAAAACATTTAACACCTCTCCTTTTACAGAAGCAGTACTCAATCTTTGCCTGTAGAATTCCCACATACACCTAAGGGCATGGATTTTCATATCAGAAGATGGTAGACCAACACCTTAAGGAATGTTCCTAGCTGAAAAGAACTAAAAATGTTACAGGGCAATGTTAGTAAGAAACGGAGGCCAGGATGACAGACAAACATAAATCCAGAGGGCTAAGAGAGCACTCACCACACAGGGTAGAAGGCACCTGTCAAACTCAATTTTCCTCTTTCCCCCTTTCTCTCTAGCCAAAAACTTACCTTGGGGTAGGGCAGTAATCAGTCTCCTACAGGAATTGTTGTCCACAGTTGGCTCTGATGATAGCCCGGTTTTAATGTCATCTTGAGAGGAGGGAACCTCCATTGAGAAAAATGCCTCTCTAACATCCAGCTTCAGGCCAGCCTGTAGGGCATTTTCTTAATTAACAATTGATGAGGGAGGGCCCTACCCATTGTGCGTAGTGCCGCCACTGGGGTAGTGATCCTAGTTGCTATAAGAAAGCAGGCTGAGGGCTGGTGAGATGGCTCAGTGGGTAAGAGCACCTGACTGCTCTTCCAAAGGTCCTGAATTCAAATCCTGACAGCCACATGGTGGCTCACAACCATCTGTAACAAGGTCTGACTCCCTCTTCTGGAGTGTCTGAAGACAGCTACAGTGTACTTACATATAATAAATAAATAAAGCTTTAAAAAAAAAAAAAAAGAAAGCAGGCTGAGCAAGCCATGAAGGATAACAAGCCAGTATACGACACTCCATGGCCGCTGCATCAGCTCCTGCCTCCAGGCTTCTGCCCTGTTTGAGTTCCTGCTTTGGCTTCCCTCAATGGACTATGATTCAGGATATGTAAGCTAAATAAAGTCTTTCCTCCCCAAGTTGCTTTTGGTCATGGTGTCTCATCACAGCAGCAGAAGAGTGACTAAGACAGCTCTCATACAGGTTTGGAATTAGGGCTCACAATACCAAAGTAGCCCCCAACCTAAACTGAAATGTCACAGAAGTGGTCCTGGTTGGTTAGTGTCCTCAGATGCCTGACCGTGGCAAGCAGAGATGTCCTCTGAAGGACCTTGAACCAAGCCTCTGAGAATCGAAGGTATAGAGTACGGACCACTCAACAAAACACAGGACACAGTCAGATTTGCAAAACAATTCAACAAGAACTATAGATACAGTCAGTGAACATAAGATGTTCACTAATGTTGTATGGGAAAATGTGGATGCCACTGGACCAGATATAATCTTTATTCAAACAATGGATACGTTAAATGGGTAAAAATGAATAACTAGAAATATATATATATATATATATATATATATACATATAAATATATATTTAAAAATATTCATTTTACCCATTTTATGCATGTGTGTCCATTGTGTGGGCATGTGCAATTGTGCATGTGGGTATACATGCACATGCATGCACATACATGTGGAAGCCAGAGGTTGATATCAGTTATCTTCTTCAATCACTTTCCCTTTAACCTCTCTCACAAGAACTCATGGATTCTGCTATGCTGGCTGACCTGGGTGAATTCTAGTGGTCTTCCTGTCTCTACCGCCCCAGCAGAGATTATAGCCACACAAAGCTTTAAATGTAGATGCTAAAAATCCAAACTCAGGCCCTCGAGCTGAATGAACCCCCACCCCACCCAACCTACCACACAAGCATAGTTGTGAATGAAAATGTTGAACGAAGTGTGCAACATTATATTTTGCATAGGATTACAACTTCTGGCCTGGTGTGGTGGTACACACCTTTAATCAGGAGGCAGAGGAAGGTGGATCTCTGTGTTTGAGACCAGCCTGGTTTACACAGTAAGTTCCAGGACAGCCAGCCAGATGTAATGCAACTGTATCTTGAAAACAAAACAAACAAGCAAAAAAAGAAAAGGAATACTTCTAAGTACACAATATGGCTAGGAATACTGCCCAGTATAACGCTGCAGGAGTACGGAAGAATGACAAGAATGTAATTCAGCGTAGGGCCTGGTTGCCTTGGGGTGGGGAAGCAGGAGATAAGGTGGGAGCCGCTCTCCTGGGGTTTGTCTCTCTGTCAGAGCTGTATCCCTAAGCTGGCTAGTGGGGACAGATATTTGTTCTGGCTTTTGTTGTTGGTGGTTGGTTGGTTGGTTTTTGTTTGTTTGTTTTTTAATGCTTTGGTATAAAATGGCTTTGTTTGGTTGCTTTGGTTCATAAAGAGATTTAATTTTCTTTCTGACCTTTAGCCCAAGAACATGTTAGAACTCAAGCCATGAAGATGAAGGCTCTGCTGGACTTAGGAAAGTCCGTAAGCCAAGGAGCCAACCAAACCACCATCAGCAACAACAAAACGAGCAGAGAGAGCTCAGAGAGAATGGAGTCTCCCTGGGGTGGACCACATGGTATAGAAAGCAGGAGCAAGCCAGCAGGGTGAAGGTTCAGGCTGAATCTGCTGCTTGTTGGCTGCAGGCACTAAAACGTTCATTTCTTACCAGTGTCACCAGGACCCGCACTGCCTTTTCTCTATCTAACCCTTTAACTCCAGATCCTTGGGCCATTACCCCAAATTTCCTTTATTGCTGATTCGCACTAAGTGGTCTATGCTCATAGGTTGCTAGTATAGGGAGGATCTTGTGCGCTGGAAGACAACAGCCTCTGACCAAGCTCTTTGGGGTATTTTCTTCCCACCCTCCTGTCCTGGTACGCTTAGTGGTGTTCTAGTCACATAGTCCATCTGATGAAGTTTTTCTGAAGTGCATACTTTAATAGTTTGTGTTATTAATTTACATTGTGTGCATCTGCCCTTTGACTCAATCCCACAGCATATAATAAGACAGTAAAGGAAAGTCACCCACCGAGGAGTAGATCCAGTTTCTAGCATTAGAGTGAGTTAATTAGCTGCCTGTGGAAAGTGTCCAGTCATTTAGGTTGCTGAAAGAACCTATCAACTCACCTTCTTAGTAGGAAATCTTTGGTTGGCTGTGTGAATACTGTAACCTACACAAAAGGAAAAATGTTGGGGGTTTTACAACTTGGTCTGTTCACTTGCTTAGAATTCCTAACACGCAGGATAAATTTTCCATTGCCCAGGAGCTGGGAACATTTGCTACATTGTTACAAAATAGAGTTGAGAAAGGGGCTTTCGGCTCACCTGCTTTCCAGCTCCATTCTCTGTACTCGGCCTTGGTTCATCTTCTTGCCTCTGGGTTGTCAGCTGTGTGCAAGCTCCGCCCCGCGAACTCGGGGTCAGCAAAGTGGGCGGTGTGCACAGGCTTATATCAAAGATGTCCCCTTGAACTGCAGCAGAGCTTCAGGCCGCCTGCTCCCTGCCTTCCTTCCTGTCTCCCACCTTCCCACAGTTCTCTTTTACCATTTGCCAACCAAATAGTATATCCTGCTGCTTCTAAGCCTTCATTGTTCCCTCCTTCGACCTGGACGTGCAACTGTTCAACTGTTTATAGAACAGAACCAGAGACTGGCCAAGCATAGATTAGGTCCTTCTGTGTTCTCCCACTATAAAGTACTGAAGTACACAAACAACTGGAGCCCCATCGATGGTGCTTCAATATGCAATAAAAATTAATATTTTATAACTAAAACATTTACTTTAATTAAAGCTGAATTTTTCTCCCAAACTGTTTTTAAAAAGCATACAAATAAAAGCACTCTTAGAAAACACAAGAGACCAGGAAACATCTGTGTTCTGGACTACTGTCTCCTCTGTGTTTGTTCTAGAAGTAACAGGAGACTTCGTGCACCAGACAAGCTTTATAAGTCCTTTCTGATCATGGGGTATGGCTCTGTTACATGAATTTGCTGAGCTGAAAAATCAGTATGTTCTTCAACATAAGACAAGCTCTATGGAGCTGACAAAAGAAAACCTTATGAAGAGTGAGACAGTTAAAGATGCTTCAGAGATGTCTGGAAAGAAAGATGGCTGGAGATACAGAGGATGAGATATGGAGTATAACAGGTACCTAGCCTTTCACCCACACTCTAATCTGACCGTAAGTAACATCGTAATATCCCATCTCTCTGCTAGAATTTACATTCATTTAAATTTATCATTAACATGACTTAGTCTCAGATAAGTCCACTGAGGAGTAAAGTGTGCGTTCATCTTGTGTTTGAAAGGGTGTAAAGTCTTCCTGTCCCGGGCGCCATCAGAGAGCAGCAGCCACGGCCCCGCGCTACCCCATGGCCGTGGACCGCTCAACAGGGGCCACAAGGTGACAAAGAACGTCAGCAAGCTGAGACTCAGCCAGCACCGCGGGTGCCTCACACCAAGTCTGTGCCGGACATGATTCCGGACATGTGCGGCTTTGCGCCCTACGAGGGACCCACTATGTCGTTGCTCAAAGTGTCCAAGGACAAGCGCGCACTCAAGTTCATCAAGAAGTGGGTGGGAGCACACATCCTTGCCAAGAGAAAGCAGGAGCTGAGCAATGTGCTGGCAGCCATGAGGAAGGCGAAGGCCAGGAAAATTGATGCACCCTCCCCCATAAACGATCCTTCTCATACAAAAAGAAAAAAGAAAAGAAAAAAAGAAAGGCTGTAAATTAATGTGCCTTTTTTTCTCGGGTTTATGTAGGAAGGCTTGAATGAGAACCTGCCTTGATTGATCAGAACTGCAATTCACTTCGGTCTCCTTAAAATGTCCTTTCTTCAACTTAGTATTCCCAGCTAGAGTTGAGACATCTTAAGATTTGTTTGCTTGTGAGGTCAGAAACATCGCTGAACACGTTACAAGGTGCAGGACAGGACAAGGACTGGAAACACAGCTCAGTTGGTAGACTGCTGACTAAGCATGTGAGAAGCCCTGGTCCGAAGTCCAGCACTGCATAAAACAGCTGTACCACATAGGGTAGAAGCCGGAGGATCAGAAGTCCAAGGTCATCCTTAGCTACATGGCAAATGTGAGGCCAGGCTGGCATTCAAACAAACAAAACACAGGGAAACTCCTCAAAGCAGACCGTGATGCTAACGGTGTCCATAGTGGTGAAGCTGAGACACCCAATGATCTTATGATTATTTTCTTTCTTATGGGGAAAAAGGGGGGAGGGATCTCTTTTGCTTTTCTTTTCTTTTCTTTTTCTTTTT
>NC_034596.1:29795739-29800904 GCF_900095145.1 Mus pahari
TGTCCTGGAACTCACTCTGTAGAGGAGGCTGGCCTCAGACTCAGAAATCTGCCTGCCTCTGCCTCCCGAGTGCTGGGATTAAAGGCGTGTGCCACCACCGCCCGGCTCTCTTTTGCTTTTCAAATGATCTAGATGCCTGAATCACCTAACATAGGACTATGGTAGATATCCAGAAGGAATTACACTTTTCTGGAAAAAAAAGATTTTGATCAAAATGGAAACCTTAATGTATGTAGAAGATAGTAAGTATTAAGCGCACACTGAATGATCAGGAGAGCTGGGCTGTGGGCGTGGCTCTGGTAAGTGTCCCTTACTTAAGCATAAGGATGTGAGGTCAGATCCTGAGCATCCACATAAAAGCCAGGCACAGAGAGTGCCTGCAACCCGAAGTGTGCATGCGCGCGCGCGTGTGTATGTGTGTGTGGGGGGGCAGCCTAGACAGTCTCACGCTCCAGGGTCAGTAAGTGAACTTGTTGAAAAAAAAACAATATAGTAAGCAACAAAAGAAGAGGCCTGATAGGGACATCTATTCTTCACAGCTGTGTGTATGCTAACACACACACACCACCACCACCACCACCACCACCACCACCACCACCACCACCACCACCATACACAGATACCTATGCAAAGGAAGGAGACAGAATCTTCTTTTCCATACTGATAGCCGTGATTTTTCCCGGTAGTCCTAGAATACTTGAATAAAAAAAAAAAAATCAAATGAGTACAGTGTACTGTTTGTATTCATGATTATGTTTATTGTCTCCCCAAACTTTAAAACTAACAATAGTTTTGCAGGATGAGCAACTCTCAGAATATTAAATTAGATAGGACTCCTTTATTATAAATGCACATTTATTACAGAGTGAGGATTATAGCCATTTATATAATTGCTACAACATGGATAAAATTAAAATGCACCATAAGTGTGGGGTGAAATTAGGGGAAAACTAAGGAATACTAAGCTGTTACCATTAATTATTTTAGGTGAAGTGGAAACTGACAGAGTTGTCTGAAATGCAGTGTTTCTGTTTTTTTGTCTTGTTTTGTTTTTTAACCTTTTTCAGCAGTTTCCTAAAATGTTTCAAAGCAAATGGTAGGAAAGGCTCAAGGAGGCAGGCGGGGGTTGGGGGAGGAGACATTGTACCTTACATTGTAGCCAATACCATGAAAGTCAACGCAGATGTCCTCAGACCTTAGCCCCTACTACTGAGGCAGAAACATGGGGGGCATACTTCTGTCTATGCTTCGTGTCCAAATTGCTTCCTTTCATCTGCATTGGCAGACGTTTGCAGCTTAGGAAATTAGGCTGGAACTTAAGCTAGTGCTTCCCCCCATCCCCCAGTGTCTAAGGGTCTCAGACATCTCGGGGACCTGAGATAACACATCCCACTTCCTTTTCTTTTTTTCTTTAAGGCAGCTTATACAGCTCAACAAAAAATAGGAAAATAGAGGAGAGATTTGCCTGTCTTCCCTATCCTGGGATTAGAGAAGGGCTCACAAGTCTATTAGAAGCAGATGTCCTCAGGGCTACAGCCAGTGTCCCAGCAAGAGACAGAAGGCATGCTCGCCGTTATCCTGGGTGAGATACTTAAGACTGAGTCATCACAGTTAACTACTCACTGCATAGCAACGGCCCAAGGTTGCCTGCTTAAAACGGCAGCAGTATCTATTTTGCCTGTGGGATGCCTGGGTTGTTCTGCAGGAGCCGTCTGGAGTACGTGAATAGATCAGCCGATGGATCAGAGGGCCAGTTATGCCAGGGGCTGACCTAAAATCCAAGCGTGACTGGTTCCTCATCCCCTGAGGGTGAGCACAGAAGATGCAGAGCTGCAGGACCTCCAGGCCCAGCAACACCATTATCCCCACTTCTCCTGGTCAAGGCAACTCCTAAAGGCGACCCAGGTTTTAAGAGTGTAAGAGTGGGAAAGAAAACTAGATTCTACATCTTCTCAAAAGCTCTACATTTTTGCTGCCTGTATTTATATATTTGTGCATGCCTGTGGAGGCAGGAGAGGTATGTGTGCCACAGGGTGCATGTGAAGGTCAGAGGACAGCTTTCGGGAATCAGTTCTCTCCTACCACGTGCTGGCAAGGGCCTCTCTGGGCTGAGTCATCCTGCTGGTTGTGAGTTGAAACTATGAAGGTTATAAAAGAACCCAGGGAATTGGATAATGGAGCCCTGTGAACCCTGGCATTTCAGGAAGAGCTAGAGCTGAGAGAGAGGTGCTGAATGGGGGTGGAGGCTGCGTGCTGGTCTCAGGATGACCCCCTAGTCAGCACTGTCCTCCAGCTGGATGAGCCCATACACAGAGGTAGAGGAAGCCGGATGGTGTCATCACGGAGGTTGGCTTTCACACTGAACAAGATGGAGACTGGATCTGATAGGGGGATAAATGGTAGCCTGCTCAATCAGGTCGACATACCCAGTGAAAACTCAGGGGTGTCTTTTCAAACATTGTTTGAAAGGGTCAAGTCCCCTTTTAACTCCAAATGACCTACTCTGGAGAGTGTCCAGTGACAGAGTGCTCACTACTTGCACACCAGTTCTTTGGTCTTGAGTAGCAGTGGCTACCATTCTTTTTTTTATATTCAGACAAAAGTCTTCCTTCAGCAAACATTCACCTGCCGCTCTTCATTTTATTTCTTCGGGATGAGAGAGATCTTATTCACTCTGGTTTCTAAGCTGCCTTTTTAAGGACTTGCAACAGCACTACATCTCGGGCTAGGGATCTTTTTTTTTCTCTCCACAGGAAACATCATGACAGTATTTGTTCGGAGAACAGTTTCCGATGCTTCAGTAGCCGGCCGCACGTGCTCGTCTGACAGTCACTCCAAACTCGTCTCGTCTTGGGCGTTCTCTGAACAATGAAGCGAGGCACATTTACTGTCTCCCTTTTGGAAGGTCTGCTTCTACCTGCGGTGGCCACCCACAGCTGTCTATACTTCCTGCATCCCTTACTCTGTAGGTTCTTATTAGAATTCCCAAATAATTGTTGAGTGAAGAGTAAGTGAATTCATAGATGGGTAGGTGGGTGGATCAATTGATAATAAATTGATCGATGAGTATGACTACAGTTGAAATAAAAAAAGTCAGGGTTCCGGGACTTCCACAGCAGTAGGACATTTCTTAAAAATTGAACATTTCTAAAGATCACATGTTCAGTATTAAGTTAAAGTAGTAAAAACATAACACTTTAACTTGGAAAAATAGCAACAAGTGCACGCAAAGCGACATGGGCCTTTCATTTCTATTTATTTTATGAGTGAAGACTCTGTTGCTGTCTTCAGACACACCAGAAGAGGGCATCAGATCCCATTACAGGTGGTTGTGAGCCACCATGTGGATGCTGGGAATTGAACTCAGGACCTTCAGAAGAGCAGTCAGTGCTCCTAACCGCTGAGCCATCTCTCCAGCCCCCAGGCCTTTTGTTTCTTAACCGTGGTTCTGAGTACTCTGTCAGGGTGTCCAGGTGGTACTACACAGGAGACTGGACTGATGAGAGTTCAGAATGGGTGGGGTCTGCAGGACCCTGAGCTGAGAGAGTGTGAGCTGGAGGTGGGGCTTGGGGGGAGCTGGCTTCTCTGAGGAATTCAGTGTTACAGCTCTAGCTCTCTTAGGCAATCTTCAGTGAAATAGCTTGTGCGCATACACTCTGTTTGGGGTGATAGGCTTCCCAGATCAGGCAGAGAAGAGGAAGACCCCCTAAGGAAAGGGACTCATCCATTTTGCACCAATCTCATTGGAGCTATCCGGGTACACATGATAGACTAAGACCTTAA
Organism: Mus pahari; assembly: GCF_900095145.1. NCBI lineage: Eukaryota > Metazoa > Chordata > Mammalia > Rodentia > Muridae > Mus > Mus pahari. Next base: position 29,799,523 of record NC_034596.1, read on the forward strand.
ATAGCGAGGTGCAACACTAATCAACTCTAACCATAAACAGCATCTTTAAATGCCTTTTGATACAAAAGTTTTGGACTAAAATGTCAGTTTTCTCTGATTTATGGTATGAAAAGTTTTGAGAAGTCTGCTGTAAAAAGATTTTATTATACCCACTGAACCACAACACATCACGAAGAGACACACAGATCTGTCTTTATAATGATAAAACCCAGGAAGGGCCTATGAAGCAGGCATACATCATTCTTTCCATCTTTTTTCAGAGTTAGGAAAGAAGATAGACATGTGGGTTCTGAGCAGACAAAAAGGCTGACCTACCGAGACAACTGGGAAATCACGTTGTCACCATCAGAAATGACACTGTTGAGAAAGGCAACATGTCACCTGCTATAATTAGGCAAAGTCCAGGTGCAAGAGCCTGTGACTGTGCCTCTGGCTTCCTGAGCACACGCCTGAGAGCTGTCACGGTGGACTGGTGGAGCACTGAGGTCAACCTCCTCCATGTCCCCACCAGGACTGCTCAGCGTGGATGGAGGAAAAGACTGTCAGAGCAAAGCTGTATCAATGTCACTTCATGACAGGAGACAAAGAGTGAGGGTGTCTCTGACTTTCAAAACTCCCTTCTCTGCCTTCTTTTCCGGTTCATCTGCCAAGTAAAACTCTAAGCAAATTCTCTATTTACCAATAATCCCTGCCATTAAGTGACTATAACATTAGGTAAAGATGTCTAATGCTAGGAAGAAACGCATGCACTGGCATGCACTGATTCGTCTAGTTTTCTGTTTACTTGGATTTGCTTTTTACTGCTAAAACATTAATCTAAATTAAATGCATGAATCACACTTCCCTAATTCACTAATCCTCTCAACAAGAGGGTTCCATTTTCTCCAAAAAGGCACTGGGGCAATATTTTAAGAACATAAATACTGAACTACTTTCCATAATTTTATATATATATATATATATAAATCCGCTGCTTTAAAATGAAGAGTAGCAACCATGTTCTTATTGATTAGTATAAAAGATTGGACTGGAGGAGGTGAGCCAGCCTCACATTGCTACACTGCTGCACTGCAGAAGGCACATGGCGAGCATGCGGTATCTCCAGAACAGAAGCTAATGTCCTGGTTCGTCTACCAGTACCTGCTGGTCACTGCGCTCTACATGCTGGAGCCCCGGGTGCGAACTGTGTTCAATCCGATGCTGGTTTCTGTTGTGGCACTGCATACCAGTTACGTCTTCATGCCCCAAAACAGCGTGGCAATACTGCATTACTTTGAAATTGCCAGGCGGTGGTGGCGCACGCCTTTAATCCCAGCACTCGGGAGGCAGAGGCAGGCAGATTTCTGAGTTCAAGGCCAGCCTGGTCTACAGAGTGAGTTCCA
>NC_034596.1:29801714-29871905 GCF_900095145.1 Mus pahari
CTGAGCCATCTCACCAGCCCAATATTAAATTCTTATGTGGACTTATTTCCAACCAACTTTGACAATTCCTGAGAGGATGGGTGGTGGTCTTGTGTGATGCTGAAGTACACTGTGGAGCTTTTCATAGAAGGCTTCTCAGTTCCCCCTGAGGCAATACTGACAGTGTGTACACTTCAGAGTTAATTTGATGATTTGTAACAGCTGCTATGAAATGCAATTGCACATTGTGATATGATACCATGAGATGAATTGTTCAGAACCATAGCCAAAAGACATGTAAACTTGCTTTAAAATCCTTTCACTCTTTGTATTTTTTAAAAAAGGCTTTTATTCTTTAGATGTAAAATGACCACTTAATTTTTTTATGTAAACTCATTAAATTCAAAGAAAAATGTAAAAAAAAATCGGACTGACTCATGTCACAGTCAGCCTATGGTTTCACATTCTTTATGATTTTTTTTTGCATGTCGGATCTGTAACAAAGCATAGCAGTTCTGCTTGGGAATGCAGTTCTTCATAGGCAGTTTGCACTCATATTAATATATGCCAACATGGACATGTGTAGGAAGACAGCTGGAGCCATTTCTACTAAGGACTGACTTATAAAAATGGGACTTAAAAACTTAACAAGGGGCTTTGAGAATACTAATAACTATGGAAATTGTTAGAATGTACGCAATTAAGGAAAACTGTATAATCTGTTTTAGGATCTGCAAATCCTAAAGAATAGGTGGAAAGTTCTCTACAGAAAGGACTACTCAGAAATTGCTCTTTAACTTTACAGTTGTCGAGCTTCCCTATCTGACATTGGGACCTACAAGCCTCCACTGAAAGTGCAAAACTGGCCCAGAGAGTCAAAAAGTCTAACTGCCATGAAGTCTGATTTTATCTTCTCGCTCCTCCACCCTCCCCCCTTTCCCTCTCCCTCTCCCTCCTCCCGCTCTCTTTTTGACTTAGGATTTCTATTGCTGTGATGAAACACTATGATCAAAGGAAGTCAGGACAGGAACTCAAATCAGGCAGGAACCTGAAGGCAGGAACCTGGAGGCAGAAGCTGATGCAGAGGCCAGGAAGGATTGCTGCTGACTGGCTTGCCCTTTGTGGCTTGCTCAGCCTGCCTTCTTACAGAAGCCAGGACCACCAACCCAGGGTGACACCACCCACAATGGGCTGGGCCCTCCTCCATGAATAACTAATTAAGAAAAAAACCCCTACCTGAAAAAAGAAAGAAAATGCCCTACAGCCACATCTTATGGAGGCATTTTCTCAACTGAGGGCCCTTCCTCACTGATGATGCTAGCTTGTGTCCAGTATTGATTGGACTGTGGGATCATGTGCTACCAAGATGCATGTAGAGGTCAGAGGTAACCTCAGATGCTGATCCTCACCACACTTTCCTTGAGTCAGAATCTTATCACTACCAGGCTAGGTGGCCTGTGACGCTCCTGGATTCTCCTGTTTCTGCCTCCCATCCTGTAGTGACAGGAGCAGTGGGATTGCAGACCCACATATTACTGTATCTGGATTTACATGGCTCTAGGGGTCCAGACTGGTCTTCACTCTTACATGGCAAGTGCTTACCCCATTAAGCCATCACCCCAGATCTAAGTTGGTTTTGTTTTTGGTTTTGGTTTTTTGTTTTTTGGGTTTTTTTTTTTTTTTGCTTGTTTTTTGTTTGTTTGAAGATAGGGTCTCTTACAGTCTAGCTAGCCTTGAGTCTTGCCAAAGATGAGCTTGAACTTCTGATCATCCTGCCTCCACCTCCAGAGTGCTGGCATTACAAGTCTGTGCCACTACATCCAGTCTCATGTGGCTTGGGGACATAACACAGAGCTTTGTGCATGCTGGGCAAACACTCTGCCAGGTGAGCTAGATCCTTGACCCTCAAAAAAAAAAAAAAAAAAAAAGCCATATTCTTTACTCCAGTGGTAAGGATGAAATCCACTCCAGCTCTCTCATTAGGACACCTACCTTCACATTGGTATCCCATTATAGACAATGTGATGAGCATTTTTATTATAAAAACAGTTTGTTTGCAATGGTACTGTTCAATTATCCTGTTTTTACGGGGATCAAAGCCTACATGAGAATAGGTCACAGAGTATGGGAAGAATTGAAGAGTTTCTGTTTGCTAGATGACAAAACTAAGTAGCCGTGGAGTTCTGCAAAGAGAGCAACAACCTGATGATTGACACCAGAGGCTGGTCTCTGACTTCCCCACCCACTCACACACTTGTGCATACCTACACATGCATGCACCTGCGCACACATAAACATACCCACAAAGGTCTTAAAGAGGAGTGTAAGTCCGAACAAAGAATAGTGATGCATGTGTTTGGAAATGCCACAGTAAAACCCATTGCTTGATATGCTACCTTGAGTAAAAACAGTCTTAAATAGAGGGGTGATAGTTTTGTAGATAATCCACTACAATATTCCTTATATTAAAAATATAAAACAAGTCAATTAAATATTATGATGCTGCCTAGTGGGTTCTTAGTTGTGAGACGGAATCACCTGAAAGGATTTAATAGCACACACAGCCAAAGAAATGGCTAAAGAAAGTGTAGCCAAGGAAAACTGTGCATCTGGGAACATGGCCAAGGTCACACCAGGCCACCAAAGATGGTGTCCTGGCTTCTCTCTGTCTTCTCAGTAACTTACAGCTGCTTGGGCCACTCATGTCACTGTTTTTCTAACTGCACATTCTTGAGTACCCATCTGTGCCCTGGTGACTCTTCTGGCTTTTATGGCAAAAAAGAATATCGCTTCCACCCATCTTTGGAATCCTCCAAAGAAAGATTTGATGCATGCCAGATACCAAAAATTTACAAATATCATTGGGGCATGATGGCATCACCTTTAATCCCAAGCACAAGGAAGGTAGGGGGCAGGGCAGGCAGGTCTCTGTGAGTTCAAGGCCAGCCTGATCTACAAGACAAGTTATAGACTAGCCAGGGCTACATAGTGAGATTCTGGATCAGTAGGAAAAAAAATATATATTATATACATTATATATATAAAATATATACATTATATATATTATATATAATATATATAATTTCCCCTTAAAGTCCATCTGTTTGACTTCCAAATAAATTCTCATGCCATTTTCACTTTTTAAATAAATAATTGCTTCCATCTCCTTCCCACAGCAGATGTAGAAGAGCCTCATTACAGTGTGGATCTGGGATCTCCTGTGTTCTAGCTTGCTTCTCTCTTGCTGTAATAAACGTCATGCCCAAACACAACTTGGGGGGAAAGGGGGTGGTTTGGCTTACACTTCCAGGTGAAAACCCATCACTGGGGGAAGCCATGGCAGGGACTCAGGCAGGAGCAGAGGCAGACAGAGTGGAGTGCTGCTCACTGGCTTGCTCAGCTTTCTTTCTTAAACACCCAGGCCCCCTACATCAATCACAATAGTTCCCCACAGGCCAGTATGATGGAGGCAATTCTTCAGTTGAGGTTCTTTCTCCAAGAAAATCTAGTTTGTGTCCAGTTGACCGTAATGACTAACCAGTACATCCCCAAGGACACATGGGTCAAACCTTGGTCCCCAGCTATGGCAATGTTAGGAGTTGGTGAAATCTTTATGAGGTGGGTTACAGTTGGAAAAAGTAAAGTCTGGGAGTGGAAATGGAATAAGCCCTTGGAGGACATACTCAAAGCCGGCTTCCCTGATGTCAACAATCCTGTGCTGTGTATTCTGCCATGATGCACCAAGCCACCACATCCCCCAAAGAAATAGGGCAAAGCAGCCATATGAGCAAAAGGGACTTTTCTTCCTTTTAAGTTTATTATTATCTCTAGCATTTCATCAGAGTAGCAGAAAACTGACCAACATACACCTATATACTATAAATTATTAACTGCCAATATGGCTAACATATATTTTAATCCTTCTATAGAATGTTACTCTCATTGATATGCATATACTGTCTTTGTCTCTACTGCGAGTGTTCTAATAGTCTCCTAATTTTGACAGAAAAAAAAAATCTCCTACACTGGAGGTCTGATGGGATTAACACAGAGATGTCTAGACAGATTCTGAGCTTGTTGGACCAGGAATGAATGAGATGCAGGATAGGATAGCCAAGGACCAAGTAGTAGTCAGATTCAAGGTCACTGAGACTGACGGGTACAGTAGCGGGGACAGGCAATGGTGCTGGACACGGAAAGTATAGGAGAATGTTCTATGACCTTGGGAGTTCACAGGCCCTGGGTGGACTGGTAAGTGTGCAGGACCCCTGTTACAGAGGCCAGGGAAAAGTATGCAACCCAGCCAGTCACATCAGAAATTCCACATGAAGATCAGGAAACAAGTTCCCCAAGAGACAGCCAAGCCCCTCAGGATGATTCTGCCTGTTGTAGGTTAGAAACCTATCCAGGCAAAGGGTAGTGAAGAACCAGGTGATGAGAACAACCAGGTGAAGTTACTAAGGTGACACAATGACATAGAGGGAGACCAGGACACATTGTGTGTGTGCACTGGGAGGAGGATGGTGGTGGCATGCAACCTAATATACTCTGCCCTGCCTCCCAGCAGGAAAGAGAGGACACAGCCTGGACCTTTGCTTATACAGCAAGTTACAAAGTTACAAAGGTGTGAGCAGACTGGTGAGAAGCTCCTCCTGTAGCATCCTGGAACCAGCACCAAGCAGGGAAAGCATCAGAGATAAGGGCTTTAATTAAAAAGTTTTAGACTGACTATATGAAGGAAAGCCACTCATCAGGAGCCAACTGTGATGATTCAGGAGGAGTTCTTGGTACATAAACACACAGGGGTAGTCTTGCTGAGTCTCTTACAGACTGAGCCTTCCACGCAGATCAGCCTTCCTGGGTGGAGAGCAGGACTGGGGAGAAAAGAGACCCGGTGGCACATGGGTTAAAGCTCCCTTGGACAGTGCAGGCTTGTATGTGAGAGGGAAACATGCTTCCCACACAGGCTGCATGATTTGATCTCTTTAAAAGCCAGAGCAGCGTCTTCATGAGTACTTTTGTGATGTTAGGGGCCTCAGATCCTCTTCACTCTTCCCTGCTTCAGGGGAGGGAGGGGATGGGTGGACCTAGGGCCAGGCAATCTGGACAAATCCTGCCCCTGACCTTAGTTAGGCAAAGCAGAGGCTCTGTGTATCTGCATTTCCTTCAGCTGCAAAATCCTATCTAGTCCCTTTCCCAGGGTGACTGAGCTAATTCGTATGATAGGTTTTGGAGAGAATGAGGAGGTCTGAGCTCCTCAGCCATCAAGATTGTTACACTGTGTAACTCACACCCAGAGTAGCAGACTGCCTGACGCTATTGTTCTCATAGTCCTGGACTCTATCTCTCCAGTCTAACAAACCTGCCCACACAGAAAAAGCCCTGGAAAACCACATCCACTGCATTCAACTAGCTTAACTAAGGAAAGCTTCTAACCCTCTCCATTGTCCTGGCTGACGTGTCTAAGCAGAGAGTAAGTTCCAGGATAGCCCAGGGTATGTGTTCAGTCACGTTTTTTGGTCCTCCATAGAAGTTATATCAGCACAGAGCACTCTAAAGCAATGGCAATTGTTTAGAGAAATTGATCACAAATTGATGCAAGCCAGGCTGGCCTCAGACTGTCAATGGACAAAAGTACATTGGATTGTCACACGAAACTGGTCATCATACGAGTTGGTCCCTCTAAAAGTGTACACTAAGAACTATTAAGACTTTTCTCTCAGCATTCAGAGACAGTGTGTCAAATGTGTATGAAAATATGCATAAGACCAAAAAATTCCTCATCTCAATAACTAGAATTTCTTATAACAAAATTTTAAAACTTTTTGCATCCCTTTGTGTCCAAGAAATTTTTACACAACCCTAGTGATATAGGTTCATAAAACAGTTATAAAAATGTAGGCATTTACTGATAATAAATCTTAGAGAAATTAACAGTAAAACACTTTTTTGTATACATGTAATTTTACCATTTATTAGAAATAAAAGCAAATTCATATAGGAAATAATATTCCCTTTTGCATAAAGAACTAAATGGGAGCTCAAGGGATGATGGCTCAGTGATTAAAGCACTTGCCACTTGAGCATGACAGACTGAGTTTGGGTCTGCAGAAATCTAACCACAGTAATGCAGGCATGTGCAGTCCCCGCAGATGAGAGACAACAAGGGCAGAGTGGCTGGAAACTCAGCAGTCTGGTATATACACCGAGGACCAAGAGAGACCTGTATCCCACTAGATAGATAGCTAGATAAGTAGGTAGATAGGTGGATAGATAGATGAATGGATAGATAGATGATAGATTGATGAACAGATAGATGAACAGATAGATAAGTAGGTAGATAGATAAGTAGGTAAGTAGATTGATTGATGAATAGATAGATAGATGATAGATTGATGAACAGATAGATGAACAGATAGATAAGTAGGTAGATAGATAAGTAGGTAAGTAGATTGATTGATGAATAGATAGATAGATGATAGATTGATGAATAGATAGATGGAATTTGAAAATGTCCTTTATCCTGGGGCAGGGGATGTGAATCAGTGTACTTGCCTAGAATGTGCAGATCCTGGGCTCAATTTCAACTACTATGCACCTGCAAAATTATGACGATGATGATGATGATGATGATGATGATGATGATATCACAACAATACTATTTTTCTTGTAACTCCTTCCAGTTCCCAACCAAGCCCAACCAAGTTCTCATCTTGCTCCTTTTCCTTTTGCTTCCCAGATCTAGTCTCTTCCCATAGCGCCGGGGTCATCCTCCATTGCTCTGTATGTTAAGTTAAACACGCCTTTACTGTTTTCCCGTCCACTTGACCATAAATTAGAGAGAGCGGCTCCCTGGGGAAGGTCATGGCCTCAGACAGGCTCCAGCTGTACTTCCCGGGCTGAGTTTATTGAGCCAAAAGGATGGAGAGCTGTTCCTTTCCATTCCAGCAACCTCCATCCTGGAAACAGATTGCCCTACACAGCAAAGAACCAGAACATTCAAGGACACATCTAAAAACATTTATAAATATAAGGGCTTATATTTACACATAATTATAAGATCTAATGTAAAGTTTACATATGCATAAATCTAAGACGAGTAGACTCTAGCCAGCAAATGTTTGGTCGAGCCTCTGTGTATATCCACTATGGGTACACATTCCTTTTTGGACTTGTCCACTCCTTAAAAAAAAACCAAAAAAACCAAAAAACAAAAAACTAATAAGATGCTTTCTCATTCCTACTCACTGGACAGCTAATCAGACTTCTTTGCAGCCCTAATTCTGCCGAGTTGTGGGAGTAAAGAACTTGAGAAGCCTAGCAACCGAAGGCCTCACAGGTGTTCCCTGACACAGCTTTGAACTGCAGGTTCACACTCCCCAGAAGGCCTTGGCTAAAGAAAGAGATCCTAAGGCCGGCCACAACTTCTGCACCAGAAAGCAGCACCCTCTGCTCCATCAGCTCTGAGCGAGTTGCTCTCTTCTGGAGAAAACCTGACCCTACATGTCATCTCGTGTTTTCCTCACTGAATGGGAAATGGAGAGCCTTTGCTTCTCTAGGAACCTGTCTTGGCTTACCCTGCCACCCTCAGCGACACAGTTGACTCTACCAAGCATGCTTAATTGGAATGCAGAGCTTCCGACCAGAAATACCAAGTGCTTGCCTTGTGATTAAGTACATCCTGGGATGACTGTTAACAGTCAAGTCTTAAGGTTCCACCTCACAAATGCAAAAGGGTAGTGGACGGAAGGGCTGCCCGTTATCCTCCCTCGACAGATGACCATTGACTGAGGAAGCATAGTACATACATTGCATTCCAAAGTTCACTTCAGACTTCCTGCCCATGGCACCAACAGTGTTAAAAAAAAACATCTAAACGTTAGTACAGTTAAATCATTTATCTCCTTTGAGGTGCTGGGGATAATAAAACAGTTTTCATGCCGGCTATTCAGTCTCTGCTTCCTACAGTGAATACTAAGATTTTTAGCTCACAACACATTCACCGTGTGGGAGAAAGAACCCTTAAAAAATCTAGCGGCAGGGGTCTGAGAGCACTGGCTGCTCTTGCAAAGGACCCAGGTTTGGTTCTCAGTGTCCACACGGCCATTCACAACTCTTTGTGGCTCTGATTCAAGGAAATCCTGTGCTCTTTTCTGGCCTCCTCAGTCCTAGGGCATGTATTGCACCTTCATTCTGTGGTTGTTTGAATGAAAATGTCCCCTACAGGCTCAAAGGGAGTGGCATTATTTAAAAGATTTAGGGTGTGGCTTGGTTGGAAAAGGCACACCTTGTAGGAGAATGTGAGTCACTGGGGGTGGCTTTGAGTTTCAAATGCTCAAGCCAGGTCCAGTGGCTCGCTCCTGTCTGTTTCTCTCTCTCTCTCTCTCTCTCTCTCTCTCTCTCTCTCTCTCTCTCTCTCTCTTTCTTNTCTCTCTCTCTCTCTCTCTCTCTCTCTCTCTCTCTCTCTCTCTCTCTCTCTCTTTCTTCCTCCTCCTCCTCCTCCAGCACCATGGCTGCCTGCATGCTGCCATGCTTCCCTGAACGACACCATGGACTAACCCTCTGAACTGTAAGCCAGCTCCAATTACATGCTTTCCTTTACAAGAGTTACCATGCTTTACAACGCAGCATATCATGCGTTATGGTCACAGCGACAGGACATCGACTAAGACACATAGGTTGAGGCAAAATGTCCATTCACATAAAAACAAAAATGAATTAAAGAGCATCTACTGGCAAAAGTTACTTTTGATTGGGGGAATATATACAATGACCAGCAGAAGTACCCGAGGCTGAGCAGACTTAGAGGAGGGGGGGGGCCCTCCTGCTCCATGATCTAGTCGGCCATCTGAAGCTACTTTTTCACAAAGGGAGCAAGTGATTAGAGACATTTCCTATTTCTGTGCTGTGGTTTTCTGAAGAAGGGCACATTCTCAGCCGTGGTCCCACACACACAGCTGGGCGTTGCTAAAGAGGGCATTGTAGCTGGATAGAATGTTACGTTTATTGTTACTTTGTGTCCCTGCTCCTAGGACCACCACACTGCTTTTCTTTCCTTCCTTGCTCTCTCTTTTATTATTACTACTTCATGTGTGTCCATCCAGGGTGTGTGTGTGTGTGTGTGTGTGTGTGTGTGTGTGTGTGTGTGTGTGAAGAATGTGCCAGATCCTCTGGAGTCAGAATCACTGGTGATTGTGAGACACCCGACATGAGATTGGGAACCAAACTTAGGTCCTCTGGAGATCAACAAGCACTCTTTACCAGAGCCATCTCAGAAAAGAGAAAGGGGATACTAGCTAATCAAACAAAAATACTTTGTCTTTGAAATGTAATTGAATAAAATTGTATATTCTTTTGAGATCAGTATGTCTTTTGAGAACAGGCAACTGAGCAAACATGCATACATGTTTAGTTACTAAACACATTTGACAAAAATATTTTAAAATTTATAAATATTTAAAATGTAAAAACAATATTCCATGTTGCTTTTAAAAATAGGATTCCATTTATAACTAACAAGAGGGCAAAATTGTAAGTATCAAGTTTTATGTTACTTGTATTTATGCATTTATTCAATAAAATCTATTTGATTATGCTGGAAAACCACACGTACACATACACACACACACATTCACACACAATTACTAAGAAAAGTACTTGGTTAAGAACAGCAGCTCTGGCTGGGCATAGCGGGCGCATGCCTTTAATCCCAGGACTGAGAAGGCAGAGGCAGGTGGATTTCTGTGAGTTTGAGATCATCCTCGTCTACAGAGTGAGTTCCAGGACAGCCAGAGCGACACAGAGAAACCCTGTCTCCAAAAGCAAACACACAAATGAGAAAGGACAGCAGCTCTGTATCGTGTACACAAATCTCTAGGACTTTCTGAAACCCACGCAGAAATCCAGATTGTGACTCTGTGAGAGAACTGAACTCTTGTGTCTCAGTCCATCCCTTTCCTTTGAGCTCTCCGGAAAGAACTAGAAGTAGACGTTAACTGGAGCCTGTAAATCTGACAGCCAAGGCAGTGTTTGGGAATTCCAGAGAATTCCATGGGAATGCCATGGGAAGAAACTCCAAGCTTGGGAAAGCTGTATAAACACTCTGTATCTAGAGATAAACAGTCGGGGATCTTTATGACGTCCAGGTTCAGCTTTGTGCGGGTCTTGCCGCATCATGACTCATTTAAGGAAGGCAAATTGTGAATGGGAAAGATGGCGTAGCCAGGATCGCGAGGGCAGCTGCTTTCCCTGGAAACAGGAAGTTAACATTTTTTATAAGTCAGTATGAAAATCAATCTCTTTACACTTGACTGACCTAGGTATTGTGGTAAATATTATTTGAGGGTTTCTACCCCACCTTAGATCATTCGGTTCCCAAATAAAAGATGCAAAACTTTTATATTTATAAAAAGTTTTAAAGCATTAGAGCTGGCCAGATATTAGCCTTCTGTGCTATTTTGTCTACTTCCCTGTCAATAACCCCGAGATAGCACTTGCCGTGTTCCACCTGGGCCACTCCTGCTCCACTTACCATCCACTTCAGCAAAAGCGACGACTTCCTTTTTCCTCCACTCTCTTGTGGTCTCTGCCTCAGACCCCGAGCCTAGGAACCAAAGCCTACCTCTCTTCTGCCCAGCCACAGGCGGGCATCTTTATTTAACCAAAGGTTTAAATTAAGGAGCAAGGTTTCCACAACAAAAGCTGGCGTTCATGAGAATTCACTCATCTTGAGGCAACTAGACCCTGGGATACAAATTTTAATATTACAATACAAAGCAACTGACCAAATGTCAACACCGAGGTTTGGAGACTTTATGTGTATATTTTTTTTTTGTCATGCTGGAGGTTAAACCCAAGACTCCCTGCATGCCAAACAAGTGCTCCATCACTGAATTACACCCCTAGCCCCAGACTTAATATTTAGAATAATCACGTTTCCTTGGTTATATTTGTCTTCTGTTCAGATGGCTGTGGTGATGGCTATAGAGCAGATTATTGAAATGTATAGATGTTTCTATGCCTTATTTTCTTAACAAAATAGAAAACCTATTAACCTACCTTGGGGAGCAATACTAATATACAAGCAACATGAAAGATTTGAATATTTACATCAACATATTTCCCAGAACAGGAGGAAAAAATCTGTCTCTGCTCTACCACATCTTTCTATATTTTGACTGGAATATAAGGCAAAGCATTTAGTTATAAAAAAATAAATCATAGCTATGCTTACATTGCATTCAAATCAAAGCAGACCATAATCCTCCACATTCAAACTCAAATTTTTATGAAAAGAAGAAAAGAAAGAAAAGTATTGGCATTTTAAAAGGTACATCAGCAAGCTTGATGTCTTCTTTAATTTTATCTGACCAGAAGACACTCTTCTCGCAGATGTGAGCTCTCAATATCTCAAAGTCAACCTCACTTCTAAATATAAATGATCATTTCTAAGACAACACTAGAGGGAACTGCTATAAATTTGAAATAAGACACCATTAGAATATTTTCACTGCAGAAAAAAAATTATGAAGTCAGGAAAAGTAAGCAGGTATCATTTAACATTTGGGGACTATATAGAAAATTTAGGGGTAGTGTAAGTTTTTGGCTTATTTGGCATGTTGTTTATGTGCCTTTGTCTGTATGTGCCATCTGTATGTGAGTTCCCGTGGTGGCAAGAAGAGGGCATCAGATCCCCCAGAGTTACATCTAATGCTGGGAACAGAACTTGGGTCTTTTGGAAGAGTACTCTACTTGACTATTGACCCATTTCTCCAACCCCACACGTGGTTATCTTTAATCAACCACGAGTTAAGGATTTTCCACAATTGAAAGCTATTTCTCTTCTTAAAGAAAACAGGTCTCATATTTCTAGGCCACTGTTGAGTATCCTATTACTTAGTTATTTGATATGAGTCACTAATGATGGACAACTTGTATCAGTTCCAGTTTTTCTGTACTGAAACAACATTGTAGGTGTAATCTGGTGCATCTTCCCAATCAGATTTAAAGCATTTTAAACTAATATGTATTTCCGATTGCCTTCCTGGGAAGCATAGTTCAATCTTGTGGATGACTGTTTATACTGTTGCCCTTAATGAATCTCATTACAGACACCGCAGCTAGTGCCTGGGGACACTGACTTACCATTCACCGGCTACAACTTGAGCTTCTGATATGACCAGGAGGTCATTGCCTGTTAGTAGCTTTCATGGAGCCTATGCTCCCTCCATTACAGTACTGAGCCATCATTGAACAAATTCATGTTGAGTTCACAGTTGGCACATTAGTATCTCATGTATCTGTCTTTCGTGTATCCTACTACATGAAGTGAATCTGCTCTATGCATTAAAGGCTATTCCCATGTATGGCCATGGTGTGTTCTGGGAAAAGTCTTATCTGTCAAGGACTTCTCCAAAAGCTTAACGGCCATAGCCCCAGGCACTTATTTCCTCATCCCGAATGCCCTCAAGCCTCTCTCAGGCAGCAGCCCTGTGTACAGCACTGTCTATCCTAAGGTGCTCTCAGGGCACCTCAAATATAACACCCAGGAAACCCGTATTCATGCAATACCTGGTAAGTTAGCAGATCCTCACTGTGCAGCTCTAGCGCCGTGTTCCTGCGCTAGTGCCAGGGACGTAACAGAGAGCAACAGAGGTTACGACGCCTGGATGTATGGTTCATCTGTTCTAGAACTGCCCAGAACACTTTTCCTCCAATCAGCACGTGACCAGGTCCTTACTCTGCTTAGGGTGGGACTGAGAAGGTCCTGCATGGGACCAGCCAAACAGACATCAGTGCTAGGCTGGCTGTGACATAAGGAGAAACTGGCTTGGCCAGAAAGAAGACATTTCACAAGGAAGGGATGGGGAGAGTGGACGCAGGGTTCTAGTTTTGCAAGCAGTGAATACTACTCTCGGTGATGGAAGGTAAATCTGGGTGGGAGGGGAGGCTGATCCATGGGGAATGTGGAGACCTCAGAGAGATTAAGAAACGGCCTGCGCCCTGATGAAGGAACCTGAACTTTGTTCCGTTTCACAGATAAGGAGACTGATGTGCCTGGATGTGAGGGCACTTCTTAGTGACAGATGCGTTTTAATTCCATGGGTCTTCGGATCCGTATTTCAGAGTAAGAACTTAGCCCACTCCCTTCAAAGTAGAACACACATTTTTACTTCAAAACAGGCTTTCTTGTTAGAATTTTTCTTTGATTTTTACCTGTTCAGACAAATACATTCTCCCTCCTTAAAAACAAAATTACAAGGGAAAAGGCCTCGGCACTTAACGTGTCTCTTTTATCATCACGTTTTTATATAAATGTATGTTTTTAGTTCACTAGTCATGTCCTTGCCTAACATGCTTGAAATCCTAGTTTTGAAAACAATATTTACTTTCTAAAATTAGTTTTTAAGATGATGACCTTCACCTTGAGCCATTGTTTATTTTCCCAGTAATATACACGCTAAAGTAAATCTGGTCTTCCTTATGAGTAGACTCTCTGCCACTGTATATAGCAAAGTCACTGGTGCTGAAGAAATGGCTCCTTAGCAATGCTAGCTGGGCCACTAACTGTAGTAGACCTACGAAAGCTGAAGGTCAGCCAAATAGAGATGACGTCACACTCTTGGGTCGGGGGAGGGACGTCTTTGTAGATGATTGGATTCTGGGCACCACACTTGATAATCTCTAAACAGAACCACATAGAAGTCAGTTGAGTCCTGGACCCTCACTAAAATGGAGGAATTTTGTTAGCTATGGCGAAGAGAACCAGCATGCCCAGCGTCATCCCGAGTTAGCAGAAGGCCAATATGTGAAACAGCACCTAATCCTGAAGTGAAACACAGGAGTGACTTTTCTGATGTGATAAAAATGCATCCACTGGGCTGGGGTGGGCTGGCCTTCCTCGGTCTGATTGGCAGCCTTAGCAGGAACAAGCAGGATACCTGTGAGGAAATGAAAGCTCCTTCCTGAGGGACAGCCCTTTCAGGTGAACTGAGGTTAGTCTTGACTGGCCTAGAAGGCTGCGGACACTGAGGTGGGGAAGGACACAGGACTATCCACGCCTGAGAAAGGACACAGCATCTACTAACGTTTCCATCACTTCAGAAACACAATGGAGGCCAAGCTCCTCTTCTCCCAGGTAACAATTACTAGACTGGGAATTAGAATCCATTCCGTGAGAAGCCA
Organism: Mus pahari; assembly: GCF_900095145.1. Classification (NCBI taxonomy): domain Eukaryota; kingdom Metazoa; phylum Chordata; class Mammalia; order Rodentia; family Muridae; genus Mus; species Mus pahari. The sequence continues at coordinate 29,815,878 of NC_034596.1, forward strand.
CAAACACTTAGCACAGTGTTCATCTTGGGAATGAGATCCAGTTCCTGAATGGCCCTAGGTAATAATTAACAACCCGCACCTCCGTGTCGGTCTAATCTACTCTTGGTTACAAACCTGTCACGTTGAGCCTCCAGGACAAAGACATGCCCTGAACCCAGCCAGGGTTTAAACCATAGGCAGTTTGTTTTTCCTTTTTTCTTTTTAAATTCTGTTTGCATTTCTTAGTACTTACCCTATGCAGTTGGAGCTGTGGGGAGTGGGGGAGGGGAGGATTCAGGTGCTTATGGGAAGCCGGGCCTTGACTTTTCAATTAAAGACAGAATCTGGATTAAAATGCAGAGTTAAAAATAAAAACTTTAAATACAGGAAATATGAAACTGCAACTTCTTCTCCTCTGGCTTTTATTGGGTTTTTGAATCTTACAGAGCTGGGAAAGGCAGGCCACATCAACCAGAATAAAATTTTTGGAAACGACCCTGAAAATAAAAATTTAGGTGGATTGTTTATTTTTTAAAGATTTACTTATTTTATATGAGTACACTGTAGCTGGACAGGTGGTTGTCCAACCTTCATATGGTTGTTGGGAATTGAATTTTTAGGACCTCTGCTGGCTCCGGTCAATCGGTCAATCCCGCTCTCTCCGGTAGGCCCCACTCGCTCAGGTCAACTCTGCTTGCTCAGTCCCTGCTTGCTCTGGCCCAAAGATTGATTTATTATTATACATAAGTACACTGTAGCCCAGAAGAGGGCGTCAGATCTCATTACAGGTGGTCATAAGCTACCATGTGGCTGCTGGGATTTGAACTCAGGACCTTCGGAAGAGTAGTCAGTGCTCTTACCCACTGAGCCATCTCACCTGCCCTAGGCTTTAAAAGATAGCATCACTAAACTTCATTTTAAGTTGGTTTTTTTCCTCTACAAAACTTGGCATCCAGCACAGAATTAGTACTCAGCTGCCTGCTCAATTTTCTGAGGATGTTTTTCAGTAAATATGGAGAGTCTCTTATGAATAAAAGCAAAGATAGAATCCAGGGACCGTGAAGGCAGGGTTGACGGTTGTATTCGCATCTTAAGTGCTCAGCTGGCTACATTTATGTTAATCCTGCTACTAGGAATCTACTTTTAAATTTGTTCTTAAAAGAGCTTCCTCCAGCTATCCAGCCCCACCTCAGACATCAGTCCCTGTGATTTATTTTTAAAGAGCCAACTCAGCAACCAGGTGCCCAAATCCATAATCAAAGAGTAAACAGGGAACTGAAGAAACTTGCCCCATTAATAGGATTCTATGGTGTTCTTGGTAAACATAAGATTAGAACTTTCAGCTGGGGGTGGGGGTGGGGGTGGGGATAGAATCTACTGTCAGAAGACAAGAATGGAGGCTGGAGAGATGGCTCAGTTTGTGGTGCAATCTGGAAAACAGGCGTTCGGACCTCAGGATCCACAACATTTCCAGCCAACTCCAGCCCATCCCTGTAATCTCAGCCCTGTGGAGAGCCAAGGCAGGGGGATTGCTAGAGCCTGATAATTTCTTGCCTAGCAAGAAAAATGTTAGGTCTGAGCTGGGGGTGGGGGAGGAAGGGGAGGAGGGAGGAAGAGAGAGAGGAGACTTTGCCTCAAATTAGCAGGCAGAGAGTGCGGGAGGGGGACATCAGCAGCTTCTTCTAGTCTCTACAATGTAGAGTCTACATGGACACATAGGCTCCAGTACTAGCATACATACTGCACACTCACACAGATGCACCAATCAATCAATCAATCCTTTTTTTTTTATTAATTTATTCTTTTGTATTCCATATGTTATCCCCCCACCCCGTCCACCCTCCAACTGTTGCATGTCCCATACCTCCTCCCCACCCTGCTGTCTCCATGTGAATGTCCCCACTCCCCACCCTACCTGACCTCTAACTCCCTGGGGCCTCCAGTCTTTTGAGGGTTAGGTGAATCATCTCTGAATGAACAGGAAGTCCTCTACTGTATGTGTGTTTGGGGCCTCGTATCAGCTACTGTATGCTGCCTGTTGAGTGGTCCAGTGTTTGAGAGATCTTGGAGGTTCCAGATTAATTGAGAATGCTGGTCCTCCTACAGAATCGCCCTTCTCCTCAGCTTCTTTCAGTCTTCCCTAATTCAACAACAGAGTCAGCTGCTTCTGTCCATTGGTTGGGTGCAAATATCTGCATCTGACTCTTTCAGCTGCTTGTTGGGTCTTTCAGAGGGCGGTCATGATAGGTCCCTTTTTGTGAGTGCTCCATAGCCTCAGTAAGACTGTCAGGCCTTGAGCTGGATCCCACTTTGGGTCTGTTGCTGGACCTTCTTTTAATTTTTTTTATTAAGATTTATTTATTTTTGGGCTGGTGAGATGACTCAGTGGGTAAGAGCACCCAACTGCTCTTCCGAAGGTCCGGAGTTCAAATCCCAGCAACCACATGGTGGCTCACAACCATCCGTAACAGGATCTGACTCCCTCTTCTGGAATGTCTGAAGACAGCTACAGTGTACTTACATATAATAAATAAATATCTCTAAAAAGAAAAACCATTAAAAAAATATTTATTTTATATATATGAGCACACTGTCACTGTCTTCAGACACACACCAGAAGAGGGCATCAGAACCCATTACAGATGGTTGTGAGCCACTGTGTGGTTGCTGGGAATTGAACTCAGAACCTCCGAAAGAGCTGTCAGTGCTCTTAACCACTGAGCCATCCCTCCAGCCCCCAACAAATCTTTTTTTGAAAAGCAAAAATAAAAGAAGGTTACTCTGGACTGGGTCTTGCCATCTTCTTGGGAAGTGAAATGCAATGGGTATGTAGACTTACCAAAGTTTTCAAAGCTTGGACCGAATCTGCTGCTTCTTCCGTGGCTGGTTTAAAGAAAGCTGCTGAAAAAAAAAACTTAAGCTAAGACCAAATTTATTTGTCACATTCAAACGTATTAACCAGCTTAGGGAAGACATCTGGCTTAGGTACAGTGGAATCACGACACTTCAAGGTGGTCCTAAAGATATACCTTCTGCTTCCTTCTGTGTTGACCCAAGCTCAAGCAACCTCTACCATGGCAGGCTGACAGCCACAAGACTCTTAAGTGACAGGGACTAAGAGGCAATTTCTTCCCAGGAATTCACACACACACACACACACACACACACACAACCTCAGTCACTGCAAAAATGTGAGCTTCACAGCCACGTCTGTGCCACTCACGGGAAGGAGGGAGGTGGTAATGGCTGACCACCATTGGACCATTTAGGTTGGAATGGAGAGTACTAGCCCCTCAAGGCAATCCAAGGGAAGTTACTAGAGGAATAGACTTAATACAAACACAAGCACAAACAACGGCATCTACTATAAAGTCTACGGCACTGTGTACCATGACCCCTGGTCCTACAGTTTCCCTATGACAGAGGGTAACAGTAATGTGCCTGTGTCTCTTTAAGCAGTGAAAACAAAAGGCTATTCATTTTTATTTATTCATCTGACAAATGATATTCAATATCTATAATACACTAGAATTCTTTCCCTAATGGGAAAGCAAAGTTGGACAAAATACAGACATAGTCTTCGAAGAGTTATCAGGGACAGGAGTATTTAGTACAGAACTGTGGAGTGGGGATCTACATAGTCTACAGGGGGCAGAGTGGTTACTTTTCTGTTCCTGTGATGAAATACCATGACCAAGAAAAAAGGAGTTTATTTTGGCTTAGGGTTCCAGAGGGATAAGAGCTTGTCACGGTGGGGACCTTGGCAACGAGCTGCAGGCATGGCTGTAGGGTCAGGAAGCCGAGAAATCACGTCTTCAAACCCAATCAGGAAGTAGAGAGAGGGAACTGGAAGTGGGGAGATGTGCTTATAGCCATCTGTAACCTCATGTTTTCCTACCTGTCCACTTTGTTCCTGGAAACAATGGCTCTGAGACTTCTCATACATGAATAAACGCTTTGGCCAAAAGCTTTGGCTCTATTCCCTGACTAGATCATCTCTCAATGATCTGTTTTATTCTATTCTCAGCATGCCACGTGGCTGGTCACCTTCTTCTCAGTTTCATGTGTTGGTTTCCTCCTCAGAGTTTGGGGGCAAATCTCCTTCCTATCTGATTCTATTCCCAGAAACCCTCTGTGTACCAGAACTTCCATTTTCATCTTTGTGTTTTCTGTCTAAGCTAATAGGCCAACAGCATTTTATCGACAGGTGATGTTTCCACACAGTACAAGAGATTCTCTCTACAGGGTGAGGCTAGGGAATCTCAAGAGACATATTTGCTCCTGCAAGACCACTCTTTCAAAACTTCCCCAAACAGGATCAACTGGGGACCCAGTGTTCAAATGCTTAAGTCTATGGAAGACACTCTTATTCAAAACACTTTAAGGGGTTCGCACAAAGGTACTCTGAGACACACAACTGTTGCCCTCCGAAGCAGCAACACATTCAGGAACTGAGGAAGTTGTAGGAACTACAATACACAAGAATTGGTTGGTAAGTAAAAATCTGGTATTCCTGAAATGAACTAAGTCAGGTAGTGTTGGGATTTTTTTTTCCCTTTAATCAGAGAAAGTGCTATTATTCATATTATTTTATTATAAAAGCAGACATATAAGACTTAAGAACTTATAAATGTGTGTGTGTGTTTGTGTGTGTGTTTAAGGGGTGGGGGTCAATTCTGAATCTCCAGAAATACACTTCAATCTAATTTTCAAAGAAGCCAAAATCCAATACTTTTTTGAAGAACAAGCTTATGTAAATAGTCAGGTTCTCCGATCTAAAGATCAAAGTCTTGAATGCAAAGTCCTCGATGCCTCGCAGTTCATCAGAATGTAAGATGAGACACATACTTGGCATTTAAATCCTGGGAAAGGAGATGACCTTGAAAATGGTTCTGGGTGGAAGTTTTTCAAGTGGGAATAATAAATGCCTCCAGGAGATAACTGCCCCATATTCTTTGAGACATAATAGCCAATAATTTGCAATCCCGCCTGCCCATTCCAAATCAGAGAGTTCTCCAGGGTGAGCATGAATGAACGTGTAGCTGGCCAGAGTGAAGTCCTGAGCAAGCTGACTACCATGACAGCCACTCCTCCTAAACTTGCAACATTTTCAGGAAAAAAAGAAAAAAGGAAGTTGTATAAACTTTAGTAAGCTGCAAGAATTTGTTCATGTGTAAAATTGGAAAGTATTCCTAAAATGAACTCAATAGGGCAGTGATGTCCTACTAGAAACAAATTCATAGTAGGTAACTAGACATATATGAATTAAGGATGTTTTTAAAACAGAGACTAGTCTTAACTTTGATTCAAACCCTGCTTACCGAGTACCTCTCTGATGGACCTGCTGGCCAGTGTCTGGGTGGGTGGGGGAAATGTTGTGCTTGTCCTTGCCTCATTGACTCCTGGGAGAGATAAGCGCACAAGCACAGAGTTGGAGCATTGGGTCATAAACGCGGCATCAGGCTTAATGCTGGAAGAGGGAAAGGTTGTGCAAAAAAGCCACGTGGATGCACAACTCCGTCACCATAGAGGGCACATGAGTAGTCATGAAGACACACACTATAGCTTTTTACAAGAGAATAATATGATGAAGGCTATGACTCTGAAGACTCCTGTGAGTCCTGGGGAGGAAGGGAGGGTGGGGGGGGGATGAGGGGTTAGGTCAAAGGAGTGGCTGAAGGAGATGCATCCATGATTTGCAAGCTGGGCTGGTTTCATTGACATGTTATTTATACCCTCTGCTGCCACTGTCATTATTAACAATAATGGAGTTCCAAGTTTGTTTCCCTGCTAATCACGCCAGGGCACATGAAAGTCCCTGACTAGGTAAGGGGTGAACCACAACAACCAATAATCCAGACGACAGTTAACTCATCTTGTTCTCTAAGGGCGAGTGGAAAGATGAGCTCAGTTGTGCATCAATTTTACGTGCCTGTTCATCGCAAAGTGGAGCCACTTGGTGGCCTGTTGGAAAGTTCTGAGTCAGATAAAGGATACCGATGTGGACAGAGAGGAGGACGTGGGCAGTTGGTGGAGCCCCTGGATGTGGAGGAATGTGTGTGAATGGAGGTAAATAGAGAAGATATGAACTTGGTGAACACTGGTGTTTACAGGACCAGAGATGGTGACGAGAAATGGAAAAGGTCAAATCCTAGGAGAAGCATCCGAATTGTGTCCTGGGTGCCAGGATCGGAGGAGTCTCGAAGAGGAAGGGTGTGGTCATTTGAAGCATATGTCCCTACTGGGTCAAAGAGGACCACGACATATGTGTGTGTGTGTGTGTGTATGTGTGTGTAGACTGCACTGCACTGCATTGAGCTGGACAAGCTAAGAGCCATGGTAGAAATGGAAGCAGGCAGGATTGCGGTGGGGCAGAGGAGGAGCTGTGAGAAAGCAGAGACCCTAAGGACAAGAGCCTAGGCTACAGAGAGGAAGGAATGGAGGACATGGGATGCAAGGTGCTTCAGGGCTCCTTTCACTTCTAATTAAGATGAAAGAGATCCAGCAGCTTTTTATATGAGCACGTTGCTCTTAGCAGAGAAGAGGAGGCAAGTACGAGGTGGGCTCAGTAAGCTCCAGGTTCAAGGAGACACTGTCTCAATACATAAGGAGGATAACGGAGAAAGACACCAGATGTCAACTGCTGGCCCCCATGCATGCACATGCATCACATGCAAGTGCAAAAACCCTTATTTTGTTTTTGTTTTTAGTAGTGTTGGTTCCTGTGAGCGAGGTGGTCAGGAAAGCAATCAGTCTCTTGAGAAGTGTTGAAGGTAACTAACCCTTTACAAAGAGAGAGGACACTGGCCAGGGGCAGGAGGCCAGCAGGACTTGTCTGCTACTGTAGCAAAAGCCAGTCTCAGAAAAGAGGAGTTGTGGGCTGGAGAGATGGCTCAGTGGTTATGAGCACTGACTGCCCTTCCAGAGGTAGGTCCTGAGTTCAATTCCCAGCAACCACATGGTGGCTCACAGCCATCTGTAATGGGATCTGATGCCCTCTTCTGGCGAGCCTGAATATAGCAACAATGTACTCATATATGAATAAATCTAAAAAAAAAAACCCCACCAAAGTGTTAAAGAAAGGAAGGAAGGAAGAAAAGAGGAGTTGAATGTCACCTGCAAGCAACTTAGATGTAAACCAATACAAAACTTTAGTTTAGTCAAGGGCCCTAAAGGTTAAGCAAGGAGCAAAGAGGTTGGCATTATTACTCTTTTTCTTAATGCCTATAGACACCCATTGCAGAATTAAACCCTTTCAACAGTAGGCTACTTTTAAGCCCTGCAGGCTGCGCAGCCAGCCCTTGGGAACCCCAAGCATCCGCGGGGCCAAATACTGGAGAAACTGCAGCAGGGCGAGTGCTGATCTGGAGAATAATTAACACAGGTTTCTAAACTCCGAGAACAGCGAACTCTACGGTCTAATGATTATAAACTTCCCTAGGCCTAATTTCATTTCAGCTGAGTTAAAAACTGACCAATCGGCCGCTTAATCCCTTCTCCTTGTGATGGCTGGAAAGCAATCGAATCTGACTGGTCTAACAACTGATTTAAACTCCCTCATTCCAGGGTCAGACTAAGGAACACTTTAAGGCAGTCGAGTTGGGCAGTTACAAAGGTTTGGAGTCTGGTCCCCAAGCTCTTTTTCCTTTCTAAGGTTCCCCCAGTGACAGAGACCTTCTGTTTACCCCCCACTTAACCTTGCAGTGCTATGAGAGGGTTCCTTAGAGCTCTTCATCTCCCCTTCCCCGCGTGCTTAAGGTGGTTGCAGGATTCTGTTTGTAGTGTGGAGAAGGGTGTCTCATCAAAAATCTCCAACTTCCTGGCTGTGTCAACCCTTCCACCGTGAGGTGGGAAAAGGAATTCAAGAAATTACCTGGGATCAGGTAACACAGGTTATTTTGTGTATATTTGAACAGAAGAGAATTCAGAGCCATAATCCCCATGGGTACCAGAGACTATAGGTACGTTCCGAATAAATCCGTGCGCAAAGAATGTGCAAGAACACCACACATGTAGCACCCACCCACGCATAGCTCTAGCTCTTTGAGTCTGAGACGTGGTGTAAGGAGCTGAAGTTCCTAAGAGCCAGACAGGGTGACCCTCTTTCTAAGGGTTTAACCTAGCTCACCTCCCTCCAGCGCTAGTTGCCAGTGTTCCTAGCCTTGGGCACACTACGTGACTCACTTCTTATAAACGTAAATGTATGAGGCCGCGGTAGGTCCTACCGGCCCCCTTTGCCGGCCGATCTACACACCTACCTCCGGGACCAGCCCCGACGCATCCCTCCCCAACTTGCTCCACTTGGGAAGCGCGCCCAGAAACGGACCCGCCAGCCCACGCTGGGAACTCAAGTACCAAAGCCCTACAGCTTCAGCAGACGCTGCCTTAAAACAAAAGAGGCGCTTGGGGAGGTGGGACCTGGACCTCAACCCCCACCCCTAGCCAACTTGCTGTCCTCCGCCCCCTCCGCCCCCGCTCTCCATGTGCGCATGAGCAGAGACGCCTCCCTAGGTTCCTCCCTAGGCGAAACTTTCTAATTCCCTTCTTTGGGCCGGTGGGCTGCCAGGAGTGGGTTGAGCGCTCGCCCAGCCGGGTGAGGAGAACAAAGTAGCTAAGCGACTTGACCCCCTTCCTGGGCCCAGCCCCGGCTTCCGTGGGAGCGGCAGGAAATGGAAGGGCCCCTCTCCTCTCTTCCAACGTTTGCCTTTTCTCCCCGCTACCTCTCCAGAAAGGAAGACCCGAAGAAAAGACAGGCAGCTTGCCTGCCGCGTCCTCCTTCCCGTGCCGCGTCCCCTCGGTTGCAAGGACTGGACATGGGGCTGCTCCAGGTGTTCGCCTTTGGTGTCCTAGGTAACTCAATAAGGGTTGGGGGGAGGGGTGTGCTCCGGCGTTAGGGAAGAAAACCCCCAAACCGGTTTGCCCCCGCTTTGAAGGCAGTCTTGGGGGGTCGGGGGGAGAGAGAGTGGTTGGAAATGACGCCGTGGGATCGATCGCCACGGCTCTCGCTTCGGTGGTGGCCAGGGACCGCGCACGCGGAGCTCCGCGGACCCGCATCCCCTGGGTTCTGCGCACAGAGCTCGCGCTCCTGCAGGTTTCCGAGGTGATCGCTCCAGGGCTTTGCACCTTTTACCAGTTAAACGCCGTTTCCCCACTGCGAAAGGCAGGCTCCCTGGTGTGGCTGGGCAGACTGAGGAGGGTCCTGGAAAAACCAATTACGCACAAAAGTGTCGGGGCCCAGAGCAGGCTTCGACTTGGGTACAGATTGGAGCCATGTGGCTTTAATTAACCATCCTTGTTTGTCTCGGGATGGCACCATGAACAGTTGGGCTGGGTGCTTTGCTGGAATGGCGAAGCGTTGAAGCCACTATAGAGCTACAGAGACACACCAGCCATCTCTAGCTCAGGGAATCAGTTTCTGTGGCAAACGCCGTGCCTCACCCGGCGCGATCGCCGGTGACCCCGGCGCGTGCACGCGGACATATTTTTGTGCCCCCCCCCACACGCCCACAGATTAACCACACTCACACCGAAGATGCGCGCACTGCCATGTGCACGCGGGTTTTCATGAGCGGGTGTGCAGCGCGTGGCTGGGTCAACCTCCCTGCGCCCTGGTTCAGGCACTTCGAAGTGACTCGGTCACTCTGTCCACCTTTCCTAGAGGGGCTCTGCTAGGCTGGGGCAGATCAGAGTAGACAAAAGAGTCAGTTGGATTTCCTCGGTGCTGCGCTCAGCTGCTAGTCAAACCTAATGCCGAGTGTGAGTCTTTTGTTTGTTTGTTTGTTTAATTTCATCCTTCTCTCCTTCCCTTGTCCCAGCTTTCCAGGCCCCTTCTGCGCCTCTCCACCATGGTTTTTCTATGTAGTCTCCTTCCTCTCGAATCCTCTCTGTCTGCCCCTCCTGCTGTTCTTTTCCCTTGCTTTCTTCTTCCTTCTTCCTAACCTTGTTGCTTTGCTCTTCTGTAGCCCTATGGGGCACCCGAGTGTGCGCTCAGGAACCGGAGTTCAGCTATGGCTGTGCAGAAGGCAGCTGCTACCCTGCCACTGGCGACCTTCTCATCGGCCGAGCGCAAAAGCTCTCAGTGACCTCGACGTGCGGATTGCACAAACCAGAGCCCTACTGTATTGTCAGCCACCTGCAGGTGAGGCGAGTCTAGTGAATGCATTGTGGGCTGCATCCTCCTCCCAGCTGATCAAAGGGGCTTGCCCTGGAGTCTCCACATCCTGCTGTCAATCTAGATAGGAAGTACAACCCGCAGAGGAGCCCTGGGATTAAACCAGTAGCTCACCCTGTCGTCCCAATCTCCATTTGCACAGTCGCATCCGCCAAACATTTCCTGCTACCTCCCACCCCCATCAGTAGGGGAAGCCCAGGGCTGCAGATGAGCTTAGCCTCGTCCTGTGCTCTGTAAGGACCCCCCCCCCCGTGTTTTGTTTTGTTGTTGTTTATACTGTTTGTTCAAATCCTTTTGAAATTGTGTACTGAAGATGGTTCAGTCCTCTTGCATGTTGGGTTTTCCTTCTTTTGCTTGAGTATAAGGATGCTCCAAGCACTGAAGTCTTTTCGAGTTGATTCAGGATCAGACATACTTCCTTACTGAAAAATGCCCTGGTTGTCATGGCATCATCGTAGTGGAAGACCGAAATGAAATTTCCGAGCGGCATATGCTTCTAAAAGTGGTCTCAGGTTTTGGGTTTCATTGATCATGTTTAGATAAGAGCTAATGTGAGAAAAAAGTCATCCAGTCCTATCTCCATCACCACCCCTCCACCACCCCCTACCCGACTCTCTGGGAAAAATAAAAAGAGGCTGAAAATGGAATGGGGCCTCTCAGGGTGTCAGGTGTGAGTCTGTGGGTGACCTGGGCTTTGCACATGTCGTGTAATGGCGTCACAAGTGGCAAAGTGGATTCCACTCATTTGCTTCCAGGTTTATACAGAGCTGTCTAGACTGCTTCCTCCTGATTAGAAGAGAGGCTATAATTAAACTTTTTTTTTTTTTGTAGTTCTGGTAATTGTTCTTCAGAACAAGTTTCCTTGACTACAAGTTAATGAAGGCAATTCATGTTACCTTGTCTAATGTTAGCATTTTAATTTCTCCTAAAATGTCTTGCTAACATTTTCTTCAGAGGTCAGGGTGCTCTCTCTGTCCGTGAGTCACCAGATCCTGAAATCAGCTTTGTCCACAGTGAAAACTTCACTGAAAAGCAAGTAGAGCCAGACTCCCTGGTTTGTATGATTAGCTGTGACACTGTAGAATGCTTGTCGGAGATCTCAGGATCTTCCCTCTCTGTGAAACACTGAGAAGTATAGGATGAAAACAAGGTACTGTAGTTCCTGATCCCTTTGTACCCCAGCCCTGACTGCCCCAGGGGTCCTGCCCCCATCCCCCATCTTGGAATCTTTTGGTGAGAAGTTAAATTAAATAGATGCAAATGTTAAAGTACAGTCTGTATTGGCATTGTATTACCTCCGACCAAATTCTGTTTATAAGATGTGCATTGGTCTGTAGCTATTTCATGCTTACCATCATTTTTAGATGTAAAAATAATCTGTATTCCAGAAAATGTAGGCACAGAGCCAAGCTCCATATGAGAACTGAAGCCCTTAAATGTTGTTTATGGTTCACTGTGACATGCTGTGAAGAGGAGAGATCTAACCCTGGAGTGGCTGTGGCTCTCATTTAGAAAAAGAAAGAAAGGAAGGAAGGAAAAGAAAAAGAAAGAAAGAAAGAAAGAAAGAAAGAAAGAAAGAAAGAAAGAAAGAAAAGAAGAAATGAGTTTACTTCTATGGAAACCAAAGTCTGTCCTCATTCTAGCCTGTGCTCATGTGGGACCCTCAGAAGTGCCCTCCGTTTATGGTGATCCCAGCACAGGACTTCCCACCCCAGATACTCTGAGCAGTTTGCAGGTCAGCCTGCTCCCCATCCCCCATCCTTGGACAAAGCAGAAGCTAAGAACCTGGCTCCTCAGGATGCGTTTGTTCACCTATGGCTCCTGCCTCACGTAGGCTTAAGAAAATCAGGCCCACAGTTTTGGGTTTTGTTGTTGTTGTTGTTTTCGTTTCCTTCTCACTTTGCACTATGTCAGCAAAAACTCTGCGTTACCTCTCTTGCGTGTGACTTCTGAGTCAGCTGCATACGGAGATCAAGATGTAAGCCGAGACGTTTAATTTTGATTAAATTAGTAGCTTATGGAAACAATGCCCTATTTCACTCATGATCTTAAGTTGCAAGAAAGGAGGAAATAGTTTTCTGGGGCATTTTGGACAGTTCAGTAAGTTTAAAAGTGAGAAAGAGGCCTTATGTTATATAATTTTTCCACGTTCATCTTTCTTGAAGGTGGTCGTCTGTTTCCTGTGGATTTAATGATCTTTTTTTTTTTTTTTTAGTGACATTGTTTCATGGCCTTATGCTACTGTTGTGTTTTTAGGAGGACAAGAAATGCTTCATATGTGACTCCCAAGATCCTTATCATGAGACCCTCAATCCCGACAGCCATCTCATTGAGAATGTGGTCACGACATTTGCTCCAAACCGCCTTAAGATTTGGTGGCAGTCCGAAAATGGTACGTGATGAGTGTGGGACCAAGTCCCATGAAGTGTGTCTGGGAGCTGGGAAGAAGTTCACATGGGTATTTGTGACTGCGATTCGCTTCTTGGTTCTCTGATGAGAGCCCCTGACAGAATTACTGTCTGGGACACTCAAGCTTGCTCAGTTAAATTTGACCCTCCGTCCTAAAGTCTGTGCCCTGTCAGGAAGCAGCCTTTGATGATAGACCAAAGGAGTTTGCGTAGGCCTCTCACCCTGAGGGGGCTTCGGGGGGAGTGTGTTTGTGCTCAAGGGAGTCAGGAGAGAGAGAGAGAGAGCAGAGCACAGGAAGGCTACACACCTCAGGCCTTTCACAGAACATAGCACCTTTTTTTATTGGTGTTACCAGCCCTCAAGGAAGGGGGTGGATAACAAAAAAATAAATAAAAATGCATAGCCCCTCCCCTACCTTCCAGCCACAGAAGATTCATGAAACAACTTGATAGTCCCATAAAATAAGAACTGTGACAAGGCTGTACAGCTTGCCTCCTTGTTTAGCAGTGAAGTGAGTGTAGCCTAAGCAAATCAAACAATCAGATATGTTAATGTTGCTAGAAAACCAAGGCTATGTGAAATCTAGGGAATAAAGGTACAGCTAGTGTACCGGTCACTTAACTATACAACTTGGTCCTTAGTTGTTTTGTTTTTTTTTTTTAACAACTTGTTGCTTTATATAAAACACAGGTTGGCTTCAAACTTGAAACCCTCCTACCTCAGTCTTAAAATTGGATTCCCAACCTGAGATTACAGGTATACACTGCCATGAATGCTGGACTTCATTACATCCTTTTAGTTTTCAAAATTGTAGGAATTCTTGTACGTAAGCTTCCATAAACAACCTGGAAACGGCTAGATCTGCTCATTAGGTGTCCTGTATCTTTGGCTGGCATTTGTCATTTATCCCTCCCTGTTATAAGGAATTCCTTTATGGCTTTCAGTAACTGGCTACGGATTGCAGGTTTTTACAAGGACGCGGAATCTAGTCTAGTTTATTGGTCAGTCTTGAGACTCCTGTTGGATACAAACTTAGCCTGAGAGAGAGAGATGGGCCCTCTGAAAGCATGTAGCTAACTTTTCAGAATTGGTAGTTTCTACAAGAGAGTGCACTGGTGTGGTTCCTTGTGAAAGAAGACTGTCCACCTGAGTCACAGGGGTCCGCAGAAACATCTTCAGCCTTTTCACGAGCAGAGTCTAAATGCTCTTCCCGACCTCCCACGCTGTGGAGTGACCCCTGCAATGAAGTAGAAATACATTGCATTGCTTCCGGGACATTGGGAGGATGGCCCCCATTCTAGCGGAGAAATGTTAAAATAGTTTTCGACGTGGTTAAAGGTTTTCTTAATGATGTCAGGAGTTCATTCGTTTCAGTAGCTTTGAGGGGAACAAAAGGACCCAGATGCCAGAGAGATTTTGCAAACAGTGGGGCCTGAGCTCTGTCACAGAGAGAAGATGAGATTAGACAGATGGGGTTTGGCATCCAGAAAGTCACCCATTGTTACTATACCTTGTCGTCTCTGTTGTCTGATAGCTCACAATGCAAGACTCTCTGTGATTCTGACATTATCTCCTTTCAGCGTGTTGGGCGGGAGCTGGGCGGTTAGAGGGTGAGGTTGAACCAAAGGCCTCAGGTTCAGGGACTGGCCTGGAATCCCCAGTGACTTTTAACTAACTCTTGGATATACACCAATAAAATAATCTTGGTCGCTTCTCTGTTGATTTTTTTTTTTTTTTCTTCCCATATTAAGAGGAAAACCCTGAACCACTCTACTTCTATCAGGCTGTGAATCTAAAAGGAATGCGCTTTGGGGATACAGGACGCAGTCCCTTTGTTACAGGAATGTTGCTAAGTCTTGCTTTGTGCTTTACCTTATTTCATTATTTCTCTCTTAGTTCTGAACAAACATCACAGGTTTTCAAAAGCCTAGAAGAGGAGAAACGTATAGTTGCTCAGCTAATACTTCACTCAAAAGGAACTGCCCAGAGTGGTTTTGTCCGACGGTTCTTTTTAGCGAGTTAGATAAGGCTCATTGCTATGATTGCTGTGTTTTTCTTTAGCATTCCAACTAACTCATATCCGTTCCAGTGACCACTTTTCCCCCCCTCAGTCGGCTTGGCCATTTTCCAGCAGGCAAGTTTATTTCAAAAGGTCCTACTGACTTCCTGAGAATATACCAGCTGTAACATGATTCATTCTGACACATTCCTGTCTTCCAGACATCTTTGCTTGGGAAGATGGACCCTGGGGGCATCTTCTTACAGGGACTGTAGAACAGTCCTCTTAACCCAGGGAGGCATCTATGAGGTCTCTGGGGGTTTAGGGAGGTGCTTCTTATCCCTGGAATCCCAGTGGCTTTTTTAGTGTGTTCAGGTGGGTCTCTGACCCTCAGGGCACCATGCACCATACAGCTTTGTTTGCGCAGGCTTTTCCCCTGGAAGGGAAGAAGTTTGTGTTTGTTCAGGGACAGGCTGATTTATCTGAGGGGTTCTTTGCCTCAGAGGCAGAAGTGTATAGCGGAAGATCGCTTGCACCAAGGATGCGTTTCCCTGACTTAGCACTTGTCGCCAGGTGTGATACTCACCTGCTTTCTTTGCTGGGGGGGGGAACGTAATTATTTGTATTTCTTCTGTGTCTCTGCAGACGACCCCCTACTGGGCACTCCCAGTGTGTGTATATGAGTGTGTGTGTGTGTGGGGGGGGTGCCTTTGGCTTGGAGGGTTGGGGGCAGTGGGTGTGGCTTCCCGAGCAAGTAGCATTGAGAGGCCTTCTGCCTGATGTCTGTGGCAGTGAACAGATCCAGTAAGCAGAACTCCAGAGTGATTTATGGAGAACTAAAGAAATGCAAAGGACCCCCTCCCCCCCACACTAATAACACCAAATCCAGTTTTAAGACGAAAGGGGAAACTGGTATGAGGAGCTTAAGGACCATTTAGGAAGAGAGTTGGCTGTTCAGAGGCATTCCCCGTTGGTCTCACCATTTCCTTTACCGCTGTAAAAATCCAGGTGTGGAGAACGTGACTATCCAACTGGACCTGGAAGCAGAATTCCACTTCACTCATCTCATCATGACTTTCAAGGTAAGGAGTCCCTGCTCTCTCGGGTGCAGGCTTGAGAGCTCTGTGACTGCCACATCCAGAGACAGTCTTTCTGATGAGTTGGCCTAAATGAGAGCTTAAATGTTATTGTTGTCTTAAGTTGGGATAATTGCGGTACTTTCAAAACAGGGTCGTGAATAACTGCCCTTCACAGGTGCTAGCTTCTTATCAGTAAGTAGATTCTTCATCCTAATTTATCTATAAACTTTTAATTAGAGATCCCTTTCTTTCTCCCATCGAGGAAAGCAGTGCTTGACTCCCTTCCAAACCACAATGAAACATTTGCAGAGTACCTCTCTCATCCTTCATGGTTATATTCTACAGCTGAATTTGGTAACTGAAAACAAAGTAATGTTTCAAATCTTAGGTTCCAAGGTTTTGCCAAAATTGTGGGAAGAGTTTTACAGTTCATAAAGAAAAATGCATGCCTTCTTAAATGCAGTTGTTTTTTTTTTTCTCTCTCTCTCTCCATTTTTCTTTTCAAGACGTAGAATGATTCTAGGACTAGGGAATGTCTCTGTACAAAGTGCCTTTGTTTCTGAAGCAGCTGCCTGGAAATGACAGACTTCACATGGCCCAAAGTACACGTTGGCACACACAAAACTCATAATTTACTTCTTGCTCCCATATGAAAATCACCTTTGCATAGTTCTCAGTTGGAGTCAGGGGCTTGCTGGCATCCTCTCAGGTTAGGAAAGGGGGCTGGGGAATCCATTTACCTTGCTGGCAAGGAACCACGCGCTTCTGTCTGGTACCCAAGTATGAGAAGTAAGAAGAGAAGTAAGGGCAGGCGTGGAAGTCAGAATGCAACTAGGAGGGGCATCGAGCTCTGAGGTTCCCAGGCCTGTGTACCTCAACCCTTTGCTGGCCCCCAGTGGCCCACTGTGACTGCTGGGGCAGGCAGGGTGATGGAGCCACCTAATACCGACAGTGGTTGGATAAGGGCTATTACTAGCTTATCAGGGACTCCTTGCTGCCAATGGTCTCCTTTCATTGGCCACACTCAACCTTAATGGTTAAATCCAAACTGTCATCTTCATGTTTCGTGACCTTTAAAATATTTACAGTCCTCTTTATTGATGTTCATGGCACCATCTTACTTTGGAGAGAGCATCTGCTACACAGACATCGATGGCTTTGAGTTCATTTATGTTCAAAATCCTTTGAGCGCGTATTCTGTGGTTCAAGGGAAGAGTGGGCCAGAGATGAGATGCTGTTCTACGCCTGGGTGCTGAAGGTTAGGCTGAGACGGTGCTGAGGTATGGACTGTGGGTACAGGATATGGACCTCAGCTTGAGGGAGAAGGTAGATCCTTTCAGGTCCAGCTTCTGTGAGACAGCAGAACCCATACCAGAACCGTGTTTGCCATGCTCTGGGCTGGCTAGTCTGTTCCTTCACTCTGCTTTAAAAGGTGGGGTTAATGTTAGCTCGTATTGTGAGAAGACTTTTCCTGGAGAAACAAAACAAGTCTATCTTCTCATACCCCAGATAGGAAAGCCCTGACAGACCAAAGTACCGGTGCTGATGCTACCAGAGTCCAGTGTATTGATGAACCAGTGAGTTTTGTTGGAGTTATAGGAATTGTTGGAAAAGTAACAGTTATTTATAGGAATGTGGGTGAGGGGTTACTTACAGGAGCAGAAGAAATGACTCAGATAGTTGCAACTCTAAGGCCCACTTCAGCATTGATGACAGCTCACAAAAGCTGGGAAACCTGGAACCCTCTGCATAGCCTGCAGGCCACTCAGCAGGTTAGAGAGTGTCCTTTCTGTGTGCCTCAGTTGATCTAAACCTCTTTCAGGCAGCTCAGCACCTAATTGTTGCTTGTCTGATAGCTGGTTTTGTCTGAGAGTTTTCTTTGCCACTTGGCTTCCTCCTGTCTGATAGCTGGTTTTGTCTGAGAGTTTTCTTTGCCTCTTGGCTTCCTCCTCTCAGCTTCTATTTGGGACCTAGAGAGTCTGGTCAGTTTCAGGGACTTCCTGGAGCGGTTTTGAGTTGTTTCCCTTCCTGCTCAAGGAATTCCTTCAGGATGGGATGTTTAAATCTTGGGAGGAAAATATTACACAGCAGCCTGGCATAGGGAAAAAACTTCAGGAGCGGAGATCAGTCGTGCCCTTTCCCTGGGCCAGGAGGGGTGAGAAAGATTTCAGAGGGGAGATCTAACGGAAAACTGCCATTGGTCTGAGAACAGTGAACCTTTGCTGCACTCTTTGGATAAGCATTCATTTGTTTCAAGGTCAGGGAGGTGTGGAAAGTAAGTGTGGAGAAGCACGTCCCAGTCAGCAGGACCTCAACTCTTTGCTGAGGAGTGGAAACTTTATAGGCAGTAGGGAGCCACTGACTTATGGGTCACCAAAATAATTTCGCAAGGAAACCCGACATGATGGCACAAAGCCGAAACTCCAGCAGTTGGGTCTCGGCGGGTTCAAGGCCAGCCTGATCTATATATAGCAAGTTCCAGGCTAGACTGGGATACATAGCCACAACGTGTTTTGTTTTTATTTGTTTGTTTTTTCGAGCTATAGATGATAGAGCATTTTAAATTTCCAAATGTTAGAAGCTCATCCGTCCTTGGAACACTTTACTGTGTATCCACATGCTTCTATACCCCACTACCCTTTGCCCTTGCTGCTCTGAGAACCATTGCAGAGAGGAGGAGGCCCCTACTTCCTGAGAATGGTCACTTGGGTGCTTTAGAATCAAAGGCTGACCTTGAAGTGGAGAAAGCGCGGAGGCAGGTCAGGGGAAGGAAAGGGTTGTGTCCAAAATAGCCTGGAAGTCAAAGTCCTTAAGAAGATGTGGGTCTCCTTAGTAGTACTGTAAAGGAAAGCGGGAGACAAAGATGAAGGACTCATGTTTATCCTCAACCAAGCTGGCTCTGGAGGTGGCAGCTTACTAGGTGGATCAGGTTTTCTTAAGTTAGAAAAGCTTATTTGTGTGCATGTGCCGGTATGTTTTTGTTATGGACAGATGTTTCCAGTCTCTTCTGTTTATTATGCATTCAGTGGTCCCGGTGCAGCCCGAGAAGGGGCCTAAGAGGGACGGTGACTAAGCCAGGAGGTGGGAGTGGGGGAGAGGCTTCCGTCCTTTAGGTGAAGTGTGTGGTTCCGGTTTCCAGCAGCTTCTTGACTCCACAGGAAATTGGATGACTGGGCAGTGGCCCTTGGGATTTAGAAGTTTCCAGAAAGTGAGAGACGAGGCAGCCCCGCCAGGACGGACGAGCTTCTGTGTGTTTCTTCTCTGCTGACTAAGGATACAGAGATATCAGACGGAGGTGTGCCCTCCCAAGCCGCTTAAACCTTCCTAACTGGGAGCTTGGCCTCATGGGATTGGCCATGCTTGCACACCTGCCATACCAGCTGCGGATGGTCAAAGGTGCCTCTCCGTTCCCGTTCTAAAATCCTTAGTTCATTGTCATATTCTGCCTTGCCCCTGTCAGGCAGGGTTATCAAGGACGCTAGCAGGCAGGTTAGCGGGTTTTTGTTAGTTCCCAGCATCAGCCCATCTGCCAAGTGATGAGCTTACTCAGTTCAGGAATTCATATTTACTTAAGCTCTGTTTTCTAAGCTGGCTGAACTTTCCTTTGACTCTTTTCCACGGCAGTCTGGCTTCCTCTTCCTAAAGTGCGCACAGCATGTTCGTGGCTGGGAAGCCTCTGCCCGTGGCCCATTTCTAGAGTTCCATCTGCGTTCTTTCTTATTTACTCTTGGCTGTGTCCTTCACGGCCTCCTGAAGCCTTGGGTCTGGTTCCTATTCCCCTCACCTTCTGTCTGTTCACTTTCCTGCTAGGCCACTGGCTGGGGACGGGGAAGGTACGCATGCGTGAGCACACAGTCAGAGCTGAAGGAAAAGGCGGTGACTGTTGCCAGTTCCAGTTCTCCCCTGTGCATCCTGTTGGGCATTTTCCTAGAGTGCTGGCCTTTCTCTTGCCATTGGCTTTGTTGGAGGGAATTCAAGTATTAAGTGATCTCAGTGACTTCCAAATCTACACTGCAAAGCTGAATGCCATCCCCATGTATGGCTGCCCCAAAACGAGCATGAGAGGCTCGCTCGTGCCATTTTCAACCCAGCCACCTGTGCTTTGGGGGCCTATCTGCCTTTCCTCTAAGATCTAATAGATCAACTATATGTAACTCAGTACAGTGTGCTGTCACCAACAGGACAGTAGACTTCATGTCTCTCCGTCCATGTTACAGCTGTTGGAGTGTGAGACCTTCTTCATCTTTTCTTTGGTTCCTCTGTTTCTTGTCATCTTCCATGTTTAATGACAGTGCTGTCAGAGTTATTTTCTCTGTATAAGCTCTTCATTTTGTTAGGTCCCACAAATCTTTTAGTGTTCTCACTTATGTGCCAAAAAGGCTAAGAAAGCCCGTTAGCATGTCAAACAGTAATGTCAAATAATAATAGTAATAATAATAATAATAATGTCAAATAATACTGCACTGGGCACTGAACCTGGGGCCACCCTGAGCTGAATCTCCAGCCCTTGAGATCCAGTTTGATGTCATCTCTCTGAAGTAGTCTCTGGGTTTTTGTTTTTCCTTTAAAGATGTGGTACAGTATGCATATCAATATTCCCCATTCTTATGGGTACCACTCAGTGATGTTAGATATACTCAGGGTTTCGCAAATCTATCACTGCTGTCAGTTTCCAGAACTCTGCCGTCACCCTAGATAGGAACTTGAACTAGTCACTAAACAGTCACCCCTGCTGTCTCACCCCTCTTCCCCATGACCCCTTTCTGTTCCCATCTAAAATCCTAGGTTTTTCATATATATGAAATCATAATATTTGAAAATTTCTGTGGCTTATTTCACTTAGCACAGTGCCTTCAGGGTCCTTGCATGTTATGGCATCCCTTCCTTCTGCAGCTAAATAATAGTCTGTTGTATTTATCGCATTTCGTTTTTATTAATTTATTTACTTATTCACTTTATATCTCATTATACAACCCCTCCTTCCAGTCCTCCCACAGCTCCTCCCTCTTTCTTCCCTTCCCCTCTCCTTTGAGAAGGCAGAACTCCCCCCCCCCCGCCACCTCCCATCCCCAGTATCACCCTCCCATCCTCTCCCACTGAGGTCAGACAAGGGCAGCCCAGTTGGGGAATGGGCTCCACCAGCAGGCAACAAGTTCAGGGAGAGCCCCTATTCCAGTTGTAGGGGGATCCACATGAAGACCAAGCTGCACATCTGCTACCTATGTGGGGGGAGGAAATCTAGGTCCAGCCCATGCTTGCTCTTTGGTGGGTGATTCAGTCTATGGGATCCCACAACGGTTCAGGTTTGTCAACTCTGTTGGTCTTCCTGTGGAGTTCCTATCCTCTTCGGGTCCCTCAATCCTTCCCCCAACTCTTCCACAAGACTCCCGAGCTCCATCTAACGTTTGGCTGTGGGTGTCTGCGCTTATTCCATTGGCTGCTGGGTGGAGCCCAGAGGCAGTTAAGCTAGGCTCACATTTTGTTCTTTACCAGCTAATGGGCGCTTTGACTGTTGCCACTCTTGGGCTGTTATGAGCAATACTGCGTGTTTTCTCACATTTCCTGTGGCGGTACTGTGGTGCTTGACATATTGCACTGTGACTATGATTTTTACATATATATATGTGTGTGTGTGTTCCTTAGACTGTGTGTAGCATATGGATGTTATATAAGCCACTGGCTGATGCATCTATGGAATGATTAAATGAAGAAGTGAGAAAGCAAGCATTCAAAATTAGTTTTCTCCTGGGCATAGCGGTTAATATAACCCAAGTGTGTTTGCTACAAGGGCCTGTTTATAATCAGCTTCAAAAAGAAACAGTTTGCTGATCTACCAGGTGATTGGTACAAGTACTTCCTTTCAAAAACAGTCTCCACAGAAATACCAACCACACAGAGTTAGCTTGACGTTTTTGTCAACACAGGAGTGATGTTTTTGAAAAGGACAGATTAGCAATCAGAAACATGGCATGAGACTTTTCCCCCTGCTTCTAGACGTTCCGCCCAGCCGCCATGCTGATCGAGCGGTCTTCTGACTTTGGGAAGACTTGGGGCGTGTACAGATACTTCGCCTACGACTGTGAGAGCTCGTTCCCAGGCATTTCAACTGGGCCCATGAAGAAAGTGGATGACATCATCTGTGACTCTCGATATTCTGACATTGAGCCCTCAACGGAAGGAGAGGTTTGTATGCCTCTGATTGAGTTCTCTACTTGTGAATCTGGCTTTTTGATCATTGCAAAAATACCAACCCTCTTATCTATTTTTAGGTAATATTTCGTGCTTTAGATCCTGCCTTCAAAATTGAAGATCCTTATAGTCCAAGGATACAGAGTAAGTAAGCTTGTTTTGAAATAAATGCTTAGGTGGGAAATAGTACTTATGGCTTATGGAGGGTCCCATCCTACCCAGCACTGTGTTACCCCATATCTTGATATTCAGTCCTACATCCACCTAGATCTTCCTTTGTGGTCTTCCAAACCAACTGCTCCAAATGACCAGTAATCAGTGTTCACTGATAAGAAACACATTTTGACTATGTCACCAGAACTCCAAAAATTGGACTGACTACCTGCTGTTTTTGATGCTCGGTATATAAATTACAGTACAGATTAAACTGCTGTAATCAAACTCCCCCTAAATATAGTTTCTGGAATAAAATAGATGTTTCTTTTGCTTGTATGAAGTCAGCAGGAGGGATGTTTAATTGTATGTCTGTGGGTATTTTACCTGCATGTATTTGCACCATGTTCATGCCTCATTCTCTAGTAGGCCAGCAGAGGGCATCAGATCCCTTGGAAATGGAATTACAGAGAATTGTGAGCCACTGTGTAGCCTGGAAATCAAACCCAGGTCCTCTGGAAGAGTAGCCAGTGCTTTTAACCACTGAGCCATCTCTCCAGCACTTGGAAGAATTCTCAAAGAATAACTACAACTCAGTTGCCATAGTTAGTTTCACTGTATAAAATACAAGATGATACTCAGTTAAAAGTTGAGTGACAGATGAATAACATGTTCTTTTTTAGTACCCATGTAACATTTTAACTGGCACAAGTGTGTCCCATCCAGTATTTATGGTTTTATGGTTAGTATGTTTTTTTGTTTTTTGTTTTAATTGAATGCTATTTAGGACTGACTGACACTAAAACCTAGGGCTTATCATCAATTCAGTTTAACCGAGCATCCTTTATTACTTGCTGAATCTAGCTATGAAACTACCTCTTCCTAGGATTGTCTACGCCAGCAGAATTAGAACACTGTCGCTGTCCTCATTCTGATCTGTAGAGGTCAAGAGTAAAGATAAGACTTGGAGGTTGTCATTATCACTTCTGTGCATTGCTATAATTAGTCTTGTAGCTAGAGAACAGAAGATACTTGGGACATATCTCTGGCAAGATGGCCTGTGCTCTGCTAAAACTCTTGGCAAGAGCTCGTATCCACAGGCAATGGGAAACAACAGTACTGAGAAAACCAGAAGTGCTCATCATGACAAGGAGATGTAGCAAGGTGAGGACCATGTAGGCTCTCGACGGATGAGAGTCCAAAGCTGTGCATACCAGGTGATGGGGCGATGAAATGGCAGCTGATTCTGCCATATGATACAGTTCTTAGTTCAGAGGCTGGAGAGATGGCTCGGCCCTTGAAGGCTAGGCTCACAACAGTCCTTAGTTCAGTGCTCTTTTTTACTGTTCAACAGTTGTATATATGTTATTGCAGGACTACTTGTAAATCGCAGGAAGCAGAATCAAACTCGCTGGCTTTCAAGTCAGACCTAGGTTTAAATTCTGACTCTGTCATAATATAGTTACATGACCTGGTGCCTTAAAACTTTTCCTTTCCCTCTTTCCCCATCTTCACCTGGAGAAAGAAATGCCAACCTGAGGGCAAACAAGTCGTACACACGAGCAGCCCAGCGTGCAGTGGGTGAAGCTTTGGGTACTGGTGATGTTGACTCTCTTGCCAACAGCTGCAGCTTAGGTCTTGTAGCAAGTCTGTCCTGTCAGAGTGAAAGTCATAGTGTCAGGGTGCCAGAGGGAGCTGGCCTCCCTTGGTCGGCCTTGCTGTGAGGTTGCAATCAGTCGAGTAGAGACAGGTCTGGTTCTTATTGGTCTTTGGCGGCTGTATGCAGCCCTATTTTTAACCAAGGTCTCATGGAACTTCCACGTTTGCAACATGGGAGATAAAAGTAGAAGAAAACTCAGGGGATGTTTACAGAAAAGTCTGCTTTCTAACTTACATTAATTTTAATGTGGCCTAGACTATTCAGGGTCTACAGTTCATTCATTCATTCGTTCATTCATTCATTCATTCATTCATTCTGTTGTAAAACCAATTTTTAATGGCAAGTCTGTGTAGTCTCTGAGCAAGCCACGAGGCTGTTTCTTTCGGTCTCAAAAACTAGTAGTGAAAGATACCCATATCAGCTCCAGGACAAATGTCACTGGAGTCCCTCACAAGGCTCTCCTGCTCTGCAGGTAAAGTGTGTGGCACTGAGGAATGTATTCAGTTCGTGACCTTGAATTCCCTTGGCTTTTGTCATTCGGTGGCATCTGGAGACCTGTTTCTAGGAAGCGCCTGTGTTAGCTGATCACGCCTTTGATTTACTTAGAAATCAAGGGGACAGAATTTCTATCATGGAGACCTCGGAGACTCACTTCAAAGTGGCGTGCCTCTTAGAAGAGCAGGCAGCCTGAGGCTCTGTTGTTGCTCCTGATGTCGGGAGAGAGTGGGGAGCTCTTTGCTCCTTTGAGGGCTCTATGAAGTTCAAGGGTTTCTGGCTGCCCTCCACGGTTGCTTTGCAGCCTCTAGTCCCTAGTACTCACTGTGCAGGAGAGCTTTGCAGATGTTGCCGTGCGCAAGATTGTGGGTTCTTTGTTTTGTATTTGAGTTTTACAAAGAGCCTAAATTTAATGCATGGACTCTCCCTTTCCAGCCCCAGCCATTTCTATAGTCTTCATTGGAAACTGTGCATGTGTTATAACTGTTTGACTTGTGCATTTGGCGTCTGAAAGAACCTGATGCACTGGGCTACTACCCTTCTGTCTTAGGATGTATCTTAAGTTGTCAATAAGCATTAGCACAAACACAAGTCAAGCTGGCAGGCGATTTCAGAATCCAGAGAGCCATGAGAGGCAGGCAGATCCAGTGGGGTCCACTTCAGTAGGAACTGCTTGGCCATTAAGGAAAAACCACCTGAGTAGCAGGTGGACTGGCATTTGGTCTATTTAGTTATATAGAATGTGACCTAGAGAGGAGGAGGAAAGCATAAAAGAAGACAAACAGATTTGTAAGAAACTGTTACGTAGAAGAAACAATTTGCCTGGCAACCTAGAACTAAGCCCCTTTGTCTTCATGTCACTATACTGAATTAATAAATATGAAAATGTTTTGCAAAAATATGTAGACTACAATGTTGCTTAAAACTTGCTTGAAAGAGGCAGTTGTGAATTTGAGAGGGATCTGGGGAGACTAGGGAAAAGATAGGACAAGGAAAGGGAGGGATAATAGAAATACAGTACACATATAATTTTAAAAAAGTACTGTAAGACAAGCTTGGTTGAGACATTCTTCTACAAAGGCAGCTTTTCTCTATTGTTAAATCTGTTTTTGTAACTTGGATTTAAGTAGAAGGAAATTTCAAATAGTTTTTTTTCTCATTCAAAAATAAACACATAAATGTTCCTATGACAGTTAGAATTGGCACCCAGGATAAATACCCTTTTCTACCTGAAAATAATTTCTGACTTTGACAGCAGGGGCTGTGGGAGCCAGAAGGTATGACAGCATTTTAGATTAAGGGGCAATGGGTTCTGGAACTCCATGGTTGTGACCAATGTTCTTACTAATCCAGGAGATTGTGGTGGCCTTCCCAGCTTTCAGAGGCTGTCGCCCTGTGTTAAACCTTACAGTCGTCATCTAGTTCATCTTAGAGGGGCGGAGTTTCCTTAGGCCTCTGCCATTTGTCCAGTCCTTCACCTAAAAGAACCAATGTAGAATTGCTACAGCATGCTTGCCTGTCTGATCAGACCTTTCCTCTTGGTGACCTCTGTAGATCTATTAAAAATCACCAACTTGAGAATCCAGTTTGTGAAGCTCCACACCTTGGGAGATAACCTTTTGGACTCCAGAATGGAAATCAGGGAGAAGTACTATTACGCTGTTTATGACATGGTGGTTCGAGGGAACTGCTTCTGCTATGGCCATGCCAGTGAATGCGCCCCTGTGGATGGAGTCAATGAAGAAGTGGAAGGGATGGTAAGTTCTGGGGAGAGCTTGTACTGGAGACCTGGAAGACAGGGCAAAAAACCAAAAACCTTGTCCTTAAGCCTGTCACAGGGTTTTTCTTTAGGGGTTTTAATTTACCAAAATAGACTTTGCTTTCTGCAACACGGTGGTTGAATGCAGATTTTCTTTCCTCTCTTGGAGAGTTGCTTAGGTTATGAGAACGTGTCCTGAGACTGCTCGTTTCTTGGCTCCTGAATTTGTTTTTGGAATCTGTTGCTACATGCTGACTGTTGTTGTCATATTTTATTGACCAAGGATTAAAAAGTTGTCTAAATAACAGTCCAGTAAGAAAGATTAAGAACCACAAGCATCCCGTCTTCATGCTAACAAGAGCAAGGTGGCCTCAGCCCAGAGAGACTGGAAGTTGTAACAACCGAGGCCCAGAGCCATCACTTGGAGATCAAATGGAGTTTTCTTTCTGTCCTCTCCCTAGACTTTCCTTTCTTTGCCATTTTTATATTGTTTGCACATCAAATGTTATGAAATGTGAGATTGCACTTCCTTGCCAACTGGTTGACGGGCTGCTAGTAACCGTTAACTGCCACCTTCTAGCAATGTGCTGCTAATGCAACTACTAGTTTTTGTCTAGTGGTTGACAACAAACTAGAGTCTCCTGGAAAGAATGAACCTCAATCAAGGGATTACCTCATCAGACAGACCTGTAGGCAAGTCCGTGGGGGCATTTTCTTGATTAGTGGTTGATGTGCCAGGGCCTAGCTCACTGTGGGAGGTGCCACCTGTGGGCAGGTGATCTGAAGAAGGCAAGTTGAATGAGCCATGGGGATGATCAAGCAACATTCCTTCATGAACTCTGCTTGAGTTCCTGACCTGACATCCCTCGGCGATAGACTGTGACTTGGAAATGTAAGCCAGATAAACCCTTTCCTTTTCCCAAGTTGGTTTTGGTCAGAACAACAGAGAAGCAAGCTATAGGAATTAGAGAAGCCAGGGTATTGTACTCTAATCCACTTAAGTGGCCGCTGGAAAAATTCCTCGAACCCTTGGGAATTTAATACCAGACAGGATTCTGGAGCTCACAGGGCTCTGCCAACCTTGAGAGAGGAGACCTAAAAGTTAGCGGTTAGTAAATGAGTAGCTAGTGGTGGGCATTGAACCCCAGTCCCTACCTCTGCCTCAAGCACCTCCCTGTAGTCTCGGAGCCTCTCTGGGTGACAGGTATGCCTTGCTTATTTGCTATCTGTCTCTTCAAGACTTGTTAGTCTTTGTCCAAAAGGGTGCAAGATCCAAACACTCTGCCCTTCGAAAACCTCTTCCTACCCTTTCCTCCAGCTGAAAGTCTTCATGGGTAAACAAGTTGGCTTTTTAACAGCCTGGAGGGAGGGGTGTGTTTCTAATCGGTACATCTTTCTGAGAATTCCAGACAGACTTGACTTTGCAGCATAACAAACCTTTGTGACCTGACACCAAGCCATTCTCAGATGCTGGGTGTCTTGTGTGGGCTGGGAGACTGTCTGCTCTTCAATTCAGCATGACAGCTGGCAAAGAAAGGATTTTGAACTCTACTTAAATGCACTCCTGTCAAGGCAGGTGCAGGAGAGGAGGGACCTGTCTGTCCTGTTCCTGAATTCCAGTCAGTAGAAATGAGGGTTAAGGTGGAGGGCTTATGAACGTATGTGCGTATTGATTCTTCACAGTCTGCAAGGGTCTTAAGCACAATTTGCCGCAAAAGGACATGCAGTAGTGTATCTTAGGTCTTCAAGAAAAATTAATTTGTGTCTTTCTCATAGTTTCATCTCCTTACTTGAAGGAAAACAGATGGTAAATGGCTTTAAAAAAAATGGTTTCATTTATGGTTAAGAAAAATTAAGAGCTGTGATTAAAGGGGAGAAAAAGCAGAAACCTTTCAAGGAAAATGATCGCCTGGTTCAGTGGAGAGCGCACATTAGTTAGAGCCTGTTCTCACAGAGCAGTACGTACTGAGTTCTCCACTAAGACTTACAGGTTTCTAATACAGTAACTTTCAGAAATTATTCTTAAATATTGATACACTTTGAAATCCCTTTATTCTGTGTGTATGTGTGTCCTCACACATGTGCCACTGAGTTCAGGTCAGAGCACAACCTGAAGGAGTTACCTTCTCCTTCCACCTGGGTACCAGGAAGCAAACGTGGGTATTCAGGGCGGTGGTTTTTGTTGTGGTTGTTGTTGTTGTAA
Organism: Mus pahari; assembly: GCF_900095145.1. Classification (NCBI taxonomy): domain Eukaryota; kingdom Metazoa; phylum Chordata; class Mammalia; order Rodentia; family Muridae; genus Mus; species Mus pahari. Next base: position 29,843,974 of record NC_034596.1, read on the forward strand.
TTCTTAAATAATTACTTGTAAATTATTTATTTTAGATTATAATTACCTCACTTCACTCTTTTCCTCCTTGCAAAACCTTCTTGTTCTCTTAAATAGGTAGCTTCTTTTTTTTTCATTAATTGTAGTTACATTTGTGAGTGTGTGTATATGCGTGCTCAGTCTGTATAATGTTAACTTGTATGTGTGTTTTCAGGGGCGATCATTTGGTATGGGATAACCAATTGGTGTGTTCTCCCCTGGGGAAGACCAATTTCTCCCGCTTTCAGCCTTCCTTAGCTGCCTGCAGTCCTTTAAAAAGGGGATTCTTAAGTTGTTAATTTTGCTCATTCGATTCTTTGTGTTGATATTCAATTGAGTGCCCATTACATCATAGAAACTATCCCGGAAACAAGGATGATAGCTCAGTTGGGGAAGGAGGAGAAAGACAGTCCTCACCATGAGGAGGGTGTGTCTTCTGCTGACTGGAGAGAGGGTGGCCATTCCTATGCTTCTGACTCGGCCTGTATTGGTTTGTTAACTTCCCAGGTTCACGGGCATTGCATGTGCAGACACAACACCAAAGGCTTGAACTGTGAGCTGTGCATGGATTTCTACCACGATTTGCCATGGAGACCCGCTGAAGGCCGGAACAGCAACGCCTGTAAAAGTGAGTTGTCAGAGGGGGAGGGCTGCTGGAGGCCGGGGTTCCAGGCTCTGTTTTCGGGGGGATGAGGGGGCTGCAGTCTGCAATTGCACTGTTTGCAGAAGGGAGGAGGGCTGTGCCATTCTCCTGGCTGTGTCTGTTCCAGAGCCATAATATGTATGCACTGAGGTCAAGTAACAAAAATTTCTATGTTTGGCATTGACTTGGGAAAATGGCAGTGGGGTGTCCATGACTTTATATCTATCTGCCTTTAAGACAAGAGGACGACAGGGCAAATGAAAGGCAGAGACAGTGCCTTTGATGCACTGAAGACTTGGTCACCAGCTGGTAGCACTATTGAGAAGTAATTGGGTCCCCAAAACAATCACTCGATCAGTGGGTTAGTTCACTGATGGGTTCCTCGCTGACTGGTTGACTAGGTTAGGCCCACTTGGAGGAGGTGCTTCACAGAGGTGTGCCTTTGATGTTGCTTCTTGCTCCCAACCCTCTCTGATTGTTTTCTTGCTTCCTGGCTACCACTCCAGGCCCTTTCTGCCATCACATTCTTAGCGCAGAGCCAGCAGTGAGAACTGGCCGGCTATGGAATCTTAACCTCTCGAAACTGGGACCCCAAGGAAACCCTCCTTGAAGTCATTTTCCTCAAGTGTTTTGTCACAGGGAGGGAAGAAGTCCGGCCCGTTGTTAAGCTACCCATTTGTGCCTGGAGTACAGGGTGTGTCGCCTGCCTGTCACGGTTATCCCGCACACGTCCTGTCACAGTCTTCAAATACGCAACCCCCAAAGGCTTCTCTAGGAATACATCAACCAGCAGAGTAGAGAGGATGTCAGTCAGTTTCTACCCTGGGCGGGGCCAAAGCAACCTTCAGGGGAGTGGCTTCCCTCCTAGCCAAATAAATCAACATAAATCGGGAAGGATCCATCAGACCATGGCCACTCGGCTGTGCTGTCTCAGCTCTGTGGGAAAGCAGAAACATCATAGAAGGAGAGAGCAGGGTAAAGCTGGGAGCCAGAGCTTTCAGAGGGCACCCCAAGGACCTACTCTCTCCAGCCAGACCACACCTCCTTCTTCCCACGGTCTTCCAGGTATGAGTCCTTCAGGGGATTAAGCAACCCATGGACCAGGGCCTTCATGGTCCGGTCATTTCCCAACCAAGTCTTTTACACATGAACCTCACCCTGATTGGGGATTTTGTCCAAGAGTTTCCCATTTATGATAACAGTATTTGTTTATTTATTTGGATTTTTGAGACAGGGTTTCTCTGTGTAGCGCTGCCTATCTGGTCACTCTATAGATCACATTGGCCTCAGACTTAGAGATCTACCAGCAGCTGCCTCCCAAGTGCTAGGATAAAGAGTGTGAGCCACCACGGACCAGCCTAGTGCTCTCTGTTTATTATATAGAGTTCACATTTTAAAAGTTGCTAACCTGATCTGAGGTCTTGGTCAGGATCAATGAGGAAGGCTTAGCTCTGTCTCATCACCAGAGGCTTCTCTAAGCTGATTGATTGCTACTTGACTCAAAGTCACTCCCCACTCACTCTGTTCAATGAGCTTCCTTCCCACCACCCCTGCCCTCCACTGGTGGACAGGTTTTAAATTCTTGTTCTTGACTTTGGTCTTGTCCCACAGAATGTAACTGCAACGAACATTCCAGCTCATGTCACTTTGACATGGCGGTCTTCCTGGCTACTGGCAACGTCAGTGGGGGAGTGTGTGATAACTGCCAGCACAACACCATGGGGCGCAACTGTGAGCAGTGCAAACCGTTCTACTTCCAGCACCCCGAGAGGGACATCCGGGACCCCAATCTCTGCGAACGTACGTCGGGGAGTGTCGCCATTCTTGAGGCTTGTCTTTGTCACTTCGCATGCAGGGTAGTTTGTTGTTAGCATCCTTCTCTTGGAGCACAGGCTCTGAGCAGCGTAGCCTGTGTTGGTAGCTAACTGCTGTTTGGGATGCCGGGAGGGGCATTTTCTTGCTAGTCGGGCCTTCAGTTCTCTTGCGCTGGATTTGGAAGGTAGAAGAGAGCGTATGTGTTTGTGCAAAAGACGCAGCCTAATGCCTGGTGCCCGTAACCTGGACTTGTTCTTTCCAGCATGTACCTGTGACCCAGCTGGTTCTGAGAATGGCGGGATCTGTGACGGGTACACTGATTTTTCTGTGGGTCTCATTGCTGGTCAGTGTCGGTGCAAACTGCACGTGGAGGGAGAGCGCTGTGATGTTTGTAAAGAAGGCTTCTACGACTTAAGTGCCGAAGACCCGTATGGTTGTAAATGTAAGTCTGGGTGGGGCATTCTCCAGGGGATGCAGTTCCCATTGACGCTGCAATTCTAAGGCTAAACCTCAGCTTTGGACTAACTCACTCAGTGTATGTTTCTTTGCTCTGTCTCCCCCCCCCCCCCAATAGCATGTGCTTGCAATCCTCTGGGGACAATTCCTGGTGGGCTGCTTGTGGACGTTGTACATCGTGGTGCGGAGCCTAGTGCGCACCACGATGTACAACGTCCACAAGCAGCTTTGGACTAACTCACTCAGTGTATGTTTCTTTGCTCTGTCTCCCCCCCCCCCCCAATAGCATGTGCTTGCAATCCTCTGGGGACAATTCCTGGTGGGAATCCTTGTGATTCTGAGACCGGCTACTGCTACTGTAAGCGGCTGGTGACAGGACAGCGCTGTGACCAATGCCTGGTAGGTAATCCTGATCTCCCGAGGATGAGAAGGTAGTGACTCTGACATGTTTGTTTTGTTTTTGAGGTAGGGTCTCGGTATGTAGCCAAGACTGGCTTTAAACTCAGAATCCTCCCAGCCCTGCCATCCAGGCCCTTGTATGTGCATACCACCATACCTGGCAGATAAGGAATGTTTTTCCCAATTTTTTTTTAATCCATCATTTTTACTTTTACATGTTAATGTTAAGAGACCCAAGGAGAAAAGTCAAAATGAGGATTTCTAGTGAATCATTTGACAAGCTGCGGTGAATACTGCTTATGTAGACAAGTGAACAAGTTTGTCTTTTTTTTTTTTTTTAATAACATTGCTAACAGCTGGGTAAGGACATGAGTTAGGACTTGTTAGCTTCCAACAGAAACATAGGTCAACTCATACTGTGAAAAGTGTTTCAGAGAGACGTCTCAGGAACTAGCAAAAATGTAATATTCCTAACCTAGTAACCTCACTTCTAAGACTCCTCATGAGATCCTCAGAGAACTGGACAAAGGGCCATTCCTGATAGATTCATTGCACCCTTATTAATTACGACAGGAAACTTATAATCAATAGTGGGAAAATGGTTGCATAAATTTGGGGATTTCCATACAATTCAGTTGTGGAAAATGACATTAATGCAAAGAAGTGTTTGCATTGTTGTGTTAGCAAGCAAAACAGACTCAAGGTGTGAATTTATGTAAGAAAAAAATTTCATCAAGACAGACAAAAATCTGGAGGAAGCACACCAATAATACTGGCCATAGTTGTTCTTTCTGCCAGAGCCATTTGAATGAGGAAAACTGATCTCCGTATGCTCACTCCAAGCTGGGCAGGTCTCACATGGCACAAAATTGAGTTTCTTTAGTAAGAATATTCCTACCCCGGTTCTGTTTCCTTGGTTGAACGAAATGCTTGGGCTAATCCGGGCAGGCTGGAGCTTGTTGTCTGCTGAGTCTCTTGTACAGTCAGAGGAGCCGTCCTTTACACGTCTAATCTTTTGATCTGCAGCCGCAGCACTGGGGCTTAAGCAATGATTTGGATGGATGTCGACCTTGTGACTGTGACCTTGGAGGGGCGGTGAACAATAGGTAAGTGGAACGTCATCAGTTGTACTCTGACCCAGGCGCCAAGCAGACTCGCGTTCAGGAAGTCTAAGGTTTTGTAGTCCTTTTAAGAAAGTTCGTAAAGTCTGTTCATCTTTGGTTTGAGTACCTGCCAATCATTTGTCTTGATGATTTTCAGGGTCGGTTACGGGCTGGGGGAGTGAGTTTTGAAATCTTATTTGTTGGCCCAGAGAGGGCTCGGTGGTTGCAGAGGACCCGAGTTTGGTTCCCAGCACCCGTAAAACTGCCTATAATTCAAGCTCCAGGCTCCAGTGTCCCCTTCTGGCCTCCATGGGATCTGCAGTCATATGTGCGTGCATACACATAGACATAACACACATGTACATAATTAACCTCAAGAAAAGGATGATTTACGTATTTATTTATTTGCTGTGAACCATATTTAATAGAACTATGGACATAGAATGAAAGTATGTTGATGTTAGAAATGTGGCAGAAGTTTACATTTGAAGATACAACTAAGAAAGGCTAATGCAATAAAAACAGAATATAGTCAAGTTAGCATCAACTAACTGTGCATCTTTACTCTGTTTCTTGACTGTTGATGTGATATGACCAGTGTGGTTTTTTTTAGGAAGTTAAGTTCTGTGTACCATTTGCTTACTGTTTCATATCGTGGTAGGTTTTTTAAATCCAGAAAATTTGTCTTTTTTTTTTTTTTTTTATAAATAATCCTGTTAGGTTGCCAGACACTGACCTAGGTTCTGGAGATGCAAACTCAGGCCCTCTTGCACAGGACGGAGCCCTGTGTTTAGGTTTTAATAGTCAACTTCAAAGAGAAAACCAGCCTGTGATTTTCCACTTGCCTTTATTTTCATTGTGTCCATGAGTGTGCACACACCGCAGCACACATGTGGAGGTCTGAAGACAATCGAGGGAGTTGAGTCTCTGACTCTAGTGTGGTGCTCAGGTCATCAGACAGGGTGGCATGTCCTTTAACCTATGGAACGATCATAGGTTAAACATGTTAGCAGAAACTTGCAAGGTTTCCATTTGTAGAACCTTTGTCTTATACCCATCCACACCTCTATTTTCAATAATAGTGCTCCTGTCTGTCAGGTGGGAAAACATTTGTTTGGTAATTTCCATCTTCCCTTTTTAAATGTGCTTTCAGTGAAGCTCTCTGAAGACAAGTCTTGATGAGTTATCAGTGAGGAAACTGCTGAGCCAAAGAGCACCCATGGCTTCATTTTCAGGGAGTGTCATAGTGTTCCAGACAGATTAGACCAGCTGATTTCTCCTGTCTGTCACAGAAGCACTGGCTCCCCTGGCCCCAGCCTCAGCTAGTAGCAGCAATTGTTTTTCATTAATTTAATAGATGGAAAATAGATTCTCATTTGGTTGTGAGGATCTTTTTTTTTTTTTTTCTTTATAACTTAATTGATTCACAAGGTTTACATATTATTTTTAGTTCCTGAAATATGCTAGTGTTCTTTGAATTGATGAAACGTGTGACTCTCTATGGAAATATATGCATTTAGCAGGTTGTTCTTTGTTGTGGGAGTTGAGTTAACCATAATTGAGTCCAAAAAGAACTTTAGTCTCTGTCACTGGATCAAATTCAACATCTGGCGGGGAGAGTGTCGGTGACTGCAGGGACAGATGTTTCCCTGTTGTCTCAGTCTTCCCTTAGAGAACATGCTGATTGGTTGAGCAACCTTTGTGTGCTCGAAACTCGACTCTCTGACAAGTTCATTTCCACCCGCATCGGCTGCTAGGAAGGCCTGAGACGTGAGATCTCAAGAAGGTGTTTTCTTTGGCCTCTTTGGTTTGTTCTTTTTCAGAGTATACTGGGGATGCAATATGGCCACTACCTCCAGAGAACTCTTTTCTTAGAAACTCCTGAGGGCAAGCAGCTGAGATGATTCAAATCCATAGGTGCAGGGAGGGAAGGCTCTGGTCTACCACAGTGTGCAATCCCGTCTCCTCCACTCGCTGCTGTCAGCCCAAGTCCTTCATGAACACATAGAAGTGGCCACCATGATTCAGGAATGCCTGGTGTTCCTTTATCCTTCATGGTCTCTGTTTACTTGCTTTTTTTCTCTATTGCACACACACTTCTGGTCTTGGTCTTCACTCTGGCCCATCTCAAACACCAGAGTATGTTCATCAAAACTCTTAGTGAGACCTTTAAAGCAGGTGGTCTCCTGAGCTAGCAGGAGAGATGAGACTCACTGTTCTGGTGGGGCAGGGTGGAGGGTGGGGCACGGCCTTTATAGATAGATACCTTCCAGCCCCACAGCCCTTCGGAGTCCTATGGCAGTCATTTTCAGGGTTCCTCCAAGAGGAGTTCTGAAGGAGTTGCTTAGGCTTGTCCCTTAAACTCTGCACACACGTGTGTAGGTCAGAAGACAAGAGGACGGTCTTCAGTATGCTGTGTCTCTCCCTCCACCATTTAGGTCCCAGAAATGGATTTCAGATCAACAGGCACCCTACCCATTGATCCATATGACCAGCCCCTCTCCCTTTTCTGTGGACACATAATAATACTGAATAAAGGTTGATTGAGTAAGAGAACTTTAGAAGCAAAAGGGTTTTAAGATGTAGTAACTACGTACATACTTTTTAGGTGAAGTATCTCTGAATATGACTCAAACACCCTCTGGCTACTTTAGCTAGGGGCAGAATCAAGTAAAAGATGCTTTAAAACATTTTGTACAGCTAGCCAAGTTGAGTTGTACAGTAAAGACTTAATCATCCATGGCTAGTAAGTAATGTTGAAAAATAATCTGAATTTTTAAATATTTCAAGATGTAAGATCTAATTGTTTTAAGTGATATAACTAAAACCAGGTTAATGAATTTTTGTCCAGACTGTTTGCTTTAATGAATGAATAAGAATTAATGGCAGTGGTTGCTAGATAAACAGAACTTTAAAATATCTCTGTAACATCCTTCCAAATGTTCTAGGTTAAATGTCGGCCCTTGGGTCAGCCCTGGGCATCTGGCCTGTGGCCTGCTATGTCTTGGCAAGAGCTCAGAGCTATAGCTTCCGGTCCTCCATTGTGTCTTAGAAGGTGTATGCTACTTTAATTTCTCAACTCTCTCCTGATGTTCTTTTACATTTGTTTATATTGCTTTGTGTCTCCAGTGGCACCAGCTCTGTGAGGCGTGCAGACACTCCATCAGCGGGGGACTGAAATATACCAGCTGTGAAGCTACAGCAGGGATTACTCCTGAGCTCGCTAAATAATTGTGGTTTATCTAGCTTGTTGTTAGTTGCTATGAGGGATGGACAGACACTAAGGGGTCTACCTCCCTGTTAGGAAGTATCCTGTGGTGGAGGTGATACTACCCCGAAGAATGAGTAGTGTGGTCTCCCAGGTGAACCAGCTCTTGTTCGGAATCAATCGTGAAGGAGACGAAGGTGTTAAATACATAATGAATGTTGCATTTTAATACTTTGAAAGTTTTCTCTGTTAATAGAGAAAAGCTGGACTTGAACTCTTCCTGCTCATTCATTTGTAACTGAAAGCAATTATGTTTCCATTAGAACTTTTAACTGTCTACATTTGTGAGAAATCTGTGCTAAATGATCTTAGCTTTGACCTATTGGGAAACCTAGAGGCTCTATTAGTTTTTGATTGCTGCCAGAACAAATAACCACACTTTAGTGGCTGAAAAGAGCATAGATTTATTATCTTGTGGCTGGGTGGGGATTACAGGCACATGATGGTGTACTGCACTGCTTTCGAAGGACAATGCAGGTGAAGGTTTCCTGCTTATTCAGGTTTCAGGTGGTTTCCTTGAAGCTGCAAGGTGATCCTGTTTTCTGCTGGACGTAACAGAAACACAAGGCTGTTCCCAGCCTCTAGAGGCATCCACATTCCTTGATTAACAACCCCCTTCCTCTCTTTCCTCAAAACCATGGCACCATAGCTTTCTAACCCACTTCTGAGTCCATGTAGCTGGACTGAGTCCACCTAGATAATCCATGACCATGTCACATCTCTTTCAGGCTTCCTGCCCTTCATCACATCTGCAACATGCTTTTTGCCACGTGAGGTCACACAGCAGCAGGTCCCTGGGAGGATAAATGTGTCTTTACAGGCCAGTCCTGTGGCTCAGAGCCTTCATTTTCTCTTATGTCATCTTTCTGTTACTGATTCAACAAATAGACTCTATTTAGGTTACAGGAAAACTTGTCGTGGGAGTGTGAAAAACCATATAGTGTTTCTGACAGGTGATGTTTGTTTGTTTGTTTTAATATAGATTAGTAAAGAATTTGGACTTGGGAATGAGTTTTGAAAGCAGAATAAGATTGATGGCCTTCTAGCTGGGAGGAAAAAGGGTAAAGGTTAAGGTGTGGGGATTGGTGGGCCAGAGGGTAAAGGTTAAGGGATGGGGAAGGGTGGGTCATGGGTAAAGGTTAAGGGATGGGGGAGTGAGAGGGTAAAGGTTAAGGGATGGGGAAGTTAGAGGGTAAAGGTTAGAGGGTGGGAATATGGGGGTCAGAGGGTAAAGGTTAAGGATCAAGTTTTTCCACTTCTTTGCTCTCCTTTTTCACATCTTTCCCCTGCACATGAGAACCATCCTCCAAGCTTTAGGGCCACATAATCTAGGAAGCCTCCCTTAGTCTTCTCCATCAGACACCCAGAGTGCTTTGCTCCTGGCTACATCTTGTCTTAGTTAATTGCTTCATTGCTTCTCTTCCCAATTAAATCCTAAGCTGAGGAGCGAGACATTCCTCGCCGCTCCACCCCATATTATTTACCCATAAATAATGGCCTCACCCAGTGAATGCAAGGGGTTGGTCGATTCAGAAGTTAGAATGGAGTCAGAGCATGGGGCACCCATGCCAGCACGCACAGTTTCCAGGGACAATATTTGTTCAGTAAATATTTGCTGAAGAGTACGGGGAGTGTGGCTCGTCTGAAAGCACAGTCCTGTGCCAGGAAGACTAGCAGCTGTTCTACAGAGCATGGGTTGTGGAGCTGCAGCAAGCCAGGCAGATGCAGTGTCCCTGGTATGATAAGGTGCAGAGAAGCACTCTGTGGAGGCAGGGCCATGGGGAGGTGGGCTGGGAAGTGATGGTTAGCATGGGAGAGGTCTGTGTAGGAAGATTTAGAAGATGGTGGTATCATGGCCTAAGAGAGGAGGCTGCTAAGTATGTGGACATCTTGAGATAAGACTTACATGTTTGGATTGAGGAAGAAGTGTTATCTCACATCATGAGAAAGGATTTAAAATCTGAGTGTTAAAGAAGGAGAAGGTGGTGCAAGTGATGGAAGGAGCCGGGGTGCAGCCGGGAGAGCCGTACCTGAGGCTGGAATTGCAGAAGCATGCATAGCAGTTGGGCTCCTGAGCTGTAAGGATGAAGAACTTCTATGCAGGGGATGGAGACAGCCCGGGGAGGCTCTGGAAACAGGAGTGTGGAGTTGAAGCTCTGCTCATCAGTGGTGGTGATTCCAGTCTGTCACGAGACTAGTGATCGACCGCAGAGCTGTGAGAAGCAAGGTCTTTCTAGATCTTCCCTTGCAATCATGTCTTCCTGGGATCGTTGTTCATTTAGAATTGTGCAGCCCAGAAACAGTTGACCAGGATCTCCATTCTCGTCTGTTCTCGTTGCTTTTTTTTTTTTTTTTTTCCTAATGAGAGTGGGAGCTAGTGGCCTTTGGTGGTTCATGCTGTTCATCGGGACACATCTGCTGTAGAGGAAGAGGGTCCATATGATGGAATGTCTGGTGACTGGATTTCTGAAGATGACAGTTGGTGGTGGCCAAAAGTGCTGGATCATAATTAGAACAGGCTTTCCTCTCCTGGGAACTGGTTCTGTGGCTTTAAGAACTCCTATTCCTATGGGGTAATGACTGACTTGTCCTACAAGCAAGGATGTCCACTGGCCCGTGAAAGCTGCGTGAGATGTTTCAAGCAAGCTGGGACCTGTTCGTCTGCTGGAGCTGCAGCTTGCCTGGGGCTTGAGGTCCCCTAAACTTTGGGAGTGGGCTTAAGTAGGGCAATAAATCACATCTTGACTTTTACTGCAGTGGAAATGGATGCCTGAAGCCAGGTGTGGCAATTCAGTCTGAAATCCCAGCAGTCAGGCTGAGGTTGAAGGATGGTGACTTCCAGACCAGCGTGAGCTATTTACAGAGACTCCCATCTTAAGGAAAATAAAACCAATAAGAGGATGCCTGTCTTTGGGTTTTACCTGACTTACAAAATGCTAGCATGGGAAGAATCAAAGAAATATAGCAAAAAACAAAACAAAACAAAAAACAAAAAACAACAACAACAAAACAAAAAAAGAAATATAGCAAAGCAAAACATAAATACATTAGTTTATACAGATAAATTATCTAAAATAATAACATATTGTAAGAATTCATCTACCTTAATCTCTATTTTTTCTAACTTTCCTTCATTCATTTGTCCACCCACAGTTCACTGGGCATACTCCCTGCGCAGAGCGCTAGGCTTGGGTGGATGTGGACCGTTAGATGTGAAAACCCAGCCCCAGCCCTAGGTTTCCAGTCCAGCTGCTGGCTAGAGATCTGCTAATGATTAAGGGAGAAAGAAAGCAAATGGGTTTTATATGCAATTAAGGAAGAGTCACATTCTCAGAAGCGCCATTCACAGTGAGGAAACTAAGCCTTCCAGAAGTTGGTCTAGGCTCTGAGGAGTAGGACCAGAAGGCTCAGTGCTTTCACTTGAGGGCAGTGGCAGGCTTCGTTGTAAAGGGTAAGCCTACAGAAATCAGGCAGTGGTCCTCAGAGAAAGCCTGAATTGTGGACTGGGCACTGGTGACCGGGAAATGCCACAGCAGGAAAGTTGAATCGGTAGATACTCTGCTAGGATAGAGAGGTCATCCAGGCTGAAGGGACAGCCCGAGCCAAGGGAGGAGTCACAGTCCCTAGTGCATTGAAAGTTGCAAGCCCTGCAGCTTGGTTGGTGACATCTGGGAAAACATCAGGCTGACAAGGGCGATATTTGAAGGGATAGCCCACCTGTGCATTGTGTCAGGAAATGACATCCTTGGTGCCTCCTAGAAAGGCAGTGAGGGGCGGACGTGTGGAGGAGTTGTATTGAGGTTCGGTATTTGACAAGGATACCAATTAGCAAACAGGCCTTTGCTGACTGAGAGAACATAGCATGTCCAGTGGAGGGGAAGAACACGGAAGTCGGTTCTTGGTGACTCTGGTGTGGGGTTAGATGTCATCAGCCCTGTGGAGAACACAGGAGGGAGGGAGGCCTCTTTTGGATCCATTGTTCTGAGGAAGCTCTGGAACTGCTGAGTCAAAGATGCCCATCAGGGAGTTCAGATCTGAGGTCACAAAAGGAATTGTAATTAAAAGCAGAAGTGGGCCTAGAACGATGGCTGGGTGGCTAATAGCACTGGCTGCTCTTCTAGAGGACCTGGGTTCAAGTTCCAGCATCCACATGGCAGCTCACAACTGTCTAAGCTGCAGTCTCGGAATCCAGTGCTCTCTGCTGGCCTTCTCCAGGACCGGGAATGCATGTGGTACGAACATACATGCAGGCAAAGCAGCCACATGCGTAAGAGAAAATGAAGGGACAACAACAACAACAACAAAAAGCATACGGCGTTTAAGATTCCAACGCAAACAGTTTTGCAGTGTCTGCAGAAAGCGTTGATGTGGTGTCGCCGGAGCCTGGGGCACGAGAGGAAAGTGAAAGCCCGGGCCAGAGAACATTCAGGATGATGTGTTGGTCAAATTTGGGATTTGTTTACAGATATTATTTTCCCCTGCATACCTTATTGTTTGAATGAAATATGAAAATGTTGGCCCATGACAAGCCTAATAGTAAGCACAGAAGGACTTGTAGTGGGTTCGTCTGTGCCTACCGTAAGCCCTGATGAACACTTGTGTCCCCTCCTCAGCTGCTCGGAGGACTCCGGCCAGTGCTCTTGCCTGCCCCACATGATTGGGCGGCAGTGTAACGAGGTGGAGTCGGGTTACTATTTCACCACCCTGGACCACTACATCTACGAAGCTGAGGAAGCCAATCTGGGGCCCGTAAGTAGGGGGACTTCTGACAGCTTGGTGGGACAGCACTTTGTGGGGGCTGTCACAGGATGCGCATGCTTCATAAAGATGTCACTTAAGTAATCTTTTAGATCCCGTCAGCACGGAAATAAGGGTGGGGACGTGCTGTGGTATTTAAATGTGAGTTAATCTGAAGTTCATACGTAGATTTCGGAGAGTTCTCTAATAAGGCTTTTGGTTGGTGTGTCTATAAGAATAAGAATTTTCTATTCTTCTCTCTATTTGTACTCCAGAGTAATTGTAGATTTGACATCCTGTAGACCCAGATATACTTCGCTTCCCACCCCAAACTTTACTGATGTTAATGTATGTCTGGTCCTTATGCTTAAGGGACGCACAGCTGGCGTGGAGACTTTTTCCCACATGACTTGTTGACGTGATCCTCCTCACAGCATGGCTTCCGACTTGCAATAAGGAAGAAAGAAACTGCCAGAACTCTTAAAGTCCTAGGCTGCCATCCCCTGATACTCTGTGTGGTCACACGTTCCTGGGCTTGTTCACAGGGAGTGCCTCTGGGTGAGGACTTGGTGGTGGCCATCTTTGGAGATGACCAGACACCGGTTCTATATAGTAACTGTGAACCCTCTACCAGAGTGGACTCGTTAGGGATTACTCATCAGCAAATCATACTTGTGTACTTGGCAAGAGGGAGGAGGAGAAAGAAGGGGCTGCCCGGGAGACTGCACTAGATACTGGAGTATCTTACCACTTCCAGACATGCTCAGAAGCCAATGCGTTTATTTTTTCCCCTTTGTTTATCCACTGGTATGTCCTGGAAGGTACATCCCAGACTTTTGACTTCCATCTCCAATGTTCCGAGATGACTCCAGCAACAAAAGGAAAAGCAAACCAATGACTTGTGTTTGTGAGAGGAAAGAATCACAAACCTAAAGACTTCTTCAGGGAGTTTGTAGCTAGGAGATGGAAAGTAGGCGTGGTTTTGAATCTTTGGACTTTGGCTGTGAGGTGTAGGTGAATTCCATTTCATACAAAGAATAACTAGTGTCCTCTTGTCCCCCAGGGAGTCGTTGTGGTGGAAAGGCAGTACATTCAGGACCGCATTCCTTCCTGGACAGGACCTGGCTTCGTCCGAGTGCCTGAAGGGGCTTATTTGGAGTTTTTCATTGACAACATACCATATTCCATGGAGTATGAAATCCTAATCCGCTATGAGCCACAGGTGAAGAAAGCCATCAATAAACATCATGGTGGAGGGTGGAGGGGATTGTTACTAGAAAAACATTACTCCTGATAGCTTCTAGAACATTCTGTGAAGACGAGTTTGCATTGAAATAGATACCAGCCACTGTTTTTTCTAACCTCCTCCATGCAACTTTTTTAATCCAGTTTCTCATTCAGCAGTTAGGCTCTTAATCTGACTCAGTTAAGGAGGTAATGATGGTGTATCAAAAGTTTTCCTCCCCCTGAGACCTGGCTGCCCAATGACTATTATTCCCCCTAGTGTAGTCAAAGGCTGAAGGTGACATTATAACAGAAAAAAGTGGCACTGGGAGAGTCATGTACAGGGCACTGAGCCATGGCTTCTAGAATATTCCCTAAAGACCCAGATCCAGGGCAGAAGTGGGAATGCCCAGATCTAGGCCTACTATGATGAGTGATTTTTGTTTAGTTTTGTGTTTTTCTTTAGAGACAGGGTCTTGCTTTGTAGCTAAGGCTAACCTTGAACTCAAATCCTGCCTCATTCTCTTGAGTGCTGGGATTAGAGATGTATACAAAGCACATAGCCTCTAAGTAGAGTTTTGATCAACTGATCCAAAGGGAAGAAAGGAGATGTGAAGAGGGGTTTGCTGAGAATCACTCTTACTGCCAGATACAGGAAATGGTCAGAGCTGCTATTGGAGAAAGGACTAGGACCTTGAGCAGGAGGGGCTCCTTTCGTGAGCTTCACCAGGAGGAAGCAGGTGTTAGGTCTGGAACTGGGTAGTAACAGAGGAAGCGTTAGGGACAAAAGCAAACTGTCTGGCTTCTAATGAAGCTCAGTCACTGTGAGGGGAATCTTCCTAGCCGGACTGGACTGGCTGCAGTGGGCTAGCACAAATACTCCTTTTGATTCTTTGTTTCCTGTTCTAGCTGCCGGACCACTGGGAGAAAGCTGTCATCACTGTACAGCGGCCGGGGAAGATTCCAGCCAGCAGCCGATGTGGTAACACCGTTCCCGATGATGACAACCAGGTGGTATCCTTGTCACCGGGCTCAAGGTCAGTTGATGGGGTCTTAAGAGACTGAGTCACTGGCTATGGAAGACTGTCTGTTGGACGATCACCATAAGCTCTTGTTTTTCTTCCTGTTGCTATTCTTGGGAGCTTAAACTTTGCTTTTTTTTTTCTTGTGTTTCTCCCTTGCCTGGGGGGTTAGATACGTTGTCCTCCCTCGCCCCGTGTGCTTTGAGAAGGGAATGAACTACACGGTGAGGTTGGAGCTGCCCCAGTATACGGCCTCGGGCAGTGACATGGAGAGCCCGTACACGTTCATTGACTCGGTGAGTACCAGGCTCCTGTCAGAGAGCCTAGTAGAAAGTGCCCAGCTGCCACCCCAGTATTGTGTGGAAGGACAGAGCTGGGCAGTGAGACAGAATGGGCCCTTTCTGCCTCTAGAGCTTCTTTGTGTATAGCAATAGGGTGAAAGGTCAGATCCCATTTCCTGGTGAAAATCCCTGACCAGAACCCACCAGTCCTTGAATATGAAAACCTACCAATTCCTGAGCATAAAATCCTACCAATCCTCACTGTGGAAATCTCTACCCTGGAAAACCCTTCCCCCCAAATCCCTATATAAGCCCGTCTCCTTTCCAGTCACCTGCTGCTTCTCCCCATAGCAGAGGCGGCCACGGCTCTTGCAGTACATCTCTTGAATGAGGTACGTTCTGCAGTGTGACGTTGGCTCCCAGCTGCCAGGATAGCTTTTCCTTGAGAACTGTAACACCTCTATCAGAGACACCTTTCCTTCAGGGTTGTGAAAGGCTTCCTCTGGGTAGCCTTTCCCTCTCAGAGCTGGAACACTCACAATAGGGTTCTACCTTTCTGGGAAGGTTGTGTTCAAACCACTTCCCCACAAATCTGTGAACCTCTTCAGCAATAGTTGTTTCAAACTCCGCCAAGCAGTATGAAATCTGTCTCAATATTCTCTGGACAGAATATTTATGACTAGGAAGGGTTCTACTCTTAAGTCTGGGGTGTCATTGGCTTCTCTTCCCAGTGCAGAAGGCTGTTGGATGGGTTTGGCATGGGCACATCCATGGGGTCATTGTGTTATTCTCGTTCACTCGTAGCTTGTTCTCATGCCTTACTGTAAGTCACTGGACATCTTCACTGTTGGAGGCTCAGGCGATGGGGAGGTCACCAATAGTGCCTGGGAAACCTTCCAGCGCTACAGGTGTCTGGAGAATAGCCGGAGCGTGGTAAAGACACCTATGACAGATGTCTGCAGAAACATCATCTTCAGCATCTCTGCCTTGATTCACCAGACAGGCCTTGGTGGGTATTGCTTGAGCCACTGCTACAGTTAGAGCGCAGTTACAGAGCCAGTGTTTCTGGCACCAGGAGGGACAGTGGGGGTACACACCTGTACTTCCCTGGAAGGCAGCTTGAGGGACATGGGATCTTAACCTAGTTTGTCTTTATTATAAATGTTTTAGTTGGCCTTTTAATCCCAGTACCCAAGAGACAGAGGCAAGCAGATATCCGTGAGTTTGAAGCCAGCCTGGTCTACACAACAAATTCCGTCCAGGACTTTATAGCAGACAGAACTTTGTTTTGGAAAATAAAATAACATGGAATCCACATTAAAGAAATTCACAAAGTGGGGAAAGTGATGTGGTTTATCATACACACTGTTCTTGTAGAGGTCCCAAGTTCAGTTCCCAGCACCCACACCAGGTAGCTCACAGTCGCCTATAACTCCATTTCCCAGGCATCCAGCAGCCCTGTCTCTGTGGGCCCTAAACTCATGGTGTTCTTAGCCATACAGACATACACATAATTAAAAAATAATAATAAATCTTAAGTATACACATGAGAGGTGTTGTGTCTTATAGAAAGTTAAGAGGGAAGAAATATGTTTAGTGTAGGTACGGTAAGGTGTGGGGGAAGAGGTTGCCTCTGCGGGTCTGTGCTGAGGCATCCCTTCCTCACAGCGAGAGAGCAAGAGATCGAGGAGGGGGCGAGCAGCCTCTTACAGTGAATCAGGCACACCTTTCTGTTGCCAGGTAACTGTGGGGAGCAGGGGAGCCTAGACTAAATGCCAATTAAAAGATAACTAGACACGCTGTATGAGGATGTAGCCTGTCGGTAGGCTATGGACATTGAGGACTGAGTGTCAGGGAAGCATCAGCTAATGGAAAGTTTTCTCTAGGAAAGATCAGACCAGCTTCAAAGGTCACAGGAGTTTAATATCCTCAGAGAGTTGAGCTCTGGAGCTAAGGGGAGAAAACTGTAATGACTAGAAAAGTGCTTTGATCTGCCAGGGCAGCTGGTTGGTTCTCTCCCAGTCAGCACAGGGGTGATGTGTTTAAGCCGCGCTTTTCTGAGCCGGAGTAGGAAAGGGGTCAGGGCGTGTTGAGGGAGAGACAGGGCCAGTTGCAAGGAGGTACAATGTTCTGCTCCTACAGCCAGTCTAACTGCTCTCTTCCCGCAGCTTGTGAATGTGACCCTCAGGGATCTCTGAGTTCCGTGTGTGACCCCAACGGTGGCCAGTGCCAGTGCCGTCCTAATGTGGTCGGAAGAACCTGCAACAAGTGTGCCCCAGGCACCTTCGGCTTTGGTCCCAACGGATGCAAACGTAGGTGTTATTAGAGACTTTGTTGTAATGAATTCCGGTGATGGTCCCGGGGGATTCCCTGGCTTTCAAAAGCAGAATTCTGCTCGGAACCGGATGGCATGAGCCCTAGGGCACAGTGAATGGGGCTGGGCGCACGTGAAGGTACGTCTGTCTAGTGAATGAGTTTTTGTTTGCGTTGTCTGCAGCTTGTGACTGCCATCTGCAAGGGTCTGTCAGTGCCTTCTGTGATGCGATCACTGGCCAGTGCCACTGTTTCCAGGGCATCTATGCCCGGCAGTGCGACCGATGTCTCCCTGGGTACTGGGGCTTTCCCAGCTGCCAGCCCTGCCAGTGTAATGGTCACGCTGAAGACTGTGACACCGTGACAGGGGAGTGTCTGAGCTGTCAGGACTACACCACAGGCCACAACTGTGAAAGGTATGTGGGTCCCACCTCGGGAAAGTCAAGATAATAGAGTAGGCATGGTGACTTGTGGGGCAGAGGCAAGAGGATCGGGAGTTTGAGGCTATCCTCAGCTACATAATAAGGTCTTGTCTCAGAAAGAAAAAAAAGAGAATGACATCATCTTTGGCTAAGTAAACATTATCCTAGAAACCACAGAATTAATCTCCTGCAGACTCCAAATAGTGCTTTCATTTTTGACTACCCCAACATTTTCTAAAAGCTTACTCATTTATCCCGTACATATGTGGCTTACGCCTGGTTTGTGCCAAGCACTGCTTTGGTGCTCGAGATAGGGCGAAGCACAACCACCTACAGTCTGCCCTTTGGGAGTTGCCCTGCAATCCAGCCTTGGACGGAGGAAACCCCCACACTGGTGCTTTCTGGCTTGCATGAGTGTTGAGGAATCTCCTTGTCTAGTTTGGGTCAAAGCAGAAACCTCTTCCAAGTTGGACTAGTCAGTTTAAATGGCTTTGTTATTGAAAACATTGTATGCACCCAGTTTCCTGGAGACATAAAATGTGCAAAGTAATGCTGTTCTCCTGTTGGCAAATATTAATTTAATAATTACCATGGATACAAAACACCACCCTAGGTAGATCTGAAGACGAGGACATGGGGTGTGCCTTCAGTGATGCGAGCAGTTTCTCTCAGTTCGTTTGTAACGTGTGGAAGTGTGCGCTGCCTTATGCTGTTTGTTACAGACTGAGAGAGGCAACTTACTCTAGGGCCTGCTTTATGGGGTAAGAGTCATTACCTGCCCCAAATAGAAATATATAAATAAGTACCTTACCCCCCCAAAAAAACTGAATGTGATATATTTGAAAGCTACTAATATCCCTTTTCTCTGCTCAGATTTGGAACTCGGGGGGTCATACCTGTAAAGAGCATTCCTGTCAGCTGTGTTGGGTAAAAGCTGGATAGCAGCATGGCTTAAACTTGCGGCCATGAACTTGCTAACATATTGTATCTCCTCTACTTCCCCCAGTTTTCATATTCATAAACAGGCTAAGGAGAATAAGCCATGGACACAGAAACTGATGTCCTTAAGGCAAAGAGAACGGAAAGTCAGAGGCCCAGGGCAGGTAGGCAGGCTGTAGGACAGTGAGGTCCACGTGGAAAGTTACTTCTCTGAGGAACAGTTAGTCAAGGAGAGCGTCACACTAATTCAGGGGTGTCACCCTAAATACATGGTCTTGCAAGCGTCTCCCACATCAGCTAACATCAGCATCACCAGGAATCTTGCTAGTCAGAACATCTGGCAGAGGAACCCAGCAACCTATTGAAACAAATCTTTCGTGGGATTCTAACTGAAAGTTAAGAATGGTGGTTGTTCATGAAGTATTACATCCTCAAGCAGAATACAGTTTCTTATGACTGGGTCATGGCTCATTGCGTCCTACACCCATGGCAGGTGCCTGGCTGGCTACTACGGTGATCCCATCATTGGGTCAGGAGACCACTGTCGCCCTTGCCCTTGTCCCGATGGTCCTGACAGTGGACGCCAGTTTGCCAGGAGTTGTTATCAAGATCCCGTCACTCTCCAGCTTGCATGTGTTTGTGATCCTGGGTACATTGGTAAGTCATGCACTTAAGAAACAAAGAGTCTAATCCCAGCACTTGGGAGGCAGAGGCAGGCGGATTTCTGAGTTCAAGGCCAGCCTGGTCTACTCAGAGAAACCCTGTCTCGAAAAACCAAAAAAAAAAAAAGAAGAAGAAACAAAGAGTCAGGAGAAGATGTGTCTTTGAGTTCACTGTTAGTGAGAAAAAGATGAAGAGCAAACCAGTTAAATTCACATTTACAGTCCTTTATTAAAACTTAAAGGACTCAGGACAATCTGCCCTTTACCTGGTAACACGTGGGGGCAGAGTCGGTCCTTGGATGTAGAAGATAATGGGGTTAAGGCAAGAGGATCACCAGCAATTGAACGCATGACTCTCCTTAGGAATAATTTCTCACCTTTAAATACAAGCAAAATTAATTTCCTTTTAAATTTTTTCTTCTTATAACCTGACCTCTAGCAAGTATCTGGAAGCTACAAGGTGGCCCTGTGTTAGGCTAAAGAAAAGATCATATGGAGAATTACCAAGAACAGGAAGGGTCATAACTAAACACATCCTACCATATATACTCAGTTATCAGTTAATGTTCAGTGAAGTCAGCCATTTGTGTGTGTGTGGGTGGGGGGGGGGTCCTTTATTCTAGCCATGAAGCTGCTGATCAACTGCTAGATGGGCTTATGCACAGTCCAAGAAATACTTCATGCATGTATGTGATATTAGGGTTTCTTAGGAAAATGGCTCAGCCCTGAGGAGCTCAGTTTCCTGGCTGTTCCCAAAGGATTCTTCCGTTTGTGTCTAGTGCTTGGGTTAGGATTTTAACACCCAACTACATATACATGATCACATCTCTGTTTAGCTCCTGGCCTACTCCACCCAATACGACTAGAAGCTAAGGCTCTCCTACCCATTGGGCTGGAGCCTCTAAGGCTGTTATAGCAGTGTCAGGGACCACAGTACACTTTTCCCTCGCAGCGAGAAGCTGTTCCTCCTCGCTGAGATCACAGACACTGGACTTGGTAAATTATGGAGTGAAAGGAATGAATCATTACTTGGTTGCCCCCAGGACTGAAATGCAGTGGACTAGCGAGCAGGCTTTTAGACAGGGTGAACTGAACATTTTGCTTGGTTTTTATCTACCCATAGGCTCCAGATGTGATGACTGTGCCTCTGGATTTTTTGGCAATCCCTCAGACTTTGGGGGTTCATGTCAACCATGTCAGTGCCACCACAACATTGACACTACCGATCCAGAAGCCTGTGACAAGGAGACGGGGAGATGCCTCAAATGCCTGTACCACACAGAAGGGGACCATTGCCAGTTCTGCCAGTACGGGTACTACGGCGATGCTCTTCGACAAGACTGTAGAAGTAAGACACACACTAAGGTGGTTCTCACCCCATCCCCCACCCTGTCCACCTCTTATCAGGATTTTGTTGTTGGAGTACTTACCTCACAGAGAGAAACCCTTGTTCAGTGAAGCAAAATGACACATACAACAGATGAAAGATGAGACTGAATTTTTTTTTTTTTTTTAATCTCTAAATCCTCATTCTCCGAGCAAGACAAGTCTCATGATGTGGCTCTGTGCCAGGGGCAATTGTGGCTGTCATCAAGATAAATGCCAGGCAGTAGAGGGCATGGAGATGTGTTCTTCCCACGTGCTTGCCAGCTGGGTGGGTCTTAGAGACCTGAATTCCCACTGTGGGTGGCTTCGCCTCTCTGGTGTCATTGGTGGAATCCAGCCTCTCTCCTCAGGCTGAGACAGAAGTAACAGTGGTGGAAGCTTTCTTCCAGAGCTTATTATCTCTGCCTTCTCAGGAGTTCAGCCAAGCTTTCTGGCTGCAAAGCCCTCGGGCCCCTGTTTTTATTTATAAACGTGTGGAATGTTGGGGACTCGCAGGACTGGATTCCTTAAAGTCTTTTTAGCTGATAGAGTCTTTGGCTCCTGCTTCTGACATAATGCTGTGGTTGCTTCCTGCTAGGAGTTTAAAAAAATCACTGGATGTCTCAGTTTGCATGGGTGCGTTTTTTTTTGTAATTTCCAGTTAGATTTTTAAATTTTGAAAGGACTCCCATTTGAGTCTGTGTGTCATGAAAACACACAAGCAAGCAAAGTCGGCCATAGCTTGTGTGAACATGTCCCCTGCCTGGGAAGCTCCAGATGCACGGTGTGTATCATGAGAACTTCTAAAGGATGGTAATTTTAGTAATTTTTTTTTTTTTTACTTTTATATTTTTTCTTGATGTCAACATTGAGATTTAGAGAAAGAAAGGTCTTGGCTGTTTAGATGGGGCTGACCTCGGCGTGCTGTCTATCCGTGAATGTGACCAGATGTGAATTCGATGATGGTGTTCTTATTTCAGAGTGTGTCTGCAATTACCTGGGCACGGTGAAGGAACATTGTAATGGCTCTGACTGCCACTGTGACAAAACCACTGGTCAGTGCTCCTGTCTTCCCAATGTGATCGGGCAGAACTGTGATCGATGTGCGCCCAACACCTGGCAGCTGGCTAGCGGGACTGGCTGCGGGCCCTGCGATTGCAATACTGTGCATTCCTTTGGGCCATCCTGCAATGAGGTGAGGGGCTGTGGCCAGGGGATGCTTCTGAGCGGCTCAGGGACAGCTAGCCCCTCAGGTGACTCTGCCCCATTTGGAGAAAGGCCAGAGTATAGACTGGCTGTTAGTCCTTGCTTGTCCTTCTTGGCTGAGGCGATACTATTGTGCACAGAGCCCTCATTTAACCCATTCATAGCATTTTAGTACAGCGTCCAGCCATGGATGCAAACTCGAATGTCATTTCTTTCCCTTTTCTGACCCCCAAATCAAATAGCTCTTATAGTCACTCAGCTTGAAAGAAACTTCATAGCCGTTCTCAGGATTGCTGACCCAGGCTAACTCGCCCAGAGTGAGATAAGCCAGGGGTGGCCTAGGATTGATGTCGATCTCTGAAACTGAGACTGAAGATGCAGGGACGCTACTGTGCTAGAGACTATTCCAAGCCCCTTGTAAGAGGACAGCTCGGAGGTGCTGGTGTGGCGCCCTCTCCCGTCTACACCACGGGCGTCCAGGTTCCACTTCTGTCATGTAACTGGGTTGGGGCAAGTTACAACTAACTTCTCCCCGGAGACCACCTGACAGGTCTGTGTTTGGACCGCAGTTCACAGGACAGTGCCAGTGCATGCCGGGCTTTGGAGGCCGAACCTGCAGCGAGTGCCAGGAGCTCTTCTGGGGAGACCCCGATGTGGAATGCCGAGGTAAGGCCAGGCGCCATGCTGATGCTTTGGTGAGGTGGGGTGGGCCTTAGGTCCACAGGGCTTTGGGTAAACTCTATAAAGTGTAGGCAAAATGACATCACACATTTGTGCTTTTTTTTTTTTTTTTTGAGGAGTGGGGTCAGAACTTTTAATCTAGCCTTGTGGATAAATGTGTCTACTAAACAGAGGATGTGCTCAGTTCTTCAGCCCCACACCAAGGAGGCATTTGTCTTGGCACACAAACAGGCAGGGACATAAGCACATTCTCTAGTATACACGGACACTTTTTAAAAGTCATTTTCAGCAAAGTGAAGCTATGTGAGCCATACCAGCCAATTGATTTGTTTCTTTCTCCGAACGATGTACCGTGGGCGGCTTCCTTGATCATACATGTACAGATACGGTTCCTTGTTAAGTTCAGCCTGTTACACAACTCAAGCAGACTCTGGCAACAGGGTGCTAATACAGTGTTCACACCAGTGAGACTCGGGGTGGGGGTGTGATCGATACAGAGCCTTGAGTTAAGTGGACATGGTCGGGGTTCCAAGTCTTTCTTTTTGATGTGATTTAAACCCAGATTCTCATATAGGCTGAGAGAAAGGGGACTTTTCGTAATATTTCTGCCGGGTGTGGTGGCTCAGCCTGTAAATGCTAATGCTTAGGGTTCTGAAGCAGGAAAGGCAGAAGTTCTGGGCCAGGCGGGTCAGCATAGCAAGAACGTATCTCAAAAAGCAAAAGCAAACGAACAGCCCACCTACTAAACCCCACGAGTCATAAGGATTGCTTAATTTTTATACTGTCACCGTCGCTTTCACTGGGCAATTGATTTTATAAGCTGCTTAAACTGTCTCCCATCCATCTCTCCCTTCTTCTTCTTCCCTATTTTTAAGCATATCTTTGGGTAAATATTTCCTATGGTTTCTTACATTCTCCTTGGTATGTTTTTCTTGTAGGTCCTTGTTTAACTCAAAAATATAAGAATAGCCTTTTCCTCTCTTGGATACAATAACAAGAAATAAGAGGTCTCCAGTCTGTCGCTAGCTCATTCAGTAGCCGGCAGACGCTGGAGCCTTAGCAGCAGGAGAGGGAAATGGTGGCTGGGACCTGAACAAATTCAATTGCTTCTGCTTTTGGTTTTCTCAGTGAGGCTTTGCAGAGGGTTTGAATGGACATCTTAGGTCACAGTCTGTTTCACACAGGGATGATGTATTACACCCATCAGTAAGTGCATTTCCAGTAATAGTTCTCTCATCCAGATGTGGTTTCCTAGGAAGGGTCAACTTTCCACTTCCATTAGAAGGGCCTGGAAGTTGTAGGACCAGCCACTCTAATAATGTGTTGCTGGATGTACCTGCCCAGCCCGCTGTTCCCTCTGTATTTCCTTTTCCTCTTTAAGATAACCAGACTCATAAAGAAACTAGGAAGGTCATTATGCTGGGGTGGTCCCAGTGGCTGCAGTGCAGCAGGAAGGCAGACCCATGGCAGAGAGTGGGTTTATGGGGCCAGCTGCCTGATTTCAATTCATGCAGAGCTTCTATATTAGAATAAGAATAGAGTCCTGGCTCTTCTGCCTACATGCATCTCTCTCAATATGGTATTCATCTTTCTAGTTCTCAAATTCTGTACTGATAAGCACATCTTATACGTATATAGTTTTCGATATAAAACACATAGAGTTTGCTTCTACAAGTTTAATCTCAGATCTTTCCACAGTTTCACCCTTAGATTCCCATCCCTTCGGCCCAACTCTTAAGAGGTTTTCAAAGACTGATAGGACCTGAATGTAGAGATTCCTCCTAAACCATACCATCATTCCAACCTCTGTTTCAGATGGAGGCCAGGAAGGTCCGTTTCCTGAAGTATTAAGCTGTAGGTTAAAAGTCCTTGATCTGCCTGGCCACATGTGCAGTTTGGTTATAAAATGTCACGCTTTCTTGAACATCAAGGTCTCTACTATTTCTCCTCAGTCTCTGAGACTAGACAGGGAAGGGGAGGGATTTTAGAAATTTGTAGAAGGGAGAGCTTAGCTTGACCACCATGATGGCTTGCTGCTGCTGGTACTTGGGGTCCAGGAGCTGAAAATCATGTTCTAAAGAGCATAGGCCCCATTCGGGCAGGCCTTTAAACAGGAATCTGTTGGGCCCCAAATGCTGTTGAGACTCTGTGAAAAATGCTCCGACTTTACAAAGCCCCCAAAGAGAAGACTGGAAATCGTAGAGTTGGGAAGGGGGATTCATCGCTAGCCCTGGGGCTGTGTGTGGCCTGGGTGGTAACAAGACTGAGGACAGGGACAGCTACAGAGGAAGACATACATAGCTCAGGGTTCTGTTTGTACTGAAATATTTAACAATGGGAGGACCCCAGAGGGCAGCAAGGACAAGAAGCGCCCCCGGGAGTTAAAGGCCACACTCTTCTGGAATTGTGTAATGAATCGCCAGATATATTTTCAGTTGAAATGGTTTGTTGGAGGGCACAAATACAGACTTTCTGCTGCCAAGAAACAGTGTGCTTATAGAAAGACTAAGGTCATAACCAAGTAGTCTCCTTATGGGAAAGAAATGTAGTTATGTGAAAGACAAATGCTTGGAGCCTCCAGCGTACAAACGGTTTGAATGTTGCAATTGTCCAGGCAGCGTGGGGCTCTTGGCCTATTGTGCCAAGTCTGAACAAGTCCACCACTGTGCTGGGATGGAAAGTCTCATATAGCCAGTGCTGAACGAGCTGGTTCAGTCTACAGCCTGAAGCTTTGTTCCGTGCCCTGCAGGGGTTGGGGTCACAGGAGGAATCTTTCTGTCCATTCATAGATGGCAGAGGGAAGACCGCAGTGCCTGTGTAGGGCCACAGGCTCCCTGAAAGGCCAATGGCTTTCTACTTGGCAGAAGTGCAACGTCAAGGCACAGGTGAGGGCTCGGGGTGGTGGGCCGAGTGACTCTGTACCTCAGCACTTGCCTCCCATATGGGAGGACCCATTTCTCAGTGCCACAGAAAAGAAAGAAAGAAAAGAAATGCCATGCTCCATATTCATCTTTAGAATGCCACATTCTTTCCTTGAGGTTGAAATTTCTTCCACAATGGCTCCCCTTCCTGCTCCATCTGCCCTTTTGAGATAGGAATTCCCAGGCTGGCCTCAAACTCCTTACTCTTCATGTTTTGACTTCCCAAGTGCTAGAGTTACAGGCATGCACTGTTAAGCCTGGCCAATCATCTTTTACTGTTATTTCCATTGTGACTCAGGAAATCAGGCTGCATTGGAGCTTTTAGAGAACCGTGACTTCAGTTAACAAAAAGTCCTGTATACTCCTAATAACATTAATAAAGTTTTCCCCCTTGACAAAATAAGCCAGTTTAAGCTGAATTAAAAGTATAAAAGCAGGTTTATTTGGGGGAAGCTCTTGGGCGGGTTCACTGGTCTCAGAAAATGAGGCCAGGGAAATTGCCTCGCAGACTGGAGAGAAAGAGACAGAGATGGCACAGCAGAGAAGAGGAAAGCAGAGAGAGGGGGTTGGGGGATCTGGAGTAGCTGGCAGGGCCTTTTATCCACAGCATGCATCTGGCACTCCAACAGGCCATGGATGACATAAGCAGTTGCTAGGTCCCTGAGAGCAGGCCGGTGGAGTTGGTTGTCTACTAAAAAGGTTAGGTGTCCTGTGTTTGGAGCCTAACAGGCATGTGACCCACAGAGTGTGAGCTTTGTATTCGTCTCCTGATAGGTTGTCTATGGTACCTTTGTGCTCCAGTGCCTGTCTTGATAGTAAGACAGGCAGGGCCCAGCAGAGCCCAGCATGCAGACTCTCCGGTATCCACTTAAAAAGCTTGTGGAGCAGTGGCAGGATGGGGCTGAGTCTGCTGTCCTTCAGCTTTCCTTACAGAACTGAAGTTTTATGGCCAAGGTCAACAACAGGTAGGAACAGGAATGTCAGGAAAATGTAAGCTGCATTCTAAGAGGATGAAAGTATTAAGATTTCCTTGCTATCAAAACAGCTTTTAATATTTGGGGGCTGCTATGGCACACATAAAGTGAATGAAAAAAAGGAAATAAAAAGGAAACCACGTGACTGCGCTGAGGTGTGGTGGAAGAGAAAGTTCATTTTAGATAAAAGGGAGAGCAGAGGCATAGACATCCTGGAGAGTCCATTGTGGTCGCGACCCTGAGCCATGCAGGGAAAGGCAGGGAAGGGAAGAGAAAGGGAAACCAGGTGCGGCAGCCAGGAGGCCAACGGTACAAAAGGGCAGATCATCAAGATGGCTGGGTTATATGGGGAAGAGCCTGTGGAGGAAAGGCAGCAGAAAGTGGGGTATGCCAGCCCTCTCCTGTGACAGTAGGAACTGAGGGATGCTGGGAGAACCTGGAGGCCAGGTCCACTTTGTTATGCCAAATGGGCACTTCAGCCATTTGTCCCAGATTTGAAACTTAAGGAGGTCAGTGGATGACTTAGAGGAGTCTGTTCAGTCCTTCGGTCATGCGACTTCTGGTTATTAAACTCATGGTCATCCCTGCATTCCTGTCCTTTTAGTGAGGTAGGAGATTTTATGCAAACTCTTCCCAAGCAAGCCTTTGGCCTTGTGGCACGGGCTGGGCCATGCATGGTAGGAAGTTGGAGCCGCAGATAACCCCACGACCTGATTTTCACATTGCATCATTTCTGTGTTGAGAATCAGAGTTCAATTTCCAAACACGAAGCTGAACATTCTTATTAGGCGTACAGTGCAAAGCGAGTAGGCTAGACCTGATGGTATATACTTGGAGGTAAAGACACGAGGCTAAGGACTGCAAGACCACTCTTCACTACATAATGAGTTTAAAACTACCCTGGACTCCATGAGACCTTATCTCAAAAGGCACTCCTTTCTAAACCAGAAGCACTTAATGGGTTATTGGGGGAAAACGGGGCACGTAAATTTTCAGAGACTTTTTAGTACTGCTCACTTTTTAGGTATATACATATTCTTACTTTTATGGATGCAACAAATAACCTGTGCAGATGCATGTTGCCTCCTCGTCACTGCTGACAGATGTCAGGCTCAGAGGGTAAGTAGCTTGCCCAGAGCCATGCTTCTGAGGAGGGCGGAACCAGGGTCCTTGCTCTTGCCTCATGCCTGGCATTCCTGTTGGCAGCTGGCAATGAAAGAGAGGAAATGACTGTCCTCGCCAGAGGGCAGGAACACCAGCCAGTTCATAGTATACCAGGAGAAGGACCCCAGGAGGCAATTTAAAAACCCTTAGTGACAGAACAAAAACATATTTAGAAATAATAAGAGTTGGGTTTTTGTTGTTGATGATGGTATTTACTAGTTTTTAATATATAAATGATTAACACTTTTTTTTTTTTAAATAATGGCCAGTTGGGTCACACACACACACACACACACACACACACACACACACACACACA
>NC_034596.1:29871913-29923324 GCF_900095145.1 Mus pahari
AGAGAGAGAGAGAGAGAGAGAGAGAGAGAGAGAGAGAGAGAGAGAGAATTCTCAAATGTAAGACAGGTTACATCCTTTGGGCTGGGCAGGTTTTATTCCTAGAACATTGAAACCTCAGCCATGGCAGCAGCCACCATGTCATACAGTGACATCCACCACACGTTCTTTTGGCACATTCTCAGCAGGTTAGTCTTTCTCCCCGTGATGTTAGAGAATGCTGTGGAAGTAGTTGCCGGCTTATACATGCTCTCAACAGAGAACATGTGAGGAAGCATGTCATCTAGAACCTTTTGCAAAATCTGTGGAAAGCAAAAATGGCTAGAGCCATTCCTTCTCATGGTGCAAAACAATAACGGTTTTGTGGGCGGTGTGAGCGTCTCTCATACTTCTTCTGTAATGACGGGTATGCAATGGATCTGCTTCCAGGGAAGGTGTGCATCTGTGCCGCCTCTGTGGCCCAGCCCTTTGTCAAAGGAGATGTAGCTGTTAACTGGTTATGGACAAGTCAGCATGGCTGAAATAGCTACAGACAGCAGATACCTGCACAGTTTAAATTCTTCTCCCCTCAAGACTGTGGGCCACTGTAGTCATTCTAAACGTGTCTTAAACTGTTTTAGCCCGTACATAGTACCACACAAGAGTAAGCAGTCGACAGTTATTTTAAAAATGAGTCAGACTTAAAGAGCAGCCATTTGAGCAATAGCAGATCCTACCTAGAAGTGCAGAGCTCACCCACTATCTACCACTTGGAGGACCATATCTGCGTGTTCCTCAAATAGGCTCTTGTGGTAGGTTAATTGACGTAATACAGCCTATCTTTCATTCATCCTTTCTGGATGAGAGGCTGTCCCTCTCTCCGGTGTCCAGTCTGTCATAGAGTTTTATGTACTCTTTGGGGCAGACACAAGTGTGTGCATGCATGTGGAAAGGGGCAACCTTCACTGCCCTTTCTTGGGAGCTGTCCACCTTGTTTTCTGAGACAGGATTTCTCATTGGCCTGTAGCTCACACCACCAGTCTCTAGGCACTGCCATCTCTGCCTCCATGGGCTGAGTTATAGCCTCTGCCATCACTCTGGACTTTTTCTTAGGGACCAAAAGTTGGACCCTCATGTTTATGCAGCAAGCACTTTACCTAATACACTTTTTCTCTGGCGCCCTGGAGCACTTCTTAAGCCCCTACAGAGTGTCATCACACCTCTGTGTGGTGTGTATGGATTCTGTGTGGTTTCCTTTTAAAGGCCCAGACAGACAGGGGTAAAATTCAGATCATCTGAAAATTATCTTACAGGTGATCAATTAGCATGTTTCATATGGTCCCCCCAACATCCTATATGGTATAGTCTTTTCATGAAAATTGAAAGAGGCAGCATGTATTCTTTTTACATATGGGAATAGAGATGTCCCATGTACATCTTTAGCTGTGTTGGGAAATGCCAACCAATTTCTCTCTAAGGGCAGGTAGTTGAATTCCATTTACTAGGTTAGTCAACTGTTCAGAAACAAGAATTCTTCATGAAACTAGAGCCCGAAATATCAACTGTTTGAATCTAATCTAGCCATCATTTGATGGGTATTTATTTGGTAGTGTCTCTGCCAGTTCCTCTCTTTGTTACTTAGTTTTGGACATCTGAGAAATACCCATAATACTATTATGTGTGCCTCTGGCCTGGGCTGTGACTTAGTTAACATTAGCAAAGGACTTTCCCAGATGATATGCATCCTTGATGAGAAGTTGGACTTCTTGTAGACCAGGGGATGATGGTAGTCATCTGTACATTGGTCTCTTCCTCTCTACTCAAGACTTTTGATACTGTAATTTAAACATTTTCTTCTTTACCTGCTCAGAATTAAAGCCTCTAAATACTTTTTTCAGTAGAAACTTTCTGTTGCAGCAGCTGCACTATCACCAGCCCACCCAAAAAGCACAATTCATATGGCTCTTTTAAACACGAGGTCATTTTGGTTCTTGTGTTATGTTTTACAGTTCTAGATCGTTTTGAGCTTGGGAGACAACTGCATATTACCAAATGAAATAAACTTGTTCTTAAACCTTAACAGCTCAAGCTCTTTAGACATAGTGTTATCTGAGTTCTTCCTGTTCACTTGCAAAGCTGACAGAGCCTTGACCAGGCCTTTCCCTGATTTCTCTGAGCTGTCACTACACATTCCCCTACAGTCTCTCACTGTGAAAATGATGTAAAGTGAAGCTTGGCCTTTGCAGTCCTCTGTGACTTTAACATGCTGCTTGCCACCCCCACCCCCCACTATGTAGCCCTGGCTGGCCTGGAACTCAGCTATCTGTCTGCTGGGATTAAAGGTCTGTACCACCACGCTTGGCTGAAGTCGCTTCTTAATCTTCCAAGGGAAGATAAGCTCACGAACTGACTCTGGGCATAAGATGCTTTTTTTGAGGAACAGAAAGAACAAATGGTATACAGATCATTCACAGTTTAAATGACTTCTGGTTTTGGCAAGTCATTGCCCTCCAAAAACAGTAACGATGAAAAAGGTCTTGCTCGAAAAGTTGTGACGGGGGGGGTTGTTAGTTTAATTTTGAAATCCTAAGGTTAAGTTCTAATACATCAATACATCAAGGAAAAGTGTATTTTACAGTCCTGAAATTTACTAGAATATGCTAAACTTTACATTTTTGAACAAGCTATTATTGGAAAATATGCCAAAATAAAACCAAGACAAACACACTCGCTTTCTGCCTTTATCCAGTGGAAATGTGATCAGGTACCTGGGAGCAGGAGACTCCCAAACATGTAGGGACAGCAGGGACAAGGGAAGTGACTGTGAGACTAGCTAGTGAAGAGTTCTTGCTCTGTACCAGGTGCTCTGTGTACCAAGTACTTCAGATGTGGAAGCCCTGACTCCTTTCTAGGATTGAGTTTTTCCTCCCCCTTTGTCCTAGCTTCCTTTCCTTGCCCTAGGACACAAGGGGTTTGGAGAAAGACACCCATTATAGCCTCCACCCATAATTGTTCTAGCTGTGGCGCTGGGTTTAACCTTGTTGTTAAAGGTGCTAGACAGGTAAGTGAGCAAGTGTCAGCCAAACCCTCTAGGCTTCAGTTGGAGATAAGTGGCTGTCAGGACCGCCAGCCCAGCCTTGGATGATGCTCTAGGAGAAAGCATTTAGGTGGCAAATCATAGCTATTGATGTCACAGAGGCACTGCCACTTTAGCCGGCTATTTCTCATACCGATGATGCATACTGATACCAGAAATGCCTCTTGAATGCTTATAAGGTGATGTTAGGAGCTCATTTGGTAAAGGCTATTGAACTCCCGAATACAAGTTAATTTTTTGCTTGGTGCCATGTAGAAAAATGTCTTAAGACAGCTGTGCCTCTTCCCTGGGAGTCCATGCTCTGCCTAGGGACACCAGAGGGAATGTTTGTCTTCCGTTCACACCTTTACCCAGAATGGGCTTAAGGCCAGGGATGCATGTAGAGACCCTTTGTTGTTCAAACTCCACAAATTCTGGGGAAAGGCAAGTACTGATGGAAAGATGATGTGGTTCTCACCTGTGGGTCAGAATTCTAAGCAAGGGTGAGGGGCATATGTACTATAAGCAATTTCAGTCAGCTGTTGGCCAGAAATGTGAGTTTTTCCCTATGCCAGGCAGGATTTTACCTTTTGCCATTTTTGCCTCTGGGTAAGGTACCAACTACAATGAGTCAGTCATAGACAAAGGAGCCAGTAGTTTCCAAGATCCCCTGGGGTCACTTCTGTCATTTTCATGAGTCAGTTGCTCATACTGTGAGGGTATTTAATCACAGTGGCAGACACAAGGTCGAAGCTTTTGAACCTGGGATTTTGATCTCTTCCTGTTTTCCTTGAGATTTGGTTTTCTGTTGCTCTTACCAAGCACAAGGTACTTTGCTTGGTACTTGGCTTTGTGAGCGGGTGGGCTTGATTAGCTAGGTGCCGGTCCTTTAGGATGTATCTTCTGGCAAAGGATGCAGTCTGAACCATCTAGACTGCCTTGTTAGCTGGGAGCTCAGATTTGGAAGCAGAGGCAGGATGGAGGCCAGGATGGGCTCTGGGGATGCAGAGCACTAAATCATTTCCTTGCTGTGAGACTCTGAGCAGGTCATATAATGTCTCTACCTTGGTTTCCGTTTCACAGAAATAGAGTTAACTATTTTGCCCAGACACAGGGATGGTGTGAAGGTTGAAAATGTTGCATGTTATACATACACGATGCTTGCCACAAAATAAGTGGTTAGCAAGGCTTATCTACTGACTTTTTAAATTACCATTACTCTTAAGGGTCAATGGGTTAGCATACTAGGGCAAGCCACTTTAAGCTCTAACAGTGATTTGGGGACATTAAATACCAGATTTTGTCACTGAAGCTTGTGATGTCATCAGTCAACTAGCATTTCTGTTTCCCTTCCAGCCTGTGACTGTGACCCCAGGGGCATTGAGACACCGCAGTGTGACCAGTCCACGGGCCAGTGTGTCTGTGTGGAGGGTGTGGAGGGTCCTCGCTGTGACAAATGTACCAGAGGGTACTCGGGGGTCTTTCCTGACTGCACACCCTGCCACCAGTGCTTTGCTCTCTGGGATGCCATCATTGGTGAGCTGACCAACAGGACCCACAAATTCCTGGAGAAAGCCAAGGCTCTGAAAATCAGTGGTGTGATTGGTCCCTACCGAGAGACCGTGGACTCTGTGGAGAAGAAAGTCAATGAGATAAAAGACATCCTGGCCCAGAGCCCAGCCGCCGAACCCCTGAAAAACATTGGCATTCTCTTTGAGGAGGCAGAGTAAGTAGTTAATGAGCCAGAAATCACTCACGAAGGTTTTTCAGTATTTGAATAGCAAAGATTTCCTGGAGCGGCATGTCTGGTAGACTTTCTAGTCTGTCACAGGCTTTGGGCCCCTTGTTTATCTGCAGTGTTGGCTGTGAGCAGGGTAGATTGAGGCTCAGTGCCTGCAGTAGGACTGGACTTGAGGCAGAAGATCCAGAGTCTTGGCTTTGTGTAATGCGTTGAATTTGAGTGGCACATTGATTCCTGGATTGCTCTTGCCGCTGCCCTGCAGTGCAATGCGAGGATGACACACTTATAGAAAAATTATACCTAAAATTGTCATTTTTTTAAGTATTGCTACTTAGTGGGGAACTCCCATCACCTCAAATATGACACTCATTCCCAAATTATTTTTCTGTTCAGCTGTTGTCTCATGAAAAGCATCGTTGATAACATCATGAAGTGTCCGTACGGAAACAGCTTCCTCACTGGGCTCTCTCTGGATAGAAATTTCTTTAATACCGCTTATTTTTAACAGTTTGAGCCCCGAAAGTACATCAGGTCCTAGGTTTGCTCTCCAATCCAGTAAATATATTAAATGTATAGTAAAATTGTGGATCTGTACATGGATAGGCGGTAGGCATGTCCCTGCTGTGGTGTTTACTTAAAGGACGGCAGAACAACTTGTGAAAGTCTTTGCCATCTACCGTGTGGGTTCTGGGGGATCAAACGAGGTCATCATCAGACTTAGCAGCAAATAGCTTTTTACCTGCAGAGCCATCCATCTCACAGGCTCTAGATAGAGAATGATAATTTTATTACTTGTTTCTTTGTTTTAAAGACAGGATTTTGTTGTGTAGACCAGGCTAGCCTCAAACTCAAGAGATCCTGCTTGCCTCTGCTTCCCAGGGGCTGGGATTAAAGGCGTGCGCCACCACCAGCAGCCTAGACATTATTCTTAATTGTAATATTTTT
The DNA here is from genome assembly GCF_900095145.1 of Mus pahari. Classification (NCBI taxonomy): domain Eukaryota; kingdom Metazoa; phylum Chordata; class Mammalia; order Rodentia; family Muridae; genus Mus; species Mus pahari. The sequence goes on from NC_034596.1 coordinate 29,877,652, forward strand.
GAGATCTGAAAAGAAATGAAAGCCTTTTTGAATCAGTCCATTAATAAAAGTGAAACTCTAGGAAAAACCATCATAAGGAAAGTCACTGCATATATTCAGTTCTACCAAATCCCATATCTGCTTTTAGTGCCTGGTCTCTGTGTTGGGTCACTCGTGGTATCCTGTTAACCTAAGGAGCATTAAATATATTTATATGTGTGTGTGTGTGTCTGTATATTTGTATGTTGGAGGCTTACTGGCCTACATTGAGAGCTATAGCCTGCACTCACCCTTGTTCATTTCTGATCATATCAGAGGCTTAAACTACCTCTCTCCCACACACACTCAAAGAGCTGAGTGGAATTTTTCTTCAAAGTACTTGAAGAAAAGGTGTTGGCTTCCGTTGTCTGTTGTAGAAAGAAAACTGAAACACAGAGGGTTATAACTGAGCTAGTCTGAAGGTAGAGGGTGAAAGAGTATGCTAGTGGAGAAGCCACGAGTAAGACTGACAGTTTGGGCCAGTTTTAGGTAAGCTTACTTTTCTTTTCACAGGAAATTAACCAAAGATGTCACAGAAAAGATGGCTCAAGTAGAAGTGAAATTATCTGATACAGCTTCACAGAGTAACAGCACAGCTGGAGAGCTCGACGCACTGCAGGCAGAAGCAGAGAGCCTTGACAAGACCGTGAAAGAGCTGGCAGAACAGCTGGAATTTATCAAAAACTCTGATATTCAGGGTGAGAAATCTCAAACCTGGATAATAAATGACCCTGTGTCTACCCTCTTAATACTTTCTAAAAAAACAAAAAACAAAACAAAACAAAAAAGTGTTCTAACAGTTTTAAATCTTTATTGAGTCTTTGGCACAAGTGGGGCTTAAAGTTCTTGGTTTTCCAATATGGGACCTGGGGACAAGACATAGTAGAGGCCCTACTGCGTTAAAATGTGATCCGTTTCCCAGTTTAATTAACCCTGGCCTTTCCTTAGCCCCTGTGGCTGCTAGAATATTGTTAATTCTGCAAGTCCCTTTGCATTTGAGATTACTGCTTACTTAATTAACTCAAAAATATTTTAATTGTCAATATTGCAGGCTATATCATACCCTCCCCCCAAAGCAAAGGTGACATGCGTTAATGACACAATTCCATATTATTCATTTTGTTTTACTAGGTCCCTATAGCCAAACTGTACTGTGTCCTTCATGCGTGTAATAATTGTTTGAATGGACCCAAGTAGATAAAGAGAAACAGTCACCGGGACATCTCCAGGCTGCCTGACACCAGGATTTAGATTTTTGCCTAAATACAGAAACAACGTGTGCATGATGGCTTGACTTCTCCTTTCACACCAGTGTTTGACCAGGGGCTGATGGGACAGAAGAGATTCACTGTTCATTACAGGGACACTCTGCTTCCCTCCAGATTTATTTTCTTGAATCCTAAAGCCTTATAGTATAAATCAGGACCACAAAATACCAAATAATTGGGCACTGTTTGGGAGGAACCAGGGACCAGGAGGTTAACTGTAGGCAATTTCATTTCCTGTCCTAGGAGCCTTGGACAGCATCACCAAGTATTTCCAGATCTCTCTTGAGGCAGAGAAGCGGGTGAATGCCTCCACCACAGACCCCGACAGCACAGTGGAGCAGTCGGCCCTCACGAGAGACAGAGTAGAAGACCTGATGTTGGAGCGAGAGTCTCAGTTCAAGGAGAAGCAGGAGGAACAGGCACGCCTTCTGGACGAACTGGCCGGCAAACTGCAGAGTCTCGACCTGTCGGCTGCTGCAGAGATGGTGAGTCTTGAGGTTTTCCCCAATGAGCTGTGTTTTTTTTTTTTTTAAGAGACAAAGAAAACAAACAGGCACCTTCTGCCTTGCTCCAGTATTGCTGTTTGTAATCCTGTAGGGGTGACTCCAGAGCTCAAGGTGCTGGGCTCCACTGTGGATTAGCCAAGATCAAGGCATGGGGAACAGAGCATGTGTCTGTTTCCAGCCTGCTCCTGCCTCAGCTGTTCCTCTGGGCAGCCCCCCCCCCCACACACACACACATACACACCTCCTGTATCTGCAGAGGGACTTCTTACTGAAACTAGATCCTTTTTATAGTGTGGCCTTAAAAAACAAAAAACAAAACAAACAAAACAAAACAAGGAAAAAAAAAAACTCACTTGTTCTGCTTTGAACTGCAACATCCAAGTGGAAGAATTCAAAATTGTTCAAGGACAGAATGTTTTTCCATCGGTGTTTGCTAAAATGTTCCTTTGTTCCAGTAACATTACCTGGTAAAGATTAAGGTCTGAGCTGTCCTAGAAAAGCAGATTAATTTCTTAGAAGCTTTTAAAAAGTAACTCTGGAGCCAGGTGAAATTGAGTAGTGAGTTTAATGAAAATCAGGCAGAAGGCCAAAAGGAAGCCAAGCCAGGTTTTTTTTCCTGCAGTTTTCGAAACCTGAGACAACTGAGATATATTTTTATATATACACCAACATTATCTTCTAAGTTTTTTCTCACCCTAGACAGAGGAATCTTTAAGAGTCAGGTGGGAAAAAAGCCAGCAAAGACACTCATTTTAGGGCCCTGGGCCCTAGGTACCTTGGTACCAAGTATTTCCCGGTCTCTCTGAAGGCATAAGAGGGTGACTGCCTCTACCACAGACCCCACCAGCACCGGAGAGCACTGCTACTCCCTGTAGCAGCCATGTGTACTGGAGACAGGGAAAATTCTTAACCATTCTGTAGCTGCCATCGCCCCTCTTGCCCACGTCTGCAGTCAGAAACAGACAAAAGCATGTCACCTATCCTGTTTTGTAATCAGTCCTTTTGGACACCTGCAAAGTTTGGGGCTTGGTATTATCTTCTGCTTTCAACAGAGTGAAACTTAGAGAGTGGGTGGTAAATGGGTGTGGAGGGGCGGCTTCAGCCTGCAGATGAGCACCGTCTGTGCAGGCTTTTCTGTAAGACATGGCTTCGTGGGTTTTTTTTTTTTTCCTCACTGTTTATGTTTCAGTTATCCTGTGATTATTTCTGTGGGTTCTCAGCTGCCATTTTCCTGTGAAGTGATCTTTTCCTCTTTGTGTTCCTCAGTACTTCCTGTTCTTCATCGAGAAAAGCTCAGCCGTGCCGGCTCTCTATCCCTGTTCATGTTTGTTGAAACAAAGCAGATCTAGTGTGCTGCCAGAAAGCTTGTAGAAAACGCTCCTAAGACTTTTTAAGTTTGCGCCTGAGTGGGACTCATTTTCTGCCATAACACAATTATTTTCACGTGCATTATGTGTTATAAATGATTATTGTAGTTATTAACATATTTGGGATTATAGGTACTTTACAATCATTTGAGCCAAAAGAGTTCACAGTATCTCTACTAAAAACACTATCTTTATTATGTTGGGGGTTATTCTGGTAACTGCTGTTCATTGCAGAAATCCTGCTTGTCTTCAGTACAGTTTTCATAAAATGCCAAATATAACTTAGTTCCTGCACAACCCTTTCCGTATCATACAGCATGCCTGTAATTTCCCTGTTTGCATCTGTATTCCATAGCCATGTGGTATGATCTTTAGGAAGTTTCTGGTAAGGAAAAAGGACTGAGTGCTTGCTAGCTGGATGGGGTGGTTGAGGGAACTTGAAAAAAGTAATATTCCCCTTTGTTCACACAAACTGTTCTTTCCCATCGGAAATGTTCTAGCACTTTACCTTACTCAAATCCTACCCTCCAGCTTCCCTGTCTGTATTAAATTCTCAGCTTTTCTCACTACACCTCCCCTACCGATGATGCAACTATGTCCAGGTTACATGTCAGACAGCAGACCATAATCACCAGGGCACTTGCTGCTGAGTCTAAACCAGTCAGGACTCTGGATTGGCAGAACTTGAAAAAGATCTGCATTTGGGTAGATGGTATTGGAGATTTAAAGTTCAGTGGGAGCAAGCTGGATGGATCATGCATCTCTGCACACTCTATTCCTGTTCATGTTTGTTGAAACAAAGCAGATCTAGTGTGCTGTACACTTTTTATGTGTCCCGTCCACCTTTGTTCTCTGGCCACCCAGCCATTCTGTTGCTGACTTACCCGGAAGCCCCGTCCCTGACCCTTGGCTTATTGCAGACCTGTGGAACGCCTCCAGGGGCTGACTGTTCTGAAAGTGAATGTGGCGGCCCCAACTGCAGAACTGACGAAGGAGAGAAGAAGTGTGGGGGGCCTGGCTGTGGTGGTCTGGTCACTGTGGCCCACAGTGCTTGGCAGAAAGCCATGGATTTTGACCGTGACGTCCTGAGTGCTCTTGCTGAAGTAGAACAGCTCTCCAAGATGGTGAGTCAGTGGATGGGCTCAGCTTTTGTTGTCTGTTGGCTTGCAGTTGTAGTGAGGGTCTAAAAAGGAGTCAGTTCCACATGCTGACTAAATTCACTGTTCAGTGTAAAAGCTGATGTTTCAAATGGTGATGGCAAGGTTCTTAATCACTTAATCAGACTAGGAATTTGCTTTCTCTCCATGGGAATAGCATGTATGTTAGGAGAAAGCAGCATAAACTATGGATTAACAATATGAGAGAACATGTAATTAATTGTACTACACAAAATTGAACACTGTTCTAAAGTGACCTTCTCCTCAGACCATCAGGTGTTTTAGAGCCAAAAACAGCTTTGAAAACATTTCAAATGCTAGCCCTACGAATACTGAACAGGAATGTGCATATTGAGTGCTTAAGTCTACATAAAAGCATCATATTTTAACAGACAAATCTGCTTCTAAGTTTGTTGACAATAGACTGTTTGACCTGCTTTAGAGAGAGCAAGCTGGTTTCATAGATGGCTTACTTATTCATGTTTAGGTCTCTGAAGCAAAAGTGAGAGCGGATGAGGCGAAGCAGAATGCGCAGAATGTCCTGTTAAAAACAAATGCTACCAAAGAAAAAGTGGACAAGAGCAACGAGGACCTGAGGAACCTCATCAAGCAGATCAGAAACTTCCTGACTGGTCAGTAGTGGCTTGCTTTTACTTGTACTTTCAGACATTGGTTCCTGTGAGATTCTGTTTGAGAGGCAAGAATTCCTGTCTGAGTTGTAGATAAATCTCTGGCAAGAAATACAGTAACAGAAAGTTCAGCTACATCAAGCTGAACTTGTAAGCGGATGTCTGCAACCCTAGTACTTGAAAGGTAGAAGCAGCATCAGTGATAAGTAGAGGAGACCTAGCCTGCCTTAAGGAAAACAAAATTATGTGGATGCATGCATGTGTGTACAAAGGCACCGGAAGATGCCAGAAGGGATGTCAGATCTGCTGAAGCCGGAGCTGTCCAATTGAATGCTGAGCTCTAAACTCTGGCTCTCTGATAGGGTAGTGATGCTAAGCCCTTTCTGTAGCCCTTCCTTTCTTAAGTATATGTTGTGATTTACCTTCCAAATGTTCTACAGGCACTGCCGTACCTGCTGGGGCTTCTAAGCAGCCTATCTAGAAGTGAAAACATTTGCTCTGAGAACTGTATTAGAATTTGTCTTGAGGACCTTGGAGGGGTTGTTCCTTTGGCAGTGCCCCCAAGGCTTTGCCATCTATGTTCAGAACCTAGCAGTTAGCATTTTCTATGGAGAAATCTCTAGAATCTGGCTCAGATTTTAAGTTTTGATTATAGTGCACATACTATCAATATGGATATTACTGGTACAAGACACAGAAAACTCCAACTGAATTAGAATTAAGAATTTATATTACGCCGGGCAGTAGTGGCGCACCCCTTTAATCCTAGCACTTGGGAGGCCAGAGGCAGGTGGATCTCTGAGTTTAAGGCTAGCCTGGTCTACAGAGTGAGTTCCAGGACAGCCTGGGCTACACAGAGAACCCCTGTCTAGCGGGGGGTGGGGGGTAGATATAGATATCACACTACAAGTCCAAGGTAGTTAAGTTCATGGTCTGGGACTACCCTACTTTGCCTTTCTTTTGCCAATGTTAAGCCTATCAGCTTCATTCCTGAGGCAGCCCCATCCTAAGTTGTAGTCTGATGTGACAGAGGCTGATGAGCGAAGACAACCCCTCCCTCCCTACTCCTTGGCTAGACCCTTCTAGGAGGATAAAAACCTTTAGGCATTCCCATGCATCTCAGGCCAGAAATTAGTCATGGTCCATACATAGATGCCACTGAAAGTGGAATGTGCCTATAAAAATGACTAATAAAAAACTGTTTTCCAGTGACAACTGGAAACAAAATTGGAAGCCATGACTTAACCATAAATTTTCCCCCATTTAAGTGCTCTGGGGTCCATATTTATGTTCTTAGTCAAAAACGGAAAACACCTTAAGAGATCTGACCTTCAGAGTTTTGCCGATGATACACTGTCTTGGCTCTTATAGCATTCAGTCCTTTCTAGAATTCTTATAACTGGTAAGGAATATCAATACTTTTTTTCCTTTTTGAGATAGTTTCTATGCAGTCCTAGTTATTCACTTTGTAGACCAGGCTAGCCTTGGTCTGGGACAGTGTATATCAACCTCACTAAGTGTAAAGGTTTTTGTTCCCTTGTAGCTACAGCTTTAAATGCTGGGCTCTCATCTTCCATAACCTGAAACCACAGTATACACGTACAACACACTGTCTGCCCTCTCTCCAGCCTAAAAACCTGCTTGGTTCCCCTTCTTCTGTGATCTCTCCAGCCTACAGCAAACTCTACTGGCACCTATATCTCCCCGTGAGGGAGAGCAAGGGTCTCTAGATAGCAAGGGTATGTCTCTTCAAGTGGCGGGTGCTGACATGCAGCTGAGAGAACCAGCTCTATGGTGTTTTGGTCTTTGCTTTTCACAGAGGATAGTGCGGATCTAGACAGTATTGAAGCAGTTGCTAATGAAGTACTGAAAATGGAAATGCCTAGCACACCACAGCAGTTACAGAACCTAACAGAAGACATCCGGGAACGAGTTGAAACCCTTTCTCAAGTAGAGGTTATTTTGCAGCAGAGTGCAGCTGACATTGCCAGAGCTGAGCTGTTGCTCGAGGAAGCTAAGAGAGCAAGGTATCTGAATGTACACACTGGCAATCCGGGGTGTGTGTGTGTGTCTGTGTGTGTGAGATATCTGCTGTAACTAGCATACTGTAAAAGAGACTTATTTACTTAACAAAGAGTCTTTCAAGTGGATATGCTTTCAAAGAAAATGCTGTTTTGCCAGTGGAAAAATGGTTTCATGTTAAAAGCAGTTGTTTGTTCTGCTCAGCAAAAGTGCAACAGATGTTAAAGTCACTGCAGACATGGTGAAGGAAGCATTAGAAGAAGCAGAAAAGGCCCAGGTTGCAGCAGAGAAGGCGATTAAACAAGCTGATGAGGATATCCAAGGAACGCAAAACCTGCTAACATCGGTAAGGCACTCGAACTGGGCTGTATGGGGGACATACATCGATTCCCCGTAACACCGGAAATTATTTTAACACGGCAGATTACCCCTTTAAATAAATCAGAACTGTTTCTCTTAGCACAGGTGTTTTCCCCTCCTTTAAAGTGTGTCAGAAATTAAGCACTATTGCTTAAAACAATTTTATTAATTATTATTCACATTTTTTTCCAATTTAATGTTACACTTAGGCTGGGAATCTTTGGCTCGATTTACAGATTTGGCCTGTGTCTCTACCCACAGTCGCTTTGACAAGTGTCTTGCTATTCGGTTACTTTATGGAGCATACCTACCCTAAGACAGTGCTCTCCCAAGGAGACCAGACATTTACCAGTTGCCCAGCTATCTTTTCCTCTGGGGTGACTTGCTATTCCTAGTATCCTGGGTCTTCACATTTTCAAGCTAATGCCCCATCACTACCAGAGTCTTACCACTGAGCTGACAGGACTAGCTAAAAAGATGACTGAAGTTGCCAGTTTACTTTTCCACATAATTTGAAAATCCTCCTCACCACTGGCTCATTTTCGAATGTTCTTTAACTAAACACAGCTGCGATCAACAGAAAGTATGATGTGTGACGCAGAGTAACTGAAGCTGGGTACTTCATCTCAGCCCGTGCTTGTCAACCTTCCGATTGGTACAACCCTTTAATACAGTTCGTGTTGTGGTGACCCTGAACCATATCATTATTTTGTTGCTACTTCATAACTGTAGTTTTGCTAGTTATGAAAATATCTGCCATGCAGCCCACTGGTTTAGAACCCCTCCTAAGCTGTCCCAATGCTGCCCGGGCTTCTGATGCAGGTGGGCATAGCAGCCTCCCTGCCCCTGACCTTGTACTAATGGAGTCTGGATGATTAACATTACACCTTTAGATTGAATCTGAAACCGCAGCTTCTGAGGAAACCCTCACCAACGCCTCCCAGCGCATCAGCAAGCTTGAGAGGAACGTGGAAGAGCTTAAGCGTAAAGCTGCCCAGAACTCTGGGGAGGCAGAATATATCGAAAAAGTCGTATATTCTGTAAAACAGAATGCAGATGATGTTAAGAAGGTAAGTAAATCTTTGTAACTTTGGTAATTAGTTTTTTTCCTTACCTTTCTTGATGATACGAATAGCCCAGTGACCCATTTTAAAACAGAAGTCTTTGGATAAATGAATAAAGAATGGATTATGAGATGGATGTTGAGACCCTTAGGTCTCAACATGGGTATGAGTTTAGAAGAATGAATTATATCTGGGGTGGTACTTTAAAAGTATACACTAGTTATTTCTGTACTATAGGTTCAGAGAGGTCTCTTTGACATAGCAGTTAGCCACCCATTTGAGAATAATTTAAAGACAGGATGGGAAAAGCTTAAGAGTCCCTTACACAGTAGTAAGAAATCAAATTGCTACCTTTTTTCTCTCCTTGGAAGGTGATGTGTTTAGCAAATTTGTTTCTTATACACATTTCATTTCTAAATTTACTTCCAAAGACAGCTTTTTAAACTTAAAGTCAGGATTGTTAAATCTGTCATATAACCTAATTCTGATTTCTTCCTTGGGGGGGGGGGGAGGAGTTGCCAGGCAGTGGTGGCCCACGCCTTTAATCCCAGCACTTGGGAGGCAGAGGCAGACAGATTTCTGAGTTTGAGGACAGCCAGGGCTACACAGACAAACCCTATTTCGGGGGGGGGGGGGGAGCCAACCAACCAACCAACCAACCAAAAAACAGAAAGGGAAAGGAAGAGGTCTAAGTTGTTATAGCTTCCCAGTATTACCTAAAAATAATTTCAGCAAACCTAAGAGAAATTTTTGCCAGGTCAGACTACTCTGTCCTGATCTTGCAGTCTGAAGGTACGAATCTCCCAGACAGTCTCATGGCACTGAAAAAAATGACACTATTAGAAAATTTCAAAGCTCTAGAAGTGAATTTTCATAATCAGTTTGTACCTATTGTTCAATCCCGAGTTTTCTATTTTTTTTGGGGGGGGGGGGGGGGGGGGTGTTGACCAGGCTGGCCTCAAGCTCAGATCTACCTCCTGCTCCTCCACAATGCCCAGATTTAAGTGTGTGCACCACAACTAGCCATCACCTTCTCCTTTATGTGTATTGGTACAGTAGCAGACTTAAAATTCCCAATTTTTCTTGCATTAACTTAATATGAAGCCCAAGTACTTTGATATTCCTTAATCTAAGATGCTTGCTTGTTCAGAGAAAAGAACTCTTTCATCTAGAGCTCTTGAATGTAATTACAGACATACCAGTTTCACCTTTATGTCTTAAATTGTATCTGCAGACTCTAGATGGCGAACTTGATGAAAAGTATAAGAAAGTAGAAAGCTTAATTGCCCAAAAAACTGAAGAGTCAGCAGATGCCAGGAGGAAAGCTGAGCTGCTACAAAATGAAGCAAAAACACTCTTGGCTCAAGCCAACAGCAAACTTCAGCTGCTGGAAGGTAGGTCTTTTCTTGCCACGTACGGTTTTTATAAAGGTGAAGGCTATAAGCAGTTCATACTTAACCTTACTTTTATTTATCTCCACAGACTTAGAAAGAAAATATGAGGACAATCAAAAATACTTAGAAGATAAAGCTCAAGAATTAGTGCGACTGGAAGGAGAAGTCCGCTCCCTCCTTAAGGACATAAGTGAGAAAGTTGCTGTTTACAGCACCTGCTTATAACAGAGGAAGGGGCTGTAGAGTGGCTCAGTGACCAAAGTAAACCACATGCACAAACCGAGGCAGTCATCTACAAATAACTCATCTATTTAATGTTTTTAACCACCTACTTTTGTATGGAGTTAAATAAAATACATTGGTTTTGTATAAACATCCTATGTTTCTTTTATTAAATGTTACTGTCTCTGTGGAGATGGACTCGTGAAGCACTTTAGACTTGTTTATGTGTATGAACAAGCTAAAAAACACTCACCCATTTGTTAGGTCAACAACTATCCTCCAAAACTATATTCCTTTTAAATCCCCCAGTGTGTATCCTTGGTAGAAGTTAAGTAGGAAGGATATAGGGTTGCTTATGACATTTCTAAGAACCCTAGCTTCTACATTTTACCAGTGAGAGTAGGGCCAGGGTTACTAATGGGCAAATTTTGGTGACTTAGGCCAGTGTAGGGAAACTGTGTGTAACTTCAAAATCAGATATTCTGAACACGTACCTAGTCCAGAGCATAATGAAGATCATCTCCATATAACTGCTAGGTTGTATCACTGACACAGCTAACCGAGGGGGAACAGCCTGGCCTTTTTACATTCTTAGATACCTCCCAAGCCCTAATACTCAACACAGGTGTAAAAGAAGCTGGCCAGGGATAAACAGGTATAATTAAAACAAGGCAACTTCTAATCTAAAGCAATTATTTCTCCCTTTTACCTAAGAATCTGAGTAAATAGCAAAACCACCACACTTTGCTATGTCTGCAAAGACATTCCTCCCATCTCTTTCCCACAAAAGCCCTTCCTCTTATACAGTAAACTCAGTGACTAGGATCGCTCCTATCTCTCATACTTGATGAGAACCCTTCAGTTGGACAACTGCTCGTTTTGTGTAGCTATACAACCAGATTATAAAATTATGTTTTACTATTTCTAAATTACAAATTTCCCAGAGAGAAGGGGACATGCTTGAGATTTAAATCAATCATCACCCAACCTAAAATTGACATTTTAGATTTAAAAAAATACAGTCTTCACTTCCACTAATGACACCTTAGCACATATAGCACCAACTCTCCTGTTAATTGCAAATTGTGAACAACAAAAAAACCATAAAGGTACTGCAAAGTAAACACCAACTTAAACTTTAGGCATAAGACAAAGGAACAATTTCCACTGCAAACTGTTAAAACAGTTTGGAGTTGAGCCAGTTTAACTGATTTTTAAAAATTGTAGAGAGAGGTAATTAAAGACTAGAAACAAAATCTTGAACTACAATTGTGCAACATTATTAAAGCATCGGAATGTCACTGATCTTTCATATCTTTATAGATAATTAAATGTTTAGCCTGTACTTTACATCACAATATTGCTAGAATCAATATTATTCCCACTTGACTTAAAACTATATCCTTTAAGTTGCAGTCAAGTGAATACCTTTGTATATTTTTAAGTACTTATCAATTTAGGAGGTACTCGAATCTGAAATGAAAAACTTAGATGTAACATATAAAGTACTAGACTAGTATTTAGTTCATTGCCTTTGTTGAGATACTTAGTCATTTTAACATTTAGATGTTCAATAACATCAAAAAATATAATCTGTAGCACTCTTAAAAAATGGCCATTTACTAAGGTTAAAAACATAAAAAAAAAATTACAATCGACCATTTACTAAGCCAAGGAAATCCACATAGAAAAATACAGCATATTAGAGATTCCCTTACACTCCCCCTCCTAAAGCACAGGTTAAACATTTAGTAATTACCTGTAGAACAAATGAAAGGCAATGACAACACAAATACCTTAATACTGTTGTACAATGTAAAAACATTTCAGTGCTACAGATGGAACAATTAAAAGGTGATCAGAGGTAGTTAAGAATTAGACCAATCTTAATATACACTCAGAATAACCAGTAAATAAATACTTAAGACATGTTTATTTTGGTATCTTCATTCCCTGGTATAATCATAAGTCTCCATTTAATAGTTCTGTAGATAAAAATCTTCATTTAGGCAACTGAATGCCCTTTAGACTTATAGACCTATAACTTTAATGTTTAAACTACCTCTAAACTGCCAGGAATTTGGAAGTTAAATAAATGAGAGACAATCACTTTTATTTACATAAGTTGTTTGTACATATTTGAATCTTGTTCTAGTCACGGACTCGTTTCCAATATGAAAACCAAAAAACTTTGCCAGTTTTCTTCAAGTTGTTCTCATGTATTCTCCAGCTCCTTCCTTGTCAACAGATTCACCTCCACTAAATTAGAGGTAAAATCTATTAGTGCTAATTCAGTGAAGTTGAATCTCGTAGACAGTAGGAAAACAGGTCAAAAACTTTCCAGGCTTCTTCTATATGTAATTTTCTGTTTGCATTAATGCACTGGAACAAGATAATGTGAAATATAGGTACAAGGTTATTCCATTCTGTTCAAACCTACTAAAGACCTTCCAGAAGTTTCATAATTTCATCCTACAAATTCTTGGAACTGGGAGATTATCCTGTTCAAAAATGTAATGTTGACAAAAGCTTCCAGATTTTTAAAAAAAAAAAAAAAACAAAAACAATCTTCCAATTAAAAGTTGATTGGTTTGCCAAAAGCTGCAGCCAAGTTTGCTTCTCTAAAAGCCTCTGATAAGGTCTGCAAGGGAGAACAGTTCACAGTTAAACATGAATAGTTACGGATCAAAAGAAAACGTGGGTAGCCATTAAGCATGTGTGTATTGGTAATAATTACCGGATGCGCATGGCAGACTCGAGCTATATCTTCACAGGAAGCGCCATATTCCAATGCCAGGGCAGCTTCATTCACCATTTCTCCAGCACCCTTGAAATGAAAAATTATGTTTTTAAGGCAAAAATAACTCACTGTGATTTAAAAAAATTTTTTCAGGCTTTTAGGCTTTCACAGTTTAAATCTGTCTAAACTTCTATTATCACAACGGTTGAAGAAAAGTCAGAAAAGTTTCCCAGTCAAGAAAACACTAGGAGAAATGTAACAGAGGAGAAGCTTGAGCTCTGAAGCCACTTTGCTATTTTTATGTGTTTATGTTTGACTGAAAAATAGCACCTCTCCCCTAATGCTGTAAAAGTAAATATGAACAGTGAGTTTTAAGTCATAAGAAGTGTCACAGGAAGAACTTAGATACTGTTAACTTTACTGGCTACCACACAGCAGGGAAATAGACTTCAGACTCAGTGATATCTCGGTCTTTCCTCAGGAGGTGACAAAAGTCGGGAAGCAGAGTGGTCTACACCAAGAGCACACTAAGCATGTGTCCAGGCCCCAAACTGCAAACCATGCCTGGCCTGCTAGGAAAAGGAGAGTGCGGCAGGAGAGATGGCACTGGCTGCTCTCGCAGAGGACCCAGGTTTGGTTCCCAGCAACCACATGGTAGCTCACAACTCTAGTCTCGGTGGATCCAAAGCTTTTTCCTAGCCTCTGTGGGCACTTTATGCATGTTGTGCACAAACATGAATGTAGGCAAACACCCTTACACATAAAATAAAAATTAAAAAAGTTAATGAGTGAAGAAGAGGAGCAGAAAGATGAAGTCAGAAAGAAGGGTAGGGAAGGCGGAGCAAAGTGAGACCAGAGTCAGCGAGGCTTCATCCCAACAGTCTGAGGTGGTCAAACATCACTCGTGGCACTAGTGGTAAATAGGCAGTGTGCAAGCGGGTGATATGGTAGGCGAGACTGTGCCAGTGCTGTTGTGGTACCTTGCTAAGAGCAATGCACAGAACTCTCTCAAATCAGCAATAGCAGAGTAGAGACAACAAGTGTACCAAAGTCAATCTATGAAATGATTCCCAGAGATCTTTCTGGGGTTCCTCTGACTGCAATACTTACTGGTCCTAGAATATGTGCTCCCAGCACTCTATCTGTTGATTTATGTCCAAGAATCTTCACCATGCCATCTGTGTCAGCATTTGTTTTAGCTCGGCTGTTTGCAGCAAATGGGAATTTTCCAATTTTGAACTCAATACCCTGGAGAGAACATAAATGAGAGCATATATTAAGCATTCTATAAGTATGTTCGCATTAGTGAAACCATCTCCCAAATGTTAGGAAAGACAATCCCATGAAAGTAATTGTTCAGGGCACACAGAATAAAATTTAGTATAGAAAGAAATGTAAGCAAATATAAATGCCATTTGGCTGTATTCCAAAGCCAAATATACATAAGCTCTAATGTTCTACAGAGTTACTAAAGGCAAAGATATGTTTTCTAGTCACTGGTGCCATTAGTTTAAATCCCATGATGGAGTAAAACTGCCCATCCTTAGGATTACCTCTTCTTTCAACTGTTCTTCTGATTTGCCAACCCAAGCAACCTCGGGGTGTGTGTAAATCACTGATGGCACACAATTATAATCAATGTGCACAGCACCGCCTGCCATCCCTTCAACACAGATGATGCCTTCATCTTCTGCTTTGTGAGCCAACATTGGACCAGCAACCACATCTCCAATAGCATAGATACTACCAGGAAAAAGAAACGCATGTCAAAGGAAATTTAGTTATACCACAGAAGCATAGGTCTAACTAGTAAGTCACCAAAAAGTACAGTCAATCAAATGCAGCTCTTTAGAAACCAGAGCTAAATATCTAATCTTTGAGCCATAAAAATTCAATTACTTATATTTAATTTAGTCTTATTTTCAAAATAGTATCTAAAATAAATTTGTAATTATTGAAAATGCCAACACTCTCAAGCCTGGGAGAGATATGAGGATCACTAGAATCTAGTTCAAGACTAGCTTAGACCACAGAGCAAAATTTCATCTCTAAATAACATCGACAGTTGAATAGCAAATAAAATACTTTTAAGTATGATATTAGTAATTAGAAAGGATTAAAACAGTCTTTATCACTATTACTTTTACAACCTTGAGCAAGTTGCTAGGGAAGAAATGCTAGACATTTCTTTACAACATACCTGCCTCACCATGGATCGTTTTTATCTTTAGAAAGAGTCAAAAATATCATGCATATAACATTTTTTAAAAGAAAACATAGGTAATTATTCAACTTACTTTGGAATTTTAGTTTGAAATCTGTTATTGACTGGAATTCTACCTTTGGGATCTAGTTCAATTCCAAGCTCTTCTAGTCCCAAATTCTGAGTAAAGGGCCGCCGACCAATGCAAACCAAGAGTACATCACAAGTGATAACTTCAGCCTTACCACCAGAAGCAGCTTCGACACTAAAGAACAAACAGTGTGAGCTGTAAACACAGTCCTACATCAGCAGCTGAAAGGAGCCAGGGCATTTCTAGTGTCTGTACTTCATTATTCACACAAGTCATGCAAATTCTTAAAAGTTTATTTTTAAAATGTCATAAAACCAGGCAGTGTAACACAGTGGTAAGAACATAGTCTCATGGCTGACAAGGGAGCATAGTGGTAGAAAACTTACTTAGCATGCATGACATCTTTAGGGTTTTGTCCCCAGGACTTCAAAAAAAACTCCAATGATCTCAGAAAGATCCATGTTCAAGCCTCTTTCCAACTGTCTGATTGTGAAGTTACTTTGTTACATTAGGTAAATATTTAATGAGTATCAGATACATGTTATTAACTTAAGTAAACCACCATCAAACTCCCCATGTTCTAACAATGCTAAATAAGATTTTCTAAACACAAGGGACTTTAAATTTTATGAATATATATAATGAAAAATATCACAATGAGTCTATATGATTAAATTTTTTAGCATCAACTAATTCATAAATTTTAACTGGCTAATTTGATGGGCAATACTGTGTAATACAAAGCATTAAGATGATTCTGAGTTATAAAAAGTTTAGACTACATTTACTAATCTGAAAATGAGTACTTTTTGAGATAAGCAAGGGTGATTTGCCAAAAACAAATGTATCATACTTACGACACATCAATTTTTCCATCTGACTTCTTGGTGGCACCAGTAACTTTTGTATTCAGTTTAAACTTAAAGCCTTGCCTCTGAAGTATACGTTGAAAATTTTTAGATATCTCCATGTCGATTCCAATTCCACCCACATGACCCAAAAATTCAACTGCTGTCACATCTGCACCAAGCCTTTGCCAAACTGAACCCTAAAATTAATTTTTAAGAAAAATAAATCACCTAAGTTTCCATAGCAACATTTACTAATTATCTCAAATATTGCAATATTTAGGGGAAGTTCTGGGATTTAAAAGGAAACTCGTTTAAGATTATCTATTAGTCATCTATTCCACATTTACTTACTATAAGCCAGATCCATTGTGACCATTAGGCATATGTTATAAAACAGTAAAATCTGGTGTCCCTGGGAACTTTACAATTATGGTAGAGAAAGTCAACTGCCAATACATAAACTTCATGCTGGAAGATCATAAAGAGCTATAAGGAAGAGGAGAAAACAGATCCAGGGCCAGCTTAGATAGCATGATTGGATGCTATCTAAGGCTTCCTTCCATCTAAGTAACATTTACATGGGAGAATGAAGGAAACCAACTATAGCACTGACTGAGAGAAGAACGTCTAAGGCAGAGGAGAAGTACACGGATCCTGAGATTAAAGAAGTATGATATTGATCTTGCCCTGGCTTCAGCGCAAGTTGCTTCAGCTGTAAACCCAGGACCTGCCCTGAACCTGGATTAATGACCCTCAGCCTTCATCACAGCAGCCTCTTTGTGCAGTAGATGGTGACTAACACAGAAACATTCATATAGTCACTATACAGAAAGAATAAGAGGCTATGGTGTGCCCAACTCTAAATCCCTTCCCCCAAGGCACATCTATTCCCCCAAGGCTCAGCAATCATTGCAGAAACTGGGACAGGAAGATTCTAAGAGCCATCAAACATTCATAGCAAAACAGTGTTTGCTGGGCATGGCAGGGCCATTGCACACAAGGAACTCATATCATAGTGGCTGTGACTGCATGTATAAGACCTGTACCAGATTAAGAGCACCATCATCTTTGCATGGACAGGGAGAGGCTGATAAAACCCCACCCCTAGATGAGAAGGTGCTGCAGAGGTTACGTTTTCTACAGGAATGGAGTACCAAAAAAGCTATCCATGCTCCAGAAAATGGCCTTCGCCCATGCACACAGCACTAAAGGGATTCAGTGAGTTTAGAGAGAATACACGAAGGTGACAGGGCAAAGTGGTGGGAGGGACAGAGGAAAATCTGGAGTGGAGAGAATGGAGGGTGGATGTTATGAAAATATAAGCGTGTAAGAAAATCTCAATTAAAAAAAAAGAAATCTGAATAAGCCATTTAAAAATAAATAAATAAAAAATAAAAAGATAAACCAGAAGGTAGATGTAAATCCTGCACGAGATGGAAAAAAAGAAAAGAAGGTAACTGGGGACACACGGACACACGGACGGACACACACACACACACTCTCTCTCTCTCTCTCTCTCTCACAAGAAGGCTGACTGACATAAATATAAGCATGTGTCTGCAAGGAAATGCACCTGAGCATGTGTGGTACCTAGGTATAAACAGAGGCATGTTCAACTATAAATCAAAAGGAAAATAAACAGGAACTCAGCTGGCAGAGGCAGGAAGACTGCTGCAAGTCCAAGGCCAGACTAATCTACATAGCAAGTTCTAGGCTAGTCAGGGCTATATGAGACCTTCTCTCATTAAAAGGGAGAGAACAGCAGGTAGAAAGTAGACCAAGTTTAAAGAAAGAAGAGAAGCAACCACCACAGAACCGAGTCACTGAGAAGGCTATGAAGTACGAAGGAGGTGAAGACGCTACTCCCAGGAGCAGGAAGAACAGAAGAACTATGAGACAAGGCACTTTCAAACCTGGAGCATGAGCATGAGGTGAGGAGCCCTGTCCAGCCCATGCTTTCTTTCTCCTGCCCGTTACTCAGGAGTCATGTAAGGTAGGAGACAGCGTGCCAGTAAGGTAGAGCAGGAGCGGGTAAGGAAGCGGCCATGGCAGAGACTAGTACTCAGCTAGGGAAACAAAGGCTCCTCAGCCAGGCTGGCACCAATCTGAAGGGTCTACTTTCCTGCAGGCGCAGGTAGCACCCTGGGGGTCGCAGAAGAGGACTGTTTTTCAGTATGTCAAGGGTTATCAGATTAAAAAAAAAAAAAGAGAGGGACCAGTTTCAATGCTCAGAAATGATGAGAAAACAAAGGGCATACTAAAGACTAATGATTTACCTAAATAAGTTATGTTGGAGGAAAAGGTGTATCTGTTATTACTGGCAGTTTTAAGCAAAACTCAATGACTGACCTGACATGTTATACAAAAACAACAACAAATAGAAGTAGGTTTTTTGTTTTGCTTTGCTTTAAGACTCGTTTTTATGTAAATGGGTGTTTGCCTGAATGGATGTCTGGGCACCTCGTATATGCTGGGTGTCCTCAGAAGCCAGAAGAGGGCAGAGATTCTCTAGAACTGGAGCCATAGATAGTTGAAAGTCGCCATGTGGGTGCTAGGACCTGAACCTAGCTCCTCTGCAAGAGTTACTCTTGAGCACTGAGCCATCTCTCCCTTTTGAGATGGCTACCTGAAACCTTCCCAATCTTGTCCTTTTGAGTCCCCTGATAAAATAGTATGTGCAGCTAACCATTAAGCTATCCCTCCAGCCTCCAAGAAGAGGTTTTAAGTCCCTTTCAATCACAAAGCAGCAAGAAAAGGAAAATCCTTCTTACCAGTTCTACACCAATTACTCCTGCACCAATAACGACCAGCTTCTCTGGAACTTTTTTTAAGGATAAAGCTCCTGTAGATGACACTATAGTATCTTCATCAATCTATAAAAAGGGCAAAAACAACAATCAGAATTACTTGTGAAAACCTAGTATGACATCATCTTGATCTCATCCAATAAAATTTTGCATCATTTATTTGCTTTGATGCTATCTATAGATATATCACAACTTCTTTAGCATTCAAAATGCTACTCTGAAATGTTATCACTGACAGAGACAGTCTTGGCTGCTGTGTAGTCCTGGCTGCTAACCCTGCTGACCACTGACCTCATAACAATCTTTCTTTCCTGCCTCTGCCTCCCAAATGCTGGGATCACAGACACTCACCACCATGCCTGCTTACCTTTATGTTGAACACAAATATATTATAAAGTGTTCTATATCTTATCACAATCACTACAAAATAATGAGAAGTAACTCTGCAATGCTAAATGGTTGCCAAATTTGTGTTTCAGTCAGCATTTATTTTATTTTATTTTTTAAAGATTTATTTATTTATTATATTTAAGTACACTGTAGCTGACTTCAGACACTCCAGAAGAGGGCATCAGATCTTGTTATGGATGGTTGTGAGCCACCATATGGTTGCTGGGACTTGAACTTGGGACCTTAGGAAGAGCAGTCGGTGCTCTTACCCGCTGAGCCATCTCACCAGCCCTCACCAGCCCTCAGTCAGCATTTATAAATAGGATAAACTTATAAAAACCTGTTAGGTTGTAAGAGATGAATCAGAAAGCATAAATACCGTGATTCCAGGAAAAGGTGTAACTTCTGAGCCCGTAGCTACAAGGATGTTTTTGGTATCAATAACCTGAGTGCCGCCATCGGCTTTTGTAGCTGTAACTTGATTCTTGCCAGTTATCTTTCCAAATCCATTGACGTGAACAACCTTTATAAAGTAATATTTACCAATTCACAATGTTTAAATGTTTTTCTGATAGGAGTAACAGGAACAATACTCTAGGTAATACAGAATATAAAATTCCTTAAAAATATACAATGCATGTAGCAGCAAAAACACTATCTCAGAGACAGGCGTTTTAGGGTAGTGTAATTTTGGATTTTCTTTTGGTTTTTATTCTTTATAGGGTTTCGATTATAATAAATGCATTACATTAATTTTTAAATGTTTTAGTATTATTAGAAATTAAATCAATATCCCATAGCAGGCCAAGATCATAAAACATGGCTATTAGCACAAAGCAATTATTTCATGTATATGTAAAATAAAACAGATCTGAGCACTGGACACCAACCTTATTTTGTTTGAATAAGTGGGCAATCCCCCCTGTTAATGCTTTTACTGCAGAATGCTTCTGCTCCATCATCTTCTCTAAATTCAAGCGAACTTCTGGTACTGTAATTTGTTAAATAAATCTTTTCATTATTTAAACTCTGGAAGCAATATGTGATAGTTCCCAAGATCTGAAAATATTCATCTTAATGTTGATAAAACTTTGTAAAAGATAGCATTAACTTCTAAAACTTAATGACTGTCATGACCACACCCAGTAAAGCCACACCATCCGGTCAAAAGAACAGAACCTATCAAGCACTGTGCATCGGTGCCAAAAATGCAGTCCAAACCAGAAACATCCTATTTCACTGTGGCACATTCTACAAGTACTTTATGATGGTTATTAGTCTGGAAGATAGATAAAATAAAAATAACAAAGTAGACCATCACCTGAAGTTATAAATAAAAACAAAGGTTAAAAACTTCATGAAACCAGTAGCCGGGCGTGGTGGCGCACGCCTTTAATCCCAACACTCAGGAGGCAGAGGCAGGTAGATTTCTGAGTTCGATACCAGTCTGGTCTACAAAGTGAGTTCCAGGACAGCCAGGGCTATACAGAGAAACCCTGTCTCAAAAAACTAAAAAAAAAAAAAAAAATTAAGTATATATTTGAATATTCCAAAATATAAAAAAGCATAATGAGTTTAACTAGGTTTTAAATTCATTTAACTCAGAACATTAAAGCAACAATGTAATTCAATTCAACAGAACTGCAGAGGTAGAGACACAGCAATCAGTCCATGAAGCCAACACACAGACAGACTCTTAAACATTTCTGACTGACAAAGGCCACCAAGCTAACAGGAAAAGCTTGCCTATATTACATGTTTCCTGACACTCCTATGTCTTCTAACATCAGGGTACTTTCACAGAGTGTGACATACCTGCTGTAACATACACACATCATCTACATACACTGAATGGCCTGCCTACACAGCCTCTCTCAGAAACCTACTTCTGTAAAAAGAATGCCACAAAGTGCATTATGTCTGTCTTACGACTGGAGAAAAGGGATAAAACTGGCACCCCTAAAGACATGGTAACTGAAGACAATGCAAACTCCATGCCAATGTCATGAACGGTCTTCTCTCGAGCCTCTCCCTGTTCCCGCTCCCGCTCTCTGCTCTTTTCACAACTCAGGTGGCCACTATCCATTCTCCTTTCAATCTTACCTGCAACAGCACAGCAATCAGGAATCTACCAAGTTATGAGGGAAATAAAAACTGACTCTTCACTGACACCCCACCCCCTAAAACAAAAAAAGGCATAGGAGCTGTGATGGTAGTCTGAACTAAACATTCTTATATAAATGTCTCCAAATTTCAAGATTTTTATCTCAGTTATCCTTCAATAAATACCTGTTCACACACATCAGTATTTACCAAGAAGGGTCAAGTACATATGGTACTAACTATAAAAGGTATACTTACTTTCAATTCCCCTAGATGCAAAATCTTTTCCATGGGCCATATGGTAATAATGAGAATTATTTAATAAAGCCTAAAAGAAGTAAGGCAAATTTACCAAATATGCATAAACAGGCTCTGTAACAAGAAAGCACTTTCAAAATGACATTTCTATTTAAAATAGTACATACTACCATACAAATTCATCTTTCCTTCTCACACAATTAACCTAAGATAAATAATACTGACATAAAACGTCATAGACAATCATAGGCAAACAAGAATAAAGAACAAAACAAAGCTGCTATATTCTTTAAAAGTAAAACAATAAGAACACATTTCAAGGTGGCAGGTTAAAAGGGACCTGTTTTCACAGGCAAGAATTTTAAGAACAAAAATTTTACTAATTATCTTTTCAGTAGCAATGGAAAGCTAAAGAGAAAACAAAAACAAGACCAGAACAAAAGAGTCTGGAACAGGAAGAACTTCCAGAATATATGACATTCAGGAGGGTGTCAGCACTAGAAGACTTACATAGAAAAAAAGTAGTATAAACATATTCAGATACCTTCTAAGGAACTGTATTAGACTACCAAGTTGATTCACTACACCTCTGCAGTCAGCAGCTAACACAATGCACTCTCTGCAGTGTGTGGAACACATGCTTACCTTTGAAGGGATACAACCAACATTCAAGCATGTTCCACCTAGTGTCTCATTTTTCTCAATGCAGACTGTCTACAATCAAAGAGAACATTATTTAATAACAGGTAACATGCATGTTTTATTTCACTAGGATTCCAAATATATGTCTTAATTGACTGTAAAGTAAGCTACTCAATCTGTGTTTCTTCAGACTCTAAGTACCCTTTGAGGGCCAATCCTGTAGATCCAAAGCTGCAGGATCTCCATGACACAGGGCAACAACAGGTTATCTGAGAGGAGTCTCAGTGAGGAGTCAGTACTGATAGAGTAGCAGAAGCCAGAGGCCTAGAAGCAGACCGATGACTCATTGCAATTAACATTGACCAAGTAAAGCTATGTGGACAGAAGGATGGACTGTGGCACACTGACACACAAGTAAAGATGTGTGGACATAAGGGTAGACTGTGGGGCACACTGGCACACAAGCAACAATGTACAGACATAAGGGTAGACTGTAGGACTCACTGGCACACTACAACTTCCACAAGATGGTTTTCTTTTTTTTATTCCTTTTTCAATTTCTTGGGGGATAGGGGGTTGCAAGGACAGAGGAGGGAATGGAGAGATGAGTGGGATTGGGGTACATGATGTAAAATTCATTTAGAATCAATAAAAAGTTTTGTTTTTTTTTTAAAAAAAGAACCTTTTGCCGGGCCTGGTGGCACAGGCCTTTAATCCCAGCACTCGGGAGGCAGAGGCAGGAGGATTTCTGAGTTCGAGGCCAGCCTGGTCTACCTAGTGAGTTCCAGGACAGCCAAAGCTATACAGAGAAACCCTGTCTCGAAAAAAAAAAAAAAAAAACAAAACTAAAAAAGAACCTTTTGAATTTTATCATCTGAATAATAGAAACTAGGCTAATTCTAGAGTGAATTATTCTAAAAAAATTTTTGTCTAACATAACTATATTGTTTTACTGTTAACACTGTTATCTCAAATACATTAACAAACTAAAATGAAGTACTTCAGAAGAAAAATAGCTGGCTTTTCTATACTATGAGACTTCTACAATCAATAAAGCCCATCAATATCAGGTTTACAAATAATCAATAGTTAAAAAAAAAAAATTTCCTGAGCTTGAGAGGTGGCTCAGTTGATTAAGAGAAGTAGCTACTCTTCCAAGGGACCTAGGTTCAATTCCCAGCATCCACACAGCAGCTCACAACTGTCTGTAACTCCATTCCCAAAGGATCGGATGCCAACTTCTAGCCTCATGTGGGCACCACATGCATACAGTGCCCAAACATACATGAATGCATATAAAACATCCAAAGACAAATATGTTTTTTAAAAAATATTTTAAAAATTATTTCCCATGTGTTTACCTGCAAAGTATTTTGTAACTAAAACCAGCTTGGCCCATAATAAAACAAAGCAACCTCTATTTCGGGTCTATCTTACCTTAAAGCCTAACTGGGCAGATTTGATGGCAGCAACATATCCTCCAGGTCCAGAACCTATCACTGTCACGTCAGCCTCAACTGTAACAAGAACAGATTGATATAAAATAGTAAACTACTAGCATTTACCACAACACTCCAAATAATCAGCATGTTCAATATAGCATTATTTTGTTCCAAGATATCTGGTGTACTCTGATGCTTCTAAAAATGGCACAATATTTGCGATCCCACTTTTGTCGCTATAAGATATGTAAATAAAAAAAGGTTATGAACCCTATCTATATCCTGGTTATATACTACTTACTGGTTATTGTATGCCAGATGACGTAACTCCCTTATAACATGAGGAGGGCAAGGATGACATAAGAGGTTCAGAAATAAACTGACTAGCCTCAACTATCTAGTTATTGACTCTACCTCTGGTATTCTTCCTTTTATTTAATACAATCCCATTCTTGAGTTTCAACCTTATATTAAAATCACAAAAAAGCAAAGCTTTCAACCACTAATGAGGTGACCTTAGGTGAATAATTTGACATGCTTCATTTTAACCCCTCATCTGCAAAATAACCACACAAACACCCACCTTCCTTTATAGTGATAATACAGAATGCTGAGGGCTGAAAATGGCTTAAACTGTCACTAGCCTTAATCTCCAAGTTATTTTGTAAACTTCTCCCATAAATATGATATACTCACTCTTATTCCAAAGTATTCATCATCTGAAATCTTAAATTGAAACAATTCACTTTCTGAACATAACCTTAAAAACTTTTAGTCTTTAAGAATAAAATAAGGTCCCAGCACTTGGGAGGCAGAGGCAGGCAGATTTCTGAGTTTGAGGTCAGCCTGATCTACAGAGTGAGTTCCAGGACAGCCAGGGCTACATAGAAAAACCCTGTCTCGAAAAAAAAAAACAAAACCAATAAATAAATAAATAAATAAATAAAATAAGGATTTAAACAAATCTATTTAATAACTATACAACCTTAGTTGTATATGAAGTTCAAATAATAACTATACAACTCAAATTCTTTTTTTTAAAAGATTTATGTATTATTATATGTATACGAGTACTGTAGCTGCCTTCAGACACACCAGAAGAGGGCATTGGATCCCATTACAGATGATTGTGAGTCACCATGTGGTTGCTGGGAATTGAACTCAGGACCCCTGGAAAAGCAGCAGTCAGTGCTCTTAACTGCTGAGCCATCTCTCCAGCCCCCCACAACTCAAATTCTTAAGTTAAAAAAAAAAGTCAAGTTATTTGAGCACCAATATGAATAATAGTGATGATGTCTATATTCCAAAGTTGTTAATGACCAAAGAAAATACTTGTCAAAAACCTAGGGTGCTGAATACGTACTAAGCACTCAGTAAATGTTGCTTTCTTTCTTAGATCTGTCTCCCACATTCTCTTAGGCCAGACTTTAGAGAATGAGCATCCAGCCTCAGTCGCATTCCGGCAGCAGCCTATATTGCTACCCCTTGTGCCAGATCTGACAAGGCAGCTCAGATCTAATTTTCTCAGTCTTCGTTAATCCCCGTCTGTTACTCAAACAACTCTACCTTGCTAGGTATAGCACCTACATATCTTCCATATTTCTCTAATCTCATCTCCCACCCCATTCTGCACATCCATTAATACCAAGCTTCAGTAGTCACTTACATGCAAAGAATTAGCTAGCCTACATATACACAGTTATCTAGAACTACATACTGACAGCATGCATTGCACAGTCCAAACACTAAGCACTTGGAACATATATTCATAATAATTACCCTGCCTCTTATAATCTGATTAGAGAAAAATAAATTACCACAAAGTCCAACCAGTAACCACAATGATATTTAAAATAACCTTGACCCTATGATGGCTCTACTTAGAACACCTTACTGACTCCACACTTCCTATCTGAGAAAACAACTCTCAACCTTCGATGTGTCAGCACTATGACTTTTTTAGTAGTTTAAATAGACTGTGCTTTCTTCTATATTACAATAGTCACCCATTTCCGTACATCCCTCTTCAGACAATGTCTGGGTTTCTTTTCTTGTTGATGTGACAAAACACAGCAACTTAAAAAAGAGTTTATTTGGGATCACAGTTCAAGGTACTTTAAATCCATCATGACAGGGGACATCAGGAGCTTGAAGAAGCTGGGGACATCATATCCATAAATAGCGATCTCAGCTCACTTTCCCTATTTTATACAGTCTAGGATTCCCTGCCCAGGTAGTAATCCCCTCCACAATTAAAATGAATTTTCCCGATCAATTAATGTAATCAAGATATCTTCAAAGGCTAACCTAACCTCATGGGTAAGTCCCCAGACTTTTCTCCTAGGTGACACCAGATGCAGGCAAGATGACAAGTAACAACAGTCATTATATATATAAACATAAAATCCTCAAGAAAGAATTATGTAACCATTCCCTATCCACATACAGAGTTCATAAATCCCTATCCTTAGCCACTGGACTGTTTACCATGATTACAAGTATCTGTTAGATGTCTGTCTTCCTCAGGAAGACTGTGAAATCCAAAGAAGCTTAATTGTGTCTGTTTAGATCATCCAAGCAGCTAGCCAGTAACTTAGCACAAAACAAAAAACTTAGCACAAAAATTAAATACTTACTGAGATAATGAATATAATAAAACAGTGAATGAAAATATAACGGCAACGAGTCTGTGTCTGCTGTGAATACAAGGTCCTTATCAACAGGAATAGGGCCTCACACAGCCTGATGAATTTGCTTTATAAGAATATTCAAACATCTCTTAAGCGTTGAAACAGACATCCTATCACAAGCTTTGATTTCCTCAAGCTGGTCAACCAATACACTTCTATGAAAGCAGAATAAAAACAGTGGGTCAAGTGTCAAAAAGATTCTCCTACTTTTCTAAGAGCTTCTCTATTCATAACACAGGAAGGCTAACAGAGAAGTGTGGCAAAAGCAGGACAGACACGAGAACTTAAGACTGTCTGGAACAAAACTAACCCTGCACGTGTCAGATAAGAGTACTGGCATTTTAGCTGGTACTCTTCTGTATGGTAAGCATGCTGAATATTCTGTGATACAGTAACTGAAACAGACAGGACTGCAGTATTCTTTTATTCAGTAAGCATGCAGTGAGGACCAACTGTGCCATCTTAGGTACTAAAGAAAAATCAGTCTTTGCCCCAATAAAGCTTCTATTTTTGAGAGGAAAAGTTATTGAGTAAATAATTCAGCTTCATATAAGTGTATAAAATTATTGCTATTTCATCTATCCTAAAATATACTAATTTTATATTTACAATTTGACAATGTCGAGACATCCCCTCAAACCCCTTGATTAAAGGTTACTGTCTCTTAGTTTGTTTTTCTGTTGCTATGATCAACACCATGGCCAAAAGCAACTTAGGGAAGCCAAGACAGGAAGGAACCTAAAGGCAGGAACTAAAGCAGAAGGCCTAGACGAATGCTGCTTACTGGCTTGCTCAGCTTGCTTTCTTATAGCCCAGGCCTACCTCCTACAGTGGATTGGACCCTTCCATCACACACATGCCCACAGGCCAATCTGATGGGTAGAATTTCTCAAATCAAAGTCCCTTTTCCCTGGCGACTCTAGTTTGTGTCAAGTAGACAAGAGCTAACCATCATGGACTCACTCCATAAAATCTAAGTGCCTGTGCAAAGACTGAAAATAGGAGGCTCTGAATATACCCTAACATTCTGTTATATGACATCCAAGGCAGTCCTCTCATCTCCACGTCTGCACTGTGGTATGCACACAGGTACTCATACACGTATACACATCACAACACAAATCAAAATTAAAGAATAAAATACTTCTAAATACAAATTTTAATGGGCTCAGTAAATGTATCACTTCAATTCTTTTTGTAAGTTAAAACCTTATCAAAAACCCATTTATCCCAGTCCAAGTGTTTATAAAAAAAACCAAAACACCTAACTTTTATAGAAAATTCAAAACTTCAAGAAAGCATTAAGAAGGAAATTATACACCCCACAGCTCCCTTCTCTGTATATAACGGTAGTCTTAAAGAATTTCATTCAAGATTTCAAACATCATTATCATCACAGCTCTGAAACAACCAACACAATGTGGCCCAATAGACAAAATTAATTCTTAAAAGCTGTAATACATAAAAACGCTCAACTCAAAACCCACCAGCAGTTCTCCATCACCAGTGGAGTAAAATCCATACTGTCTGCCTAGAAAGACTTCCGTGATCGGATCCCTCGACCTCTCTGATCTTATTCCTTGGGGTTTTGCACAGCCACCTCGTCTTCTTGCTTTTCCTGGAGGTTCCTGAATTAAGATCCATCTGGGACCTTTCTCACTGAAGCAGCTTTTCATACCCTCCCTCCCGCCATCTCCTCAAAAGGCTTCCCTGACGTCCTCTCCCAGACTCCGAGTAACCTGCTTTAATTTTCAGTTTCTTCTCTAAACACTCAGGATACTTATGTGCTGTTCACCTTTTAATACCAGCCTCTGTCTTAAGAATGGGCTTGGCCATGTTCACCTCCTGTAGTATACAGGGTGTACAAACAACAGAAAACAAGCACATGGATTAACGCTAACACTAGAAGTTACTCTAACATCCACTTTCCTTTACATAACAAACATGGTTAGCGAGCAGGCAGCTAACCTGACTGAAAACTGCGGCGTCAGGTACTTACTTGGTTGATCCGCATAAGTTCTTAAAGGAACTGAAGAAACCCCTTGTAGGCCATGAGATATCCGATTGAAATGGCCTTTCTAGAATAGAAAAAAAAAAAAAGACAAAAGAAATTTTCCTGTTAAGTAAAATATAATTTTTAAAACAGGCTGGTGAAATAGCCTACTGGCTAAAGGCTCCTGCCACCAAGGGTGACTTCCCAAGTTTAATCCGTGGGAACTATATGGTGGCAGAGAATTGACTCCCAAAAGCTGTTTTCTGGCATTCTTTTATGTACTCTATCTTGCACGCTCATGCCTACAGGCATGTGCACAAGTAATACATGTAACTTAAAAGGTCGATGACCACTGGGGCAAATGTATCAAGCACTAATACTAATGGACTTTCTGTGCGGCAAACGTGTATCCTACCAATTTCACTTTTTTGTCTATAATATTAAACTTACACAATCTTACCTTGCCAGGTCTGCCTTATTATTATGAACATTCAACGAACCATCTCATATTAAACCTAATAAAAATATATTCAATGGCTTACAGTTTTATGAAAACTTTAGAAAGCATAGTTAATTTTATTGGCAAGGATCAGTTTAGTATTCTAATTAAAATCCCGAAACTTTGAATTCAGGTATTTGAGTACTTCAATGGCATTCATTTCACCTGTCATTCTGCTTCCTAACGAATCTACTTAACACTCTGGAATCACTGATGAGATCTATAAAGATGTTCTTAAGCCATCAACTGTGATCGGAAAGCTGGACTAGGAAAATGGACCAACAACGTGGTGGCCCCACATTCTGGAAGTTCCACAAATTGCATCATAATCTCACACTCTCTAAGCAGTGTGCCTACCATTTCCTAAGACCAGGGCCACATAAAGAAAGCACACTTCCAGCTCCTATCGCAGCGAGTAAGCAACGGAGGGCAGCGACAATACACTCTGATGCAGCAAGGTTTTTTACTTGAAGGCAACTTCTGCACCTGAGATCAAGACGTGCCGACCAAAGAGGGGCAAAGAACTGTCTGTACTGAGAGTTAGACGCAGCTCACCTTCTCCCTAAAACAGTGACATTTTGCGTGTCACATTAACTTTTAAGGACGCGGACGGCTCAGCTGTGAAGAGTCTCATCTCTGTATTGTCCCTAAATTTCTCAGGCTACCCTGCCACTAGGCCTCATACATTCAATTTGGCAGCAGTCAACTGGCAGGTGAAACGGGAAAGTTGTTTGGACGACCAACCGCTGCAATTAAAACTATAAGCCCCAGGGCCTGGCTGAGGGCAGGGTGCACTCGTTTCGAGACGTGAATGAAAACAGATCCTCGGAGGAGGAACTCGCAGGACGGTGTGAGGCTCTGGGCCGGTCGGGCCTCAAGGTTACTTCCCCGCCGTAGGAGAGTAGGCCACCCCCCGGGTCATTAGGATGAGGCGAAAGGTAGGAAGGGGCAGGCCGCGCGTGGCAAGGGTGATGTACTCGTCCCCGAACCCGGGTGAAGGCCCAGGCCCCTCGACCCGCGTCCGGATCGTGTGGGGCTGCGGGCGGGCGGTCATTCCGCAGCAGGGCCCTCCCTCGCCCGGGCTCGCGCTCCCCGCTGCCTCGGGAGGCCGCACAGAACCGGCATAGAGGCGGGGCCGCGGCGGCTCCCGGCGTCCGGGCCCACGAGCGGGCGTCTCTGTGCCGTTGGTCCAGCATCACCCCGGCGCGGGCGGCCCTCACCTTGGCCAAGGAGCGGTACACACGACTCCAGCTCTGCATCGTCCCTCGGTCCTGTCCCTCCGGCCAGGGGCTTTCACCTCCGCTGAACGCCTGGCAAGACTTAGCCAAGGTCTCCCCACCCTGCGCCTGCGCAACAGCTACGTCATCGCCGAGGAGCAGCGCGATTGGCCCGAGAGGCAGAGGCTTTCCGGGCGCTCCGTCGTGCTCTGTCGTGAAGGGCGCCGCGTTTGGTGGCAGCTGGGGAACTGGCGAACTGTTGCCCAAGTGACTGGAGTAGAGTTGCGAATTATCCTTGAAAGACGAACTGGATCAGTAAATAAAAATGTTGCTTCTTCAGTAAAGCCCACAGAAAGTAAAGTTTAAATAGGAAAGGAAGAAAAGTTTGGCAACTTGACAAGCTCATGGCTGTGCTTGACATTCGTGGGCAGTAGGCTTTATCCAGCTTTACAAACACCGTATGAAGTGTTTGCATTTTCTGGCTGGAGCCCTGCGAGGTTAAACTAAGAAAGCAAAGGAGAGGTCACTGCAGCCCTACGAACAACGGCTTTGGTTTTAATGGCTGGTTTACAATCTGTTCTGAAAGGCAATGGAAGGGGTAGGTGAGCCACAGACTCGAACCTTTTTTCTTCACCAACATCCTGTTCTGAGAACTGCGCTAACAAGAAGTATAGAAAACAAACTCCCTTCTATTTTCTGTATTTTGGAAGCACGGCTCCCTTGTAGAACAAACTAGAAGGGTTGGGATGGTGAGTAAGATGTTAGATTTTCATCGAGTGTGCACCTAAAGGTTTGCTAACTGTTGTCTATAAGGTTGAGCACAGAGGCCTAAGGCCTGATACCCACTCTGTAATAACAGCCTCTAGTTTAAACCTTAACTCTACACTTCTCAAAAGTTTACAGCCCAGGCACTGAACTCCATAGAGTTAAGGATTAGATGAATATTGCTTCTTACTATCTATGTCCATTTAGAAGGAAGAAGACATGAATAAATGATTTTTTTAATGTTATGACGAAAGCTACCTGTTACCAAATATTAATCACTACCACACCCCCTTTTTGTTTTCTTGAGTGTCTCACGTGTCCCAGGTTGGCTTCAAACTCAATATAGAGCTTAGAATGGCCTTGAATTTATAGTCCTCCTGCCTCATCTCCTGAGTGCTGGGATTACAGGTGCCCACCACCATTTTATGTGTTGCTGATTGCTGGGGATGGAACCCAGAGCTTCTAGTATGCCAGGCAAGCTCTGCCACCTGAGTTACATCTTAAGCCTTTCATAAGATAAGAGATTGTTCAGCTGGACAGATAGATATTCAGAATAGCATTTTCCAGGTTACGTACAGCTAAAGGTAGACATATCAAATACTGGCCAATGATCTCTATTTATTGCATGATAAATTACTTCTGATAATCTTTGATGGAATAACTCTCGTTATAGTGTATTTAAACCAAGTCCAAAGTTTAATACTTTTCCAATTAAAAAGTAAACTCGATTTCACCCTCTCTTGAATATGGACCAACCTTAGGCAAATGTCTCTTCTAATGAACAGAATGCAGCAGAAGTGATATTGGGTGACTCTCAGGCTAGGGACAGAAGCCCTCTCCTTCTCTTCCTCCTCCTCCTCCTCCTCCTCCTCCTCCACCTCCTCCTCCTCCACCACCTCCTCCTCCTTTTACTCCCTTTCCTCCTCTCCTCCCTCATCTTTCTCTCCTCACTTCTCTCTCCTCTCTCCCCCTTTCCCTCTGCCCTCCCTCTTATCTCTTTTCCTCTTCTTCTTCCTCCTCTTCCTTTTCTGTTCTTTCTCTTGCTTCTCCTTCTCTCTGCTCTCATCCATCTCTCTCTCCTCTTTCCTCTCTCCTCTCTTCCCCTTGCCCTCCTCCCCTTTCCCTCCTCTTTCCTCTTTCATTCTTACTCCTCCTTTCTCCCTAGCGCCTATCTCTGTAGGCAGTTTCTAACCTAAGTCCTCTCAATTGCCATATTTATGAACAAAATAAACATTTTCATTGTTTAGCCACTAAACCTTTTGGGACAGTCTGTTGTACAGCAGTGGATAGATTAAGCCCTTACATGCTCCCAACAGTCAGTGTAATTACAGCTGACTTTCCTTCCCATTGTGCCTCTTCTTACTCTCATCCTCTTCTTTGTGGTGCCATTACCATTGCCACTACTCATTATGAAAGCAATGTTCATCCCCCACAGATGTTGCCATTCTGCCACCAAAGCAGAACGGACTATGCAAATTTAGTTTACATGGAGACACAGCTTCCTAGAATAATGACCCAAGAATTAATTTCTCTCATATAAAAGTCTAAACTGGTATTTCTGGCAGATATTACCCATGAAGAAGTTTTGGGCTTTTTGTTTGTTTGTTTGTTTGTTTGTTTGTTTGTTGAGACATGGTTTCTCTGTATAGCCCTGGCTGTCCTGGAACTCACTCTGTAGACCAGGCTGGCCTCAAACTCAGAAATCCGCCTGCCTCTGCCTCCCAAGTGCAGGGATTAAAGGCGTGCGCCACCACACCCAGCATGAAGTTCTTAATGTCTCTTTTCTTTTGGTTCTGCCTTTATCAAGATTCTGCCTGGAATCTCTTGTCTCTAGATGGTGGTCCTAGTCCCTGGGACCATATAGCTCTGTAGCTTTACCTGATTCTGATGGACTTTTAAAATTCCAATTTGGGGGTTTACTTTATATCCTTAGTCTCTCTCTGGCTTCCTGTTACTTAACAGGCTAAAACCGTTCCCTACTTTTCTACATTAAGAGGTGACTTTTGTATCTCAAAACCTAATTATAAGGTGAGCTTTTTTATGATTGGTGGAGAGTGAAACCAAGTACAAAGATCAGTGGGACATGGGCCTCACAGAGACTGAACCAAAGAGCATGCATGGTCTGGACGTAGGCTCCCTACACATACATAGCAGATGTGCTGCTTGTTCTTCATGTGGGTTTCCTAACAATTACAGCAGGGGCTATCTCTGACCCTGTTGCCTTTAGATCCCTTTCCCATAGCTGGGCTGCCTTGTCTGGCCTCAGTGGGAGAGAATGCACTTAGTTCTGCTGAGACTTGATGGACCAGGGTGAGTTGGTACCTAGTGCATCTAAGCTCTAGGCTTGTTCTTCCAGTAACTTCTCCATCGACTTGTCTAGTTGGCATTCCAAATTCAATGAACTCAGCTCATTGCCATTCCCCTGAGGAAAATAGAACAGAGGAGTGGGGGAAGAACTGTCAGGGTGAGATTAGGAGGAGAGTAGGGAGGGGGCTTCAATTGTGCTGTTAAGTGAATTAATTATTGAGGAAGAATCCAGGCATGGCTGTGCTAATACGAGTGGGTGGTGGATACTGGAGAATCACTGAAGACTGCTGATGACCAGCCTAACTCCAGGTTCAGTGAGGAGTCTTGTCTGAATGGAATAAAGCAGAGAGTAATAGAACAGGACACTCAGCATCCTCCTCTGACCTGTGTGTGGGCACCCATACACATGCTTGTACCACATTTACACACCTACAGGAAGAAAGACAAGGGAGATTTTTCTTAAGCACTAAAATAGAAAGTTTGTTGATATTCAGGTCATGTGATATTTACAGGAATGGATAACTAAAGATAACACTTAAAGGGGGGCTTATGAGGGAGGGTGAAAGAGGTGGCATCCTTAGCACAGTGGTAGGCTCAGAGAAAGTCCCACCTGCTACTTATTCAATTATTTTTAACTTTTTTGCTGAACAGATAGGATGGCACTGGGTAGAAGTTACACATTGTCAGAACAGTGCTGAAAACTGTTACATCATCTTACCTTTAATAGATGCCTTTAATAGATGCTCCCCACTGCCTTGCTAGGTTTTTGGTTTTCTGAAACAGGGTTCAGTTATGTGGGGTTGGCTGGCCTCAAACTCACATGGAGTCCCGGCAGGCTGTTAGCTCGTGACCTTTCTTCCTCAGCCTCCCAGTGGTGAGGTTACAGATGTGTGCTACAGCATCCTGGTAATGACCCCTTTTAATGTTTACTTTTTTTTTTTTAAGGTAAGCTAAAATGTTGGAGATTGGGATTATTTTAATCTTCTCTTGTGTCAGTATTAGCTGTTTTAAACACTCCACAGATGCCCTGAGGGAGCCAGCCATAGAGCAATCACTGTTGTCGATGACTCCCAATAAACAACCGTGGCTCCTACAGGCACTGTCGCACGCACAGCTGTGTCAAATAGCAAGTGATGACTTTTTTTTCTTTTCCTTCAGCAGCCGTTTCCACCCAGGGCAGAGTGGGAGATTTCTCTTGGCAGCAGAGCAGACTTCGCTATACACCCATCTGGCTATCAACGTGGATGATCACTTCCCCTCTGATGTTGCGATGATAGGCCTAATAAAGGACTTCTCTGGGGTGTTCTGTTCTTGCCTACTTTTGATCTTCATCCTTAGTGAATCAGGGTGAGGGAGTGACAGGAAAACGATCAAGGAGGCAGCGGAGGTTACAGTACCAGCTGTGGTGGGAGGCAGCTGATGAGCTCCAGAGAGCAGCCAAGATAGAAACATTATAACAGGAGCCGAGGCAGGTGGCAAAGGGTGGCGGGAGTGTACAAGAGGACAGAAACAAAAGGCTGAAGAAAGATAAAGGGCTGTGTGGAAAGAGAAGAGAGAGTGCAGGCCATGGTGGCTGGAAGAGTTCCAGAGAGCTGCTAGACCGTAGAGGCCCAGCCTTAGCTCACTGCCATTAATGACTGAGAATGACAAAACCCTGCACCTGTAACACTTGCTGTCATAGGGTCGAGGGTCCCAGCACCCCAGGACGACACAAGAGGAAGCTACCTGCTGTAGGGTACTGCGGTCTGCTGCCACCACACACATCTGCCTGCAGCTAGGGATCACGGTGTGGAGCACCCGTGGGCAACTACAGGATAATAAGACTCCAAGTCTCTGAGTTCAGAGGTGCACAAACCTTTGTCATAACGCCTGGGGGAATATTGGCTCCTAACTCTTAGGATCTATAAGCCTCTGGGTCTGGTCATCAAGCCTCTAAGCCCTGGGCACTCAAGAGTCTAGTACTCCCAACACTGGAAAAGCTGCTTACCCCTCCACAATTCTTTTATTTTTGTTTTGTTTTGTTTTGTATAGAATAGAGTTTTTTATGGCAGGGGGAGGGGAGTTAGAGTAGTAGAGGCAGGGGAAAGGAGAGAGTAGAGAAGTAGAGGCAGGCCATGACCTCATGGAGAGAGAGGGGAAGGGGAAGGGGGCGAAAGTGGGAAGTAAGAGTAAGAGAGACAAGAGGGTAAGAAAGAGAGGAGGTGCCAAGCAGCCCCTTTTACAGCTCCCACAATTCTTATCTATATAGAAGAGATACACCCAAGCCAGCTGCAAGGCCTTGAAAGGCTGTAACACAAGCCTCACTGGGCCAAGACAGAACAGGAGATGCCCACATTGTGGAACTTGAGGAATCCTCTAAATGACCTGTGGCCCAAAATTGTTCCACTCCACCCAATCTCGCCCTTAATTCCTGTCTTGAAATCGTCCCATTAAGAGAGTTGTTCCTATTGTTCCTTTTCCAGATGTTCTCTCTCTTAAGTCCTGGGGCTGGCTCCAAGTTCCACTTTGGGGGAAAAGAGGCTGATAGAATGAGCATCTGTTGAGCAGATGTGCTGAGCGCTCTGCCGGGGGGGGGGGTCATCCTTTATTGATTCTGTTTCTTGTGTAATGGCTTATCAGTGGATTTTCTTCTGGGCGGTTGGTTGGCCAAGGAAATGAGATCTGGCTGAGAGAAGGGCTAGTTCTGGCTTAGGATGGGAGGAATGGGCAGAGTGAATGTCAAGTGTACATCAGGTAAATAGCATAGATAGAAAGAAAATAAGGAGCCAGACAGGAGATCAAAGAGAGCCAGATTGGTGAAGTGCCCTGCCTTGGGCAGCCCTGTGTCTTGAGTATGCATTCCAATAACAAGAGGAGTGCTAACTACATTGACAACAACTTGAATGTCCCTTATTGTTGGCAAGCTCATTTATCTAGTCACTCCTCCACTGTTCAGAGCAGCAGAAGAGAACCATCCTGTGCCCTTGTGGCATGTCGAGCCTAGTGGGATTGCAGTTCCATAATGAGATGACTCCAGGACAACTGACAGGGAGAAGGCACGGTGATCTATGAGGATCAAGTTGGCGGTGGCCTGCTCTCCTGAGGAAGTTGTCTCTAGCATCCGAACAAAGACATGGTTGTCATGGCAGGGAGGGTAAAGCCAGTGCCCTGGGTAAAAGCACTATCGTCTCCATTCTCCAGGTGGGATCCCAGTGAGAAGGGAAGTTGTAAGGATGCTGGACCGATGGAGACCTGAATTCTGGGTCTTGCCATTCCATCATTCTCTGTGTGTAATCCACAACAAGCCATCTTTTTGCTTTGCAGACTCTAGGACACCTCCCAGGACTGGGGTTGCAGACGTGTGACACCACACCTGGCATTTACACGTGTGCTAGGGATCCAAAATCATGTCCCCAGCCCCATATTTGAGCGTTTTCTATTAGAACCACTTTCACTCTTGGTGGGACTCATTATAAACTCCACTACGAAGCTCATCGCTAGTTCTCAGTATTCCCAGCAGGTAAAGCAGGCACAAAATCATAGCTCTGCCCATCGGAGCCGAGGAGACCGCTGAATGGTGAGAACACTCGATGCGCAGATGTGGAGACCTGAGCTTAAATCCCCAAACCCACACTAAAAAGCCAGGCCTGGTCCCTCACATATCTGTATCCTCAGCATTGTTGATGCACATAAACAAGAGCATCAGTGGGGCTTGCTGGGCTGAGCCTAGCTCCAGAGTCAGTGAGAGAGCCAGTCACAAGGGCAAAACAGTAGAGAGCAATGGAACTGGCTGCTTGATGTCCTTCATGTCTCTAGTCTTCATGGCTGTGTGTATACACACATACAACACACACACACACACACAACTCATGCACAAAAAATTAAGGAAGAAAAAGAGTGGGATGGTATGAAGGAAAATCAGGCCAACTTAGACCTCATGTGGACAGCAGCGGAAATCCTAGAGCAGGAGGCTCAATGTGGCAAGAACAATAATGGCTTATCCAAACTTCCTACGGAAAACCTCACAGGACATTCAGCTTCTGCTGGTTTGCCAAGTCCTACTTCTCAGATCTTCACATTGATTCTATAGTTATTGGATACCCCCACGCACCAATAAATCATTCCCTTTGTCCATAAGTGAATGCGAAATGATTTCTCGGAAGTCATTTGCAACCCAGAATTCTGATGGGCATGCTACCACTTACTGAAAAGCTACCATATAACAAACATTAAATGAAATACTGCTCTTAATAACTGCAAGGCAGGTATGACTTAACCTTGATTTATAGGACAGAAAAAAGAAGCCTAAAGAACTTTTAAATCATACCCAAGGTTGTTGGTTAGCAAAGGTCAGACTCCAGTGTATCTGCCCCTGCTCTTTCAACAAGTCTACACTCTGGTTCCTCGTGTCAGACACATTTCTAGTTGCTAAGCAACAGTGTTGCCTGGATCCCTTGGGGGCATATGCACATGCATGTGGAGGCCAGAGGTTAATATCTGGTATCTCTCTCCATCACTGTCTATTCTAGGTTTTGATACCGGGGCTCTCACTGACCCTGGAGCTCACCACTGAGTGTGTGAGCTCCTTTAACTGTAGCACAGATTTACCAGGGTTAAATATCCCTCAGCTCTTTAGAGCAAAACAACAACCAAACAACCAAACAAACAAACATCAGGACAGGTTCAGTAGTTTTCAGACTAATTGCCACCTAACCCATTGTTCTGTGCATCTGCTGGTTTTATTATACTTCACCTCTTAAGCATTTCCTTTTTTCCTGAGATATTTCTCTTTCTTATATTTTTTTAAAAGGAAAATCTGTATCAAAATGATAATCTGAGCAATGGTGATTGGTTGACCAAATACAGTGTTAACAGTCTAAGCCTGGAAGTAGGAATTTAGCCAAAAGCTAAACCTCCCAGGTACTAACCTCCCGGGAGGTTGCAGGCTTCCTCCACCGTGTGTTTACCTTTTGGCCACCGAAGGGAATGGAGGGAGCTTCAAAGAGGAAGCCCTGTGATGGTGTTGGGACAGGATCACCATAAGGCTTCAAGATAATTCTAGAATCAAAGACATCAGGCTACTGATATACCGTAGTCTATAAACCAACAATTGTCAAGCACTGGCCGAGAATCTTCTAGGCTGCCACAAAGAAGAGGATGCAAGCAGTTGCCAACAAGTCCCCCTGACCTCAGCGAGGCTGAGTCTGGCTGAGGAGACGGCCATCTTTGCAAGAAGTATGGAAGTATCAGCCAGTGTGCCAGCCTGGGCAGGGATTTTCATCCATCCATGCTACTACCCCTCCATCCTCCTCCACCCAACGTTACCCACGCGACTGGCTCCTTCACCTCTTTTGACTTTTTTCATTTAAAATGTTATATGTATACGAGTGTTTTGCTTGCACGTACGTTTGGGCACTGTGTGTATGAAATGCCCATGGAGGCCAGAAGAGGGCGACGGATTTCTCAGAACTGTTAGGTGCCATGTAGGTGCTGGAGATCCTATTCTCTGGAAGAGCAGCCAGTGGCCTTAACTACTGAGCTGCGGCTACAGCCCCTTCCCCCACTGCCACCTTCTTAAAGCCTCAGTCCAAATCCTCGTTCTCGGGGGCGGGGCGGGGCGGGGCGGGGCGGGGCGGGGGCTGTCTGGACCACTCTACAGCACACCTATCTCCATGCTGTGTTGTCACTCTCCCTGCCCTGGTGCTTCCTTCCCATGACAATTATCATCTCCTGATGTCCCAAGTCTTTCATTTTTGATCTTCTTTTTTTTAAATTGTATGCCTCCAGCAGCATCTAAGCTCCACGAAGTCTCTGGCCCCTGCCTCTCCTGTCTACTGATACACCCCCAGTACCTAGGCTAGTGTTTTCCACATGAAACACCTTTTAAAACTTTAAAGTTATTTATTGGGGGTGGTGTGTGTAGGTCAGGGGGCAACCTGGTGAAAGTCAGCTCCCGCCTTCCACCATTGGGCTCTGGGGAGAGAACTCAGGCCGTCAGGGTGGGCGGCAAGAGCCTTTACTCGATGAGACATGGTGCCAGTGAGTCCCTTCCCCCTCCCCACCACCACCCAGATAGGTCTTAAACAATTGGCTTATGAACGAAAGTGAACAGAATGTAGCGTGATGGGCTGAAGCCCCTTGAAGAGTGGTTAGGATTTCATTAGATGCAGAAGACACACGGAGATGAAGGTGGCCTCTGACATGGAGGCATGAGGGAACAGAAGTAAGGGATGTGGGCATAATAATTTCCAGCATGGTAGACAAGAAGCGCTATGGCCATTCCGATCAGGCCTGCAGCTGGAAATATTCTTTCCGCAATTCCTTTGCTTGTCCCTAGGATTAGTCTGTCTTTCTGTCTAAATGATGCCCTTCTCAATAGTAATAATAATAATAATAATAATAATAATGATTATGATGATGATGGTGGTGGTGGTGGTGATGGTGATAATGATGATGGTGATAATGCAAATGCTTCCATTGAAGAGTATCAGAAGAATTAGAAAAAAACTTACAAATCATGTGGTATCTGGTTCAGAAAAAGTGCTTAAAAACAGAATCTCTCCTTCCAGGCCTATCATACGTGGACAGGTTAGTTGAAGTGTTTACTAAATGAATCCTAAGTCACTTGACTTGAGTCTCTCTTTGCAAGTGTTCTGTAACGAAAGTCTTCTACAAAGGATTAAGGATGTTGCTGTGAAGGGTGTAAGGCCTTCAGGGCTTCTAAAGGTAGGTGTGTTTACACTGTGACTCCGAGCCAAGCTGCTGGTGGAATTTTGCAGACACTGGCCACGGTCCGCACAGTGATCCTGGTGCCGACGCCATCAGCCTGTCACTTCTGGTAATAAAGTAGGAGACTTCTGCTTTTATAAGATTAAGCTGCTATTTGAAGCTCTCAAGTCTGATAATTGATTAATGCCAACATCACAGCTAGGTTTTCAGATTCCAAGCACAGCCAATTTTTTTTTTTTTTTTTGGTGGGATTTGAAGCAACACAATTACACTGTTGGTCGGCTCAATCAATTGAAAGAGAGCCAATCTGACTACCCCGTCAGCAAGGCGGAGATAAGAGGAACTGGGGAACTGAAGTGTGTGTCTCTCATGCCATTTCCTGCCAGCTTAAGAAGGATTGCCTCTTCACAGTCTTTGTCCTGGCAGAATTAAAGCTCTCCAAGTGGAAAAGGCACTTGAGGGTAAATACCTTGAAAATGTGTGTGATTTTCCCCATCCAATGTGCTTCAGCTGATGTTCCAGTGAAGTGGTTCTCCCTAGTCACCAAGACACCGCAAGGAAAAATGAAGTTAAATTGATCAAAACATTAGGGTCTCACAAGTAAATAAATGGATGTTGAGATGGGAAGATCGTTGCTATGCACAGGTTTAATGGAACTAGAGATAATGTAGAAAAATGGAAGTATCAGAAAAACTACAGGGGGCTGGAGAGATGGCTCAGTGACTGAGAGGGCTTTCTGCTCCCGCAAAGCTGTCCAGCACCAGCATGGCAGACAACGACTGTCTGTAACTCTAGTTCCAGAGGATCTGACATTCTGATCTCTGTGGACACGTCATGTACTTGGTTCCCATACATGCATGCATGCAAAATGCTCATACAAATGATGGTGGTGGTGGTGGTGATGGTGATGATGGTGATGGTGATGATGATGGTCGTTTCTAAAGGAGGAAAGTTATTGTGTTCTTGACATGATAGAGTTTAAAGAGGAACGAAGGAGCATGTTTGAAAGGTAACTAGATGTAACTAGATTAAATGGAGGCACTGTCAGAGCTATAACTACTGTAGAAACACCACTCATCTTGGGACTACTAAGTGGGTTTTCTAATGTAGAACTTCTGAATGATGGGTCATACCCGAAAGTGGGGGTTTGGATTGCAGGTGACTACCACCATGCCCAGATCTTTATGTGGGTGTTAGGATCCAAATTCAGTTCCTTATGCTTGCTCAGCAAGGACTTCACCGAGTGTTCCATTTCACCCAGTCCCTTTGGTGTCCATGTCTCTGAAGTAACTTCAGAATTTCCTTAGAATGTCTAACTAAATATATTCCTATTTAATTATTTTCTGTAAGTGCACTAGTCAATTACTTATTTTTTAATTTTTAAAGGTGTATTCATCATACTTTATATGGATAGACATTTTGCCTGCATGCGTATGTATGTGCACCATGCCTGTTAGACTCCCTGCAACTGGAGTTACGAACGGTTGCAAGCCACCCTATGGATGCTGGGACTTAAACAAGAGTCTTTGCAAGAGCAATAAGTACTCTTAGCCTCTCCAGCCCTGCCAATTAATTTTTTAGTTTATCTTTTTGCTTCATTTTGTTGGTATTTATTTATTTATTTATAGATGGAGATTTACTATGTAGCCATAGCCGGTCTGTTCACTATATAGAACAGGCTGGCCTCAGATCTACAGTAGTCCGCCTGCCTCTGTCTTTCAAATGCTGGGACCACAGGTGTGGGCCAGCATGCCTTTTTTTGTCTTTTGAGTTTGTCTTTGAAGAAGCCAATTATAACCTGCCCAGAAACAATGAAGTTCTAACCCACGGTAGTAAGGAACAGAGCGGCATGTAGCAGCCAGGATGTGTTTAGGCAGAGTGTTGGGAAGAATTTGCAATTTTGTTGCTCTTTTTACTCTTTGCGGGGGTAATTTAAAATATACTTCAAAGAGACAAAGTAGCATACGGTCCCCTGCACCTCTTGCCCAGTTTCAACAATGACTACATTGTGGCCAGTATGTCTTCATCTTGTCACTTTTGGGGGAAATTCCAGTCATCAAACCCTCCGTGCACAAGTAGTTCAGGATACAACTACAAAGGAGGAGAGAGTTTTGAACCAGACTTATTTAAAAAAAAAAAAAAGATCATGAATTTAATGAGACATTGTACGAATTTTAAGATGTGTTTTATAATAACATTACAATGTTCTTCAAATATACCAAGCAGTGTTTTCACAAACCACAGAAGTGAGCACGTCATGCAGTACTTAATGGCCGAAGAAAGCTTGGGCTGTAAAAGAATCTCCTCCATTTGTGTTCTTTTAAAAAAGTAGAAAATACGCAGAAACAGAAACAGGAATACTTGCAGTGTGTAGCTGACTGACGTGAAAGGTGGGTTTGAAGGATAGTGAGTCTGATGTAACACACAGGGGGAAAGCCCTGAAGGGACATCGGTAAGATGATCCACAGTCACCCCATGAAGATTTCCCAGGCTCTGTGATGCATTAAAATTCCAAAAAGAAAGTCATTTCAAGAACGTGTGAAAGAAGACAGCCAGAAACTTCAAGGGCTCACAAACGCCCAGCGTCCTTTTTGTTTGTATGGATGTGATATATATTATGACCAGCAGAGGGCAGCAGTGCAGCAGTAACAGCAGCATCTGTGTCACCCTGGCTCCACCCAGTGCAATCCAACCTTCATTCCTGACAGCTCACACCAGTCATCAGGCCTTTCCACTCTGACCACTCCAAAGGCGACTTTGGAAGCACAGAAGGTGTCTCGAGGATACTGTTTCTCAAAGGATGTCTCACCCCACCCTCCCATGGATTGCAGTTGAAAACTCAGTTAAAATGATAGGCTTTGCTGTCTCAGTGTGAGTGAAGAACGTAAAATGTCTCAGAAATGTTGATTACATGTTAAAATAATAATATTGTATTTAATTGGTTTAAAAATCAATCTCTCCGGCCGGGCAGTGGTGGTACACGCCTTTAATCCCAGCACTTGGTAGGCTGAGGCAGGCAGATTTCTAAGTTCGAGGCCAGCCTAGTCTACAAAGTGAGTTCCAGGACAGCCAGGGCTACACAGAGAAACCCTGTCTCAAAAAAAAAAAAAAAAAGAAAGAAAAGAAAAGAAAAGAAAAAAATCAATCTCTCTCTCTCTCTCTCTCTCTCTCTCTCTCTCTCGTGCACACACACACACACACACACACACACATCTTGCTGTGTAGCCTTCATTGGCCTTGAATTCATAATCCTCCTGCCTAAGCCTCCCAAATGCTGTGTAGTGATTACATGTGTGAAAGCACACCCACGACTCTTGTTCCTTTTTTTACTTTTTTAAAAAAGGTGACTGTTAGAATATAACTTATATATGTGGCTTTTATCTGTCAGCATGTTGGTGACTATCACTTTATCTGTATTGGACATCTCTGCTCTGAAAACTATGGATGAGGTAGGCTGACTCCATGACAGACTTCAAATTGGCAGTTCAGGAGGCTAGGCCTAAATCTCTGTTTCTAAGAACTGGGCAAGTCCGGGCAAGTCCAGGCCCTGCCCCCTGGCCTGAGGTAAGGAAAAAGGGTCAGCAGCAATTTCCAGACTTCCTCAGCAACAGTTTCCAGTCCCCCACCCCCACCCCAGCAATGGGTTCTGGAATGTCTCCAGAGATAGAGCCAACAATTAAGATAGAGGTCACCTACCCCTCCCCAGAATTCCCCTAATGTGCTTTAAGTCTGGACTTTGAGCTTACTGGGGCA
This sequence comes from Mus pahari, assembly GCF_900095145.1. Lineage (NCBI taxonomy): Eukaryota > Metazoa > Chordata > Mammalia > Rodentia > Muridae > Mus > Mus pahari. Next base: position 29,921,118 of record NC_034596.1, read on the forward strand.
CCTCCATCATGGTAGATGGTAGACCCCAGCATGCTGGACTTCTGCAGAATAAAACACTCTTTGCTTCTGAGTCTGGGGTATGATTCTTTGGTGAGTCAGGGACCCTTACGTGGATAGGGCTTGTTACTCAAGCGTGGTCAGTCATTAGTTCACAGATTTACATCACAGGAAGGAGGAGGAGGAGGAGGAAGAGGAAGAGGAGGAGGAGCAGGAAGACAACTTTAGATGCTCAAGTGGACACAGAGATAAGACATTGTACTGTTTTGCTCAAAGTACATTAGAATAGATCAAATGAAAAGGAACTTAGAGAAAATCAAAATAAAGAAGCGGCTTCTGGATGACTCAGAGTCCTCAAGGAAGCCGTGCTTGTGTTTGGCTCTACCCCTGCACTCTTCAGTTCTAACTAGTTAACTTATTGGTTTGCACACACACACACACACACACACACACACACACACAAAATTGGGGAGGGGGCAGGGCATGGAATCTCTATTAGCTGCAACAAAAAGATTCCTAATTAGTACACCTTGGCATTGATGGAGTGGCAAACAAATAGTTAAAAAACAAAGGAAGCAAGGCTGGGAAAAGTCTTAGCTGGTAAAGGGCTTGCCTGGCAAGCATGGGAGCTCAGTTTTGATCTCCAGCATCCATGTAAATAAACCTCACTACCACAGTACACACCGTAATCCCACCAGAGAGAGGCAGAGAGAGCTGCCTGCCCCTCCAACTAAGCAAAACAAATGAGTTGTAGGTTCAGTGAGAGATACCCATATCCCCTTCCCCTTCAGATAAGGTGGAATAACTGAAGAAGACATTTGATGCCAACCTCTGGCTTCCACATACACCCACACATACATGCATGTGCGTCTGCATGCACACATACATAAATAAGGAAATAATTGTTCAAATGAACGAAAGCTAAGTGGCAAGGATACATTAACAGGCAATTTGGTGATAAAAAGGTACGATCAGCCAAGGTTTGCTCAAAGAAAGAAGCGGGCATCCTGCGGTTGCTTGGTTGTCTTGGGTAGCGCTGGAATGTTCGCTCTGCCCGTTTCTCTGGCTTGGAATCAACAAGAAAGAGTATTTTCTTATCTCTCTCACTCAAGAGGGTTGCTTTTCAGAGCTTCTCTTATCTTAAAAGGAGGAGTTCTTGAAGTACCTAAATCACAGAGTGTTGAGTGTTTGAACTATGTTAACTTCTATGAAATCAGAGAAGAGACTGTGGGATCATTCGAAGATGCAAGGTAAAGGTCAGCGCTTGAGTCACTAGGGAGTAAATAAGAGAAAACTGAGCATGTTCTCAGCTTCCTGGCTCGGGATCCTTAGACTTAGGAAAGACTAGAAGAGTCGACACAGTGGGGGCAGGTGTCTGGTTTGAGGCTCACAAGTCGTTTTTGTATTCTCTTAGTGGACGAGGGTACTCCCAAAGCGTCTCTTGTCACTTCCGTTTCCTACCCACAATATGACTTCATGAAACCCTCGGGCTCTGGAGCTCACCAGACAAGAGCTGGAAGCCAGTCTCCACCTCCTCTGCTGTGGATGCTCTTCCCCGCTCTTCCAGAATGCCCAGCCACTGCTCCACTCAAAGCAGCTCCTCGCACAACAGCAGCGTGTTTGGATGCAGGGCTCAAGAATCCAGTCTCCTTTGTGGCGAAGCACCCAAAGCGCGTTGCTTTGAGGGTATCTGTGTGCGGGGGCATAAGCACGCCACACGGGCAGAGCTCTTCCTCCTCCTCCGTGTACCCATTGCATTCATCTTCCTCTCCATTTTTTTATTGATAGCTAGTTACTCTCAAGTCTCTTCAGGCTCAGCGATGGGAACAGTTACCCTTGTCCCTGATGTACCTTAACCGCTTCCCTTATTTCCCACAACTCTTCTCCGGGCCAGCCGGTCCTTTGTGTTTTGCCTCCTCGAAACCCGCCCTCTTTCTCAGATGATCACTGGTTTCCTACATGAAGCCCTGTTCTCCGAGATACCTACCGTCTCTTCCGAGTGTCAGTCAGCTTTAGTGGGCTTGTCTAATCCTTGTTATGCTGGTTGGGGTGTTTGTTTGTTTGTTGGTGTTTTTTGTTTTGTTTTTGTTTTTGTTTTTTGTTTTTGTTTGTTTTTCGATTTAGGGTTTCTCTGTATAACTCTGGCTGTCCTGGAACTCACTTTGTAGACCAGGCTGGCCTCGAACTCAGAAATCCGCCTGCCTCTGCCT
>NC_034596.1:29924019-29957894 GCF_900095145.1 Mus pahari
AAAAAAAAAAAAGAAAGAAAGAAAGAAAAGAACTTTTGACACAATCATGTAAAAAATATTAGAAGAAATAGTCATAAACATGAAAAACATTTCTCAGGTATGTGGGACTAAGCCATTGAAATCAAATAGAACCAAACTAACTAAAGCTTTGAGATTTCTATGTAGGAAAAATACCATAAGCATCATCAAGAGGCAAAAGAAAACCGGGAAAAATATTTACTAATATATGTGAAAGAGAATTACTGTTACTATTCAAAGGGCACTTAGAAAAGAGTTAAAGAAAAACAAGCCCGAGTTGGTGGGTGAGCAGTAAAGTGGACAATTCACATAGGACAAACTATGTAAATTATACTTAAGTATAATATTAAACATGTTAATATAGTAATAAACAAGTTTAATGTATTATATAATAATTATAATATACAAACTCATTGGGTAACCGCCTCTGTTCCTTTAGATTAGTGAAGTCCTTATTTTTTTTTTTTGGATAGTTGAAAAATTATATATTTTCAAACTCATGTTTTTAGAGTTCTTTTCCACAGTCTTAAGGGCAGTCCTGAAGGATTCAGCGTTTACCATTTTGCTGAGACATTAAGCATTCCTTTATCTCCTGGACTCATGCTGGTTCTGATAGCATGGAGCTATAAACATTAACAGGAAGAACGTTCCTCCGAGGAACATGAAAATATGTACAACATTATACAAACAAGCCTTATGCTCACAGCAGCCATCGACACCTGTGGAGGCCCACACCTGCTAGTCCTGTCCCAGAGACAGAAACCTTGTTATTCTGTCCCCACCAAGGCCATGAAAGACTCAGCAGACTACAACTCTCTTGTCTGTAAGATAGAGAAATAATACTTATATAAGTAACACATATATCAAAAAAAGGCAACAGGCTTGTTCTGGGGTTTAAATAAGTCTCAATGTATCCACTTGAATCTGTGGTATATTTTGTGGGGCTTGGTAGGGGGTTTGTGTATTTCTGATCATACACACACACACACACACACACACACACACACGGGGGGGGGGAGAGAATTTGACTATACCCTGTCTCTCAGTCTCTCAGTAACCCCTCTCCAAGCCAAGGCTGGTCCTTGGCAGAAGTCCAAGCAGTCATCAGTCACCTTACTTGGCTGTCACATAGCTAGCAAGAGATGGAACAGGAGAAGCGGGCACTGCTGCTCCAGATCACTTGTCAGTGTGTCTGATACAGGCCAGCAGCAGTATTTCCAGTGCTGCCCAAGCTACATGCTCACCCCATCCACTCTGATCCCCAAGGATGCAGTGCCTTCCCTCCTCCCCCAACACTCTCCTCTGTCTTCCTGTTCATTCCCACATGCAAACATACACACACACATATACATGTACACACATACACACTCACATACACATACACATATACATATACACGCATACACACATGCACATATACACACATACATACACATATACATATATATACATACACACATACACATACATATATATACACACATACACACATATACATATACACACATATATAATACACACATACACATACATATACACACATACACACATACACACATACATACAAACATTATGTTGGAAACAGATGAGGAGGTCTTGCTTCATTCTTATTTGGGTTTCAGGCCAAATGTTATCTCTATGGAGGCCTTTGATGGTTCTAGGGGTGTCCCTATTTTATCTATGTGTGGGGGAGTTGTTTGTTTTTGTTTTGCTTTACATTTGAGACAGGGTCTCTCTATGTAATCCTGTTGCCTTGGGATTCTCTATGTAGACTGAGCTGGCTTCATACTCACAGAGGTGCACCTGCTTCTGCCTCCTGAGCCTGTGACTACACAGGCCGCCACACCCGGCCCTCCTGTATTTTATCAATCCTGTCTTCCAAGTCAATGGTCTCCTCCTATAATTATCTCACTGGTTTGTTTGTATTCTTTTACTTCATTGAGTTAGAAAGCTTCCACTTATTCTCAGAAAGTCAGGATCGTGTCTGCTGTACCCCCAGAGCACAGAACAGTGCATGCATAGTATAGAGTACTTGATAAATACTTACTGAATAACGAGGCTAAGTGACTCAGAAGGCAAAGACTACTGTGGTGCTAGCTCATGCCCAGAGTTCAGTCCCTGGGAGCCACATAAAGGTGTTAGGAGAAAACTGACTGACTTCACAAAATTATTCTCTAATCAGACACACATCATGTCCCCATATATGACACCATGCTCATATACGCACAATAAAGAAAAATAGACTCTCTCTCTCTCTCTCTCTCTCTCTCTCTCTCTCTCTCTCTCTCTCTCTCTCTCGTTAAAGATTCATTCTAACTCTCACTGCACCTTCTCACTTCCCCCTCCCATATTCCTTCTCTTTGGTTTAAAAAAAAAAATTCAATCAGATTAATTTGAAACTGCTCCAACTGGAAGAGATGCAGCTTGTCTCTAGAGAATGAACACACAAGCCAGGAAAAGGGCAGAGACTGTACGTTATATAAGACGGATCATAACATATATAACAGTATTTACTGAAGGCTTCATATGTTCTTAAAATAGGATCAATAAACCCTAATCCCCAAAGGATTCTTGTCACTCTCCCATTACACACCTAGACACACAAACGCTTATGAGCCAACAACAGTGTTTAAAAGACGTGTTTTAAAATTTTCTTCTTGTTGTTGTAAATCAATTTCGACTGAAGAGTATTCAAAACAAAGTAGAGATTTATGAGTTTTGCCCAAAGAAAAGTCCATCATGGGTTTGCCTCGGGATCTTGAAAACAAACTGACTGCCATTGGGCCAGCCCCAGTCCATACAGTTGCTTTGCCAAAAATCTTCTAAAAAAATTCTTTTTAAATTGCATGTTCTTAGCCTGAGCTAAGAAACCCTGTTCCCACTGAGAGTCGCTGACCTTGGGAATCTGACCCTGGCCAGAGCTCATGATGCAGTTATGTCTTCAGTCAGTCCCATCCCTGGCTCTATCCTTGAAAAATCTGCAAATTTGCTATCGCTGCAGTAAACCAGAATTTGAGAACTGCTCCTTTAACATCTCACTAAAGTCTGCGTGTTCTTCTGCAATGTGGTCCCATGCACAGTGAATAAATATAATAAAAATTTAAATAAAATTATTGAGATTATGAAACGTCAAATAAAGGAAAAGGTTTATTAGAGAACCAGGGTAAGTGAAGTGGAAACTTAAGCGTTCTCTGGAGAGTTGGTTGGGCGGTGTTTTGTTGGGGCAAACACATGAATGAACATAAAGTGGACACAGGTGTGAATGTCTAAGGCGGACTCATGAAGGAACATTTTCCCTGAAGCAGACACAGGAGCAAGGATGTTCTGCTAAAGCAAGCACGTGAAAGGACACATGATGAAGGATTCTTTGCTAACAACACACATGTCTTGATCTACCTTTCATTGTGTAGTTGAGCTGCACCACCAAGTTTACAAGGCACCAGAAATTTTTTATTTTTTATTTTTTAGATATTTTCTTTATTTACATTTCAAATGTTATCCCCTTTCCTAGTTTCCCCCCTGAAAATCCCCTATCCCCTCTCCCCTCCCCCTGCTCCCCAACCCACCCACTCCCATTCCTGGTCCTGGCATTCCCCTATACTGGTGCATAGAACCTTCACAGGACCAAGGAAGGGCCTCTCCTCCCAATGATGACCGACTACGCCATCCTCTGCTACATATATAGCTAGAGCCACGAGTTTCACCATGTGTTTTCTTTGATTGGTGGTATAGTTCCAAGGAGCTCTGGGGGTACTGGTGAGTTCATACTGATGTTCCTCCTATGGCACCAAGAATCTTCTGGTGGGGTGCTGCAGTTTGTCACAGCTTCCAAGGACTTGGGCTGATTGGATGCTCTGCCAGGCAGGCATGTGGAGGACATGGGATGTTTGGAGGGTATCCATAGGACTCCACAGAGTGATGGTACAGCTAGCCACACTGTGGGTCTCAAGTCTTCGCTGATCTTTGCTTCCCTGAGAGAGGCACAGTCTCTCCTGGTGTCCCTCTGGGTCCCTCCAGCTCACTTGAGCCAAGGCTGAGCTCAGGTTGTCTCTGCTAGGTTGTGCCACCTCTGCTGATTCGTGCTCACTATCCCGACTCTACCGAACTGGACGGCTGGTGTATCCGTGAAGTGTTTGCGAGTGGGATCAAGCTGTCGCTGCTAACCTGTGAACTGAACTGCCGATTTCCAAACAACACAGACAGGAGTTGCTCTAAAGAACCTTTTTCTACACAGGTCCACTTCTCCCGTATCCTTTCTTTTCCACTACCCCTGGTTGTTGCGACCGGCCTCGACCAGCAAGAATGACATGACGCCTGAGATCCTTCTCAACAGCACTTTATTCAGGAACGCCTTCCATGATGCTACGGGGACCACTAATGGACTAGCAAGGCCACCCTATATACTGGAGCGTTNACTGCCCAGGTGCTCTGTGTCTTACTGTTGCCACGGGATAGGCTANCTTACTGTTGCCACGGGATAGGCTAAAGCAAGAATCACTTCAATAACATAAGGCTGGGCAAAGAGGACTTGTGCTGAGTCATTATTGTTATCAGATGGGCAGTGGAAGCCAGCGCCATCTCATTATTGTTATCAGATGGGCAGTGGAAGCCAGCGCCATCCTATAATGGCGAATGATATGGCTCGCAACACCTGGTGAGTGGTGGGCTATAAGGAAGGTTGAAGCATTTAAGAACCATCATTAAAAATAAGATTTGGAAAAAATTAAAGTTACAGGTAAGGAGATTAAAATTGTAGGCAAAGAATTGAAATAATTGTTAAATTTAACCTAAAAATGATAAGTAAAAATATTTATAAAGAAAAACCGTTAACAAGGTAAGAATAATGAATGCAATTGGGGTATAAATGATCTGTCCATCCTAAGATTAAATCTCACAATCACAAAAATACATGCAGTGGCACTGTGTGTCAGGAAATGTTCATAAACCCCAAAAGACCACCAAGGAGTCATTTCTGATGTAATCGTATTAGGTCTCTTTATTTGAGCTTGGGTCATACCACTGTCTCTGACACAGGAGAGCAGAAGAGGACCCTGAGCCCAGTTTTAGGCAAGTATTTATAGAGGCATGAAGGGGGTATCTAGCCTGGCACACATTTGATTAGGAGGCCATTGTGGCCGTTAGCATAATTGCTTAGTGCTGGGAGCCAAACCATAAATTTAACTTCTGGGTTTTTTGTTTTTGTTTTTTCTTGATTGGCGGTTGTTAGGAAGTGAAGTGCCAGGGGCAGGATTGTAACTTGGGAGTGTAGACTTGTTGGGGAATAACCTGAAATCTGGTGTTAGACTTTTGTCTTTTAAAGGGGAGACAGGTCAGAGGGACCCAACTTTCCCTAGGATATTGGTGCTGAGGATATAGCACAATTATAATTGGAAATGTTAATACTATGATTGTTGCAGGTTGTTAAGACAGAATTATTATAATTAGTGTGTAATGCTTATTTTTTTTTCCCTCCAAATAAAGTAAGTTGCGGGTGGGCTGGGCAGGGTTGACTCTTTGACAGTCGTCAGACCCTTCCTTCGAACCCAGCCACTTTGACAGCAGAGCTGGTGGCTGATCTAATCTTGTTTAGGTGACAAGCCGGAGTCTCAATATGACAGCCAGGCTTTCAACAGATCCTGGAAGCCTTTCGGGAACTACTTTCCAGCTACATGGGACACTGTCACCTCGGCTGCAAGGGCTATGACTCCTGCTTCAGGAGACCTTGTAGTCGCGAAGACTCTGGGTGATTGGTTACCTTCAGTGCCTTTAGAAGACCTCACAGCTGGAAGACGAACCTTGGTGAAGCTGTTCACCCCACAGCCACTCTCATTCACGTGGGGGGAGGTGAGAGTTTCAGGTGACTCAGTGGGGGAATTTGTGATTGGTTCTATAACCAGAGTCTGGACTGAAGGGCATGCAGATTGAGTGGAAAGATTGAGAGAGCAGCTACCACAGGGCATGTCTCCAGGTTGCTAGGAACACCCCCTTTGTACAGGTCTTGCCTTTTCTAGGCACTACTAGTTACCAGCTTACAAGCAACCAGAAGATACCCACTGACCAGAAAATGCTAGTGGATCAAATTCTATAGTTAAACACACACACACACACACACACACACACACACACTAGTCAATGTGTTCAAGATAGGTTAGAAAGGACATGTTTTCCCTTCCCTGCCCCTCAGCTTTTGAGATAGGATATTAGTGTGTAGTCTAGACTGGCTTCGGACCCATGAGCCTCCTCCCCATAGGATTACAGTCAGTACCACCACAGAGCTATAGGCAAAGAATACCTCACCTGAACAAATTTATATTATAATATATATCCATTTGTTTTGTGGTTTGGGGTTTTTTTGTCTTTGTTTTACGTTAAAAATATTATTCCCTATGGATTATGTAAGCTGTCAAGGTTAAAAATGTCACCTTTGTCAGACTCTGGCAGCAGCTCTTAGCATTTTGCCTAAAATCAGTAACTATGGCAAGAGAATTTTCCAACTACAGTTTACCACATGAATCATATAAGGGCAGCTGGCCACTTACACAAGAGCAGCCCCTGCGGCACTGTGTGTGCGCAGCCTCATCCAGTGAAGTAGGCTGCCATGATGTTGGGATGAGTTTCCCTAGTAACTGCAGCCACTGGCCAATCAGAGCTCTTCTGCTCTTGCATAATACTAGAAAGACCAATGAGTTGTCTTTCCAAACACCTTCTGTAGCTTCTCTCTTTCCCCAGTAAAACCCCAGCCTTCCACACCTAACCTGTGCTTATATCCCAAGTTAAATAGTACCCTTCCTTTGTTCCTGAATGTAAATTTCTTTGAGAGTCACCTCTGCAGTTTTTTTTAGATGTTGATTGGTTATGAACCTCTATTTTTTTTTTTTTTTCGAGACAGGGTTTCTCTATGTAGCCCTGGCTGTCCTGGAACTCACTTTGTAGACCAGGCTGGCCTTGAACTCAGAAATCTGCCTGCCTCTGCCTCCCGAGTGCTGGGATTAAAGGCGTGTGCCATCATGCCGGGTTATTCTTGCAAAGCAAGGCTAATTTACTCACTCGGACACTGTTCTCTCACGAGCAATTAAAACAATAATTAATGGATTACTGTTAGGGCAATACCTCTAAGTTTCCAACACACTTTCATGTACATTATCTCATTCTAACCCAGAACCAAGCCGCACATTAGTATATTTCATTTGGTAAGTGAGAGGATGCATTCTCGGTTAAAAAGTACATTGTGGATTCAGGGTTCCTCCAGGTCCACTCTGTTCACCCCGTCCCTTGCAAAGGACAATTTTCTACTTCAACTTTGGATTAACATACTGTCCAATACATACTACTGGAGTGAGTGTTAATCATGCATTTTACATATAGGTTATTGGGGTGTCACCCAACCCTTTTAGAGTCCCATGAGCGACTGTGCTCTTCTTGCTATACATTGAACATCCTGCATACAGAATTATTTTGTTGTTGATGGATGCAAAGCTCTGTTTTATTGGAGAAAGTGGAAATCATTTGAAGCTGTTTCTCCATCTCGTGGGCCCTGCTCTGTTTCAGGTTTTGACTTTATTGGTGGTGTGAAACCCCAACTTAAAGCGCTTAAAATGCTTCCCAAGCCTGCTTCCCAGATTCCTAGAAATACAGCCAGCAAGAAGCTCTTTGTTCTCCAAAGCTAGCAGGAAGCCTTATGTTCTTCTACCTGACAGCCAGAAAAGCGATAACCGCTGGATGACCCAACCAGGTGCCTGCTTTCCTGTGTTAGGGACCAGGAATGTTTACCAAAAGATAGCTTATGACCCCCTCCACCATAAATGAGCCATATGTTACTTTCCCATCCCCTGTGGAATGTTTACCAAAGATAGCTCTGCCAGAAGACAAGCTGTAACTCATCCCCACTCTAATGGTATTTACTCAACTCCCCATTTCTTGTGATCTTATTCCCCCCCCCCTTACCAAGGACAGCTCCGCTGGAGAAAAGATGTAACTCATCCCTACTCTCAACTCTCCATTCCTTGTGATCTTACCCTCCCCCTCCTGTGGTTCGGCTCGGGGTCGAACTCCTGTGCCCTTGCAAGGGTTAAAAGTTCGGCCTCAGCATGATGACTGAATAAACCTCGTGCAGTTTTGCATCAAGAACAGTTTCTCTCGAGTTATTGGGGCGCTGACTCATCTCGGGACTCGAGCGAGGATCTCCCCAGTTTCGGGGGTCTTACAGTGGATACCTTACAAGATCTAGGACTCCTGATCCCAGCTAATGACTAGATCTTGTGTGATTTGTCACGGACCTGCTAGAATCTCAGCATTAATAATGGACACCTGACAGATAGTTTTTCGATCCTAATGGTATAAAATAGAAGAGAGCAACCAGATTTCTCTTCTGTTTTGTTAGTTTAAGATACTTGACAGTACTTTTGAATTATCCCTGCCACACCTAACAGGAAAGAGGGCCCCTCCCCCTTCTTCACTAGGGAATCTCAACTTGTTTACACATTGGAACAAATATTACACATGTGGAACAAACGCCAATGCAAATTGTGACTTGCTTCACTAAGTACCTGGACATACACAGTTTTGAAACTCTGATATAATTACTACCAATAACCAGAGTGCTACACTAAGCATCTGACATCTGGGTATTATCATACCTCTTTTCCCTTAAGCACACACACAACTAGAATTTTCAGCTACTTTATTGGGTTCTTATACCTACCACCCTTTTCCATCCCAATTCCTTCCAACCCCTCAACACTAGATAGACAAGAAAGAACGTTAGAGGGGAAAGGGAACATAGATCTCTTTAGACCACTTCCTGCTCATTAGGGACATTGAATTCCTTGGGGCAAGTCTAATCTTAATTGTCAGGATATCTCCAACCAGCAACCAGCAACCAGCAACCAGCAACCAGCAACCAGCAACCAGCAACCAGCAAAAGCATCAGCAGGAGGCAGCAGGAGGCAGCAGGAGGCAGCAGGGACCAGCAGCAGCTAGCTGAGCTCTGACATTTTTATACCCTCTCAAGAGTCCCAGAATTCCAAATGTAAACTATCTTCAGCGAGCAGAGCAGAATCACACCCCTGCCAGAGCACAAGACAAATCACAGTTAGCTGCTGTAGACAATCTGAAGCAGCCCCATCCACATTCCACACCTGGGATTAAAACAAAAGCATAACTCACATAACATTCCTATCTTTTTAAAGAAATCAAAATTCTCACTACACACACACACACACACACACACGCTTCAGATTAAAGTTCTAAAGGCCAGTACCCACCAAAAACGATGCTGAGTCTTGCTATATTTCTGTTTTATCGCTCTGTGGTTGTTTGTTCACTGTATAAGCCAGACTGACCTGGAACTTGAAGCGATCCTCCCTGCTCAATCTCCCATATCTTCCAACTTTCAAGGTGTAAAGTTTACTCAGAATTTAAAGCAGATTCTCAACCAAAAACAATTTCTGCACTTCAAGATGTGCCAAATAACATAGCCTGAAACTGCTTGCTTTCAGGTACCTGAATGCAATCAAACTGAAATCTTAATCAGCTTGTATAAACAACCCTATGTGTGCCATCCCTGCACGGGGCTGGCAGAATTGTGCCATACCTGGACTCTTTTGACTCCAACATAAAAGCTGCTACAGGGGTAACTTATACCTGTTTTTTTTTTTTTTTTTTTTTTTTTTTTTACCAAAGTCTCTGAATTTAAGGAAAACAAAACAAGTTTCTATTTCACTCAGTGGACGATATCAACTATTTATTTAGCACTGGATTTAAACAGCAAATGGACAGTAATCCCCTTCTCTAGACAAACAGATACCAGTCATACACAGGTCACATGATTATGTTTCAAAGAATTCACAGACCAGTATAGAAAACAGTCATGAACAATCACCACACTGGGAGCTGGAGCAGTTAAAGGACTTCGTATAGTGGGGTACATGGACGAGCACAGAACCCTAACTTGGGCCAGGCAGCTAGAGAAAGAGGTCTGAAGACAGGAGAGAAGTGAGACCAGAGGGTTTATCTTCCTTGTGCTAAAAGTATGTGTTAAAATTTTGGAAAGAATTCTTGTAGCCAAGCGGTGGATCTATTCGGCAAACACATGTTGGCTAATGCTTGCCATGACCTCACCATTGTTCTCAGTGTTCCTGTATAAATAAATCATTCGATCTTTGCAACAACTCTCTAGGCAGGAGCTCTTATCACTCCTGCTTTCCACACAAGGAAGTAAGCACACAGAGATTAGGCAACTTTCTTGAGTTGTATGGTTATTAAAAATCAAAGCCAAGATGTAGAAGTCGAAGACTTGGCCCCAACGTTGCCACACTTTGTCATTATGGTATCCAGACTCAGGGAGATGGACTGAAAGGAAGTTGAGTTGCCACCTGGAAGGTTTATGCAAGCATACAGCAGAAATGGATAGGAGATACGTCTGAGATGAAATAGACAGGATTGTAGAGACAGAAACAGCAGTATATACCCATAACCCAAGCGCTTAAGAAGTTAAATCAGGAGTTCAGCGCCATCCTTAGCCACATCTCAAGTCCAGGGACAGCTTGAGTTATGTGAGATCTGGTCTCAAAACAAACAAAAGCAAAACAACAACAAAAACCAAACAATCTACCAAACAAATAAACAAATAAAAACAGAAGAAAAAAAAAAGACAAAAGATTGACATTCGTACCTTGATCTCCAGCATGAAGAACTGGGTAAGCTATGCAGCTTTTAGCTGAATTTGAGTATATACAGATACAAGTTTCAGAAGCACATACCAAAAATGAAGACAAAATGGAAATGTTTATAAAACAGCATTTATGTTTCAGACGCTGTACATAGTTACTTTGCTAAATTCTTATAGTTTAAACTGTGGGTACTAAGTATGTGGTGCTGAGGGTCAGAGACGTTCCATGAGGTCACACAGCACAGTGGACATGTGTAGGTTTGGGCAGCAGGCCTCCCAGGAGGCCCTTGGTTTTGTCTCCCATATCACACAGCTGTTGGAGTGTCTCGTCCCTGCCTGCTGTGAAGATCCCAGAGGAACGGTATCCTTCTCTTGAGGACTTGGGTGTGGCCCAGAGGTAAACAGGATGACCAGGGCTGGATTTGCTTGTATAAAGCTTAGACACATGGCGAGTGTTAACACCAAAGTCCCAACCAGTGCTAACCCTTCCCCACGGTACCTTGCAGCCTCCATAGCTTCCACCCTCAGAAAGTGTGCATGTGTAGCCGATCACCTTTGGCTGAATAGGAAACCGTTTCTATAAACCACTGGGTGCCTATTCCAGGGGCAGTGAAAGTCTTTGACAGACAATTAAATCAAATCAGGTTTATGAGATATAATTTATACATGAAATTTTATACTGTTTAATGAGTTGTTCCTATGATTTTTTTTTCCCCACAGACATACAGTAAGGAAATAGCCATCAAAACGAGCTATAGGGTTGAGGATATGGCTAAGCTGTGGTGTGCTTGCTTAGCACATAGCCTGGGTTCAATCCCTTTTACAAAAGTCCTAAACAAAATGAGTCTTAAGGCATAGCTCTATCTCCGAAGAGTTCCCTCTTGCTATCCCTTTAGATGGTTGTAGTTAACCCTACCAGCCTGGTAGCCACTGCTTGGTGAGGCCCAGTAATTTTACCTTTTCAGAACACCACGCAAGTGGAATTTTACACTGTGTGGTTTTTTACTCAGCAGAATGCAACTGAGAGTCCTTCGTAGATTTCCACAATCATTAATTCATTAATCTCATCATTTTACTGAGTGCTAAATTTGTTGTCAGATAGTCAATAACTATTTATTAGGCTTGACACTGTCCCAGGTACTGAGGCAAAAGCAGTAATTAGAAGAACCCGAGTCCAGCCTTTAATGAGTAATATCACAGGGTAGGGATGAGGGGATTGAGGAGGAGCAGATGGGGTGATAAGCACATAAATAGATGTTTTTCAATTTAATTTCAAGAACTGATAAGTGTGGAACTGCTCTGATAGATGGGATAGAGTAGAGGGAGGCTGAGGGAACTGGCTTACCTAGAACAGCTTGTTAAAGGGCTCTCCCAAGAAGAGATGAGGATTGAAACCCAGACGATGGGTAAGACCAAGCATGCCAAGATCTGGGCAAAAAGACAACAGAAGAAGGAACAGTGAGTGCTAAGGGCAACAGGAACCAAGATTAGTGTGTGCAAGAAACAGAGAGAAGGCTAAAGGAACTGGAGTGCCTTCTACCAGAAACAAGTCACTCAGAAGGTCCAGACAAGGAGCCCAGTAAGGTAGGTCTGATAGGCCAGAGCTGGAGAATGAGTTCCGAGCTGTTTATAAGGGGGAAACTGTGAGGGATTTAGATCAGAAAGTTATATAATCTGACCTTTGCCTTATAAAAGTTTCTCTGCTATCTGGTAGATGGACTGACTGTTTGAGACACAGGGGGGTGGCTTAAGACAGACAGAGGGACCTGGGTATGGAGCTTACTTAGTAGACAGCTTACCTGGCATGCTTAAAGACTTGGACTCAAAACTCTAGCACAACATAAATCCAGCACTGTGGCCATGTCTGTAACCCTAGGACTCGGGAGGTAGAGTCAGGAGGATCAGAAGTTCAAAGTCATCCTCAGCTATACACCGAGGCCAGTCTGGAATACACGAGACCCTATCTAAAGGAAGAGGAGGAGGAGGAGGAGGAGACGACAAAAGCAGTTCAAGGTAGGAAAGAATGACCTGATGATTCATGCCTGTAACCTCAGCACTCTAGAGAATGGAGACTTCCAGGCCAACCTGGGCTACACAGTGAGGCCAGCCTGGGCTACATAATGAGGCACAAAAACAATGGAGATGGGAAGGCGTGTCTGGACCCTTCCTCAGCAGTCACTGTACAGCCATGGTGACTTGAGCAGGATGGTAGCAGCTCAGATAGTAAGCAATGCTCAGATGTAATACTTTCATGATACTTTAAGAACAAAAGGAAAAGCCATGCTCAAATAAACAAACTCTAGCATTAATTTATACAAAGATTTCATTTTTACCAATTTTATTAGTGTGAGTCCAAGAAAACACACCAAAGTTCAAAACTATATAAAGCTCAAACTAGGTCAGTGCCTAATCTGCACAGTGCAGGTGAGCTGGGGACACAACCCGGGGGGGGGGGGGACGACGACTGCTTAGCCTCAGGGCACATCCTGTACCATTAGCCAACACAAGCTTGTGGTTCACCTTGCCTCTACTTTTTGCTGCAGAACAGAAAGCAATGAACACACACACACACACACACACACCTAGATGCTCTCAAGTGACTCTGAAATGTAAAGAGCTTGAATGTCGGTTAATAAAA
This sequence comes from Mus pahari, assembly GCF_900095145.1. Taxonomy (NCBI): domain Eukaryota; kingdom Metazoa; phylum Chordata; class Mammalia; order Rodentia; family Muridae; genus Mus; species Mus pahari. The sequence continues at coordinate 29,937,345 of NC_034596.1, forward strand.
TGGACAGAAAAGGGCTCGTCTCCATGTGAATACCTGGTCAAAGTCACGCCATACCACTCTTCTGCACTTTATGGTCTAGCGCTGGGAAACTATGCTGAGTGCCTAACCAGAGCAAACTACAGCCAATCCCTGCTTCCCTTCAAAGCCTTCAGCTTTTCCACCCAGACGCGCTCCCTTCTGCTGGGACATTAAGGCTCATGTGAAAGATACCTGGCGCCGAGCTCTGAGATTATCATTTTGATCATCTGACAGCTGCTTTTCCAGCCAGTCCAGCCTCCTTTGTAAATACAGGTCTGGTCTAAGGCCATGAAGGAGTGCATCTTAATGAAGTGTTCCGTTCTTCTAGCTGTTCAGAACCTTGTTTGTTTCAAAACAGCTAACCGGTACTTCAATCACACACACACCTGTCTTCTCCGGACCACCAACAGGTCAGACCTGAAGAACAGCTGATAACACTTTCCTTGCTCTCTGCTATCCCACCTCCACCCTACCTCACTTCCTGTTTACATTTTGGTTTGGTTGTTTCCTAGTACTGAAGATCAAATCAGAGCCATGTGAGTGCCCAGCAGGTGTGCTATCCCTGGGCTACATCCCTCCATCTGTCTGGAGCTCTGCTTTTATTTGCTGTAGCTTTGCTAGGTTTTGTTTTGATTTGTTTTGAGCCGGCACCTCCAGCCCCAACGAGCCTGGGACTCCTAATATAGCCAAGGATAACCTTGACTTTCTGAGACTTCCTGAGTAGTGAGATTACAAGCGAGCACCACCATGACAATTCATACAGTGCCAGGAGCTGCACCTTGGGCTTTGTGGATGTCAGGCATGCAGTCGACCAACTGAGCTCCCCATTTGGCCGTTCTTTCTTTGCTTTTAAGATAGCGCTCTCTCTGATACACTTTTTACCTTCACCTCTGCAGGAATATCATACACACTGTTGGAAAGGGGCTGGTTGACTCTGAACAGGAGTAGGGTATGTCGTATGTCATGTTTGTGTTCGCTTAGCCCGTAGCAAGAGAGGAGAGATGGGAACAGACCAGTGCCCAGGAGAAGCCGCCTCTTCTCTCCATGAATTTACTCCAGGGATGTGATCGGTCATGCTCCAAAGGTACCTCTGTAGGCTACGAGACCAGAAAATATTTCTCAGAGAAGAAAGCAAACGAACAGCCAGAAAAAGGATGGAGAGAAAACCAGGTTGCTTCCTGAGATGTCTAGACAAGGATGGTCTCTCTATGCCCCAACCCTCATGCCCCAACCATAAAATAAGTGTAGGCTACTGAGAGCCTATTCATGGTCCAGCCTTGGTTCCTTCTGGAAATGCTGCACACCTTCATGAGCTCTTTTGAAAGGCAACATGAAGTTACTAGCTACTGATTCTGTAACTATTCATCATTCTTCTGAAAGAATGTATTTGGCACAATAGTGGCACATGGGGCAGGGGAGGAGGAAGAATGGAAAAGGAAAGAAAGACAGAGAAGAGGAAAAGAGAAGGTAAAGGGGAAAATGGAGAAGAGGAGGAAAAGGAGAATAGTGTGTGTGTGGAAGGTGTTATGTGTGTGTGTGTTTATGTCTGTGTGTATGGGTTGTGTATGTGTGTATATATGTGCGTATGTATGTGTGTGTATATATATGTTTGTGTGCATGCATATATGTGTGTATGTATATATGTATGTGTGTGCATGTGTATATATGTATATATGCATGTATGTGTGTGCATGTGTATATATGTGTGTATGTATGTATGTATATGTGTGTGTGCATGTGTATATTTGTGTGTATGTATGTGTGTGTGCATGTGTATATTTGTGTATATCTATGTGTGTATGCATGTATATATATGTGTGTATGTGTGTGGGGTGTGTGTGTGTGTGTGTGTGTGTGTGTGCGTGTGTGTGTGTGCATGTGTGTGTGTGTTGCCAAGCCTGGAACCTGGAGCCTTGTGCCTGACAGGCAAGGGTTCTACAACTGAACTGTAGGAAGAATTAATTAATAAAGTGAGATAGTACCTGTTTTTGCTCATGCCACACCAATCAAAATTATTCTCAGGACCACCAACAGAGTGTCAGACCTGAAGAAGAGTTGATGACTTTCATGAGCTCTCTGTACACATACATATGTTTATTAATGTATTCATTTGTTTATTATCTTTGTGCCATTGAAATAACATAAGGCAACCCCCTGGCACACAGTCAGTGCTAATAAATGCCGGGTTTTTTTTTTTGTTGTTGTTGTTGTTTTGTTTTGTTTTGTTTTTTCAAGACAGGGTTTCTCTGTGTAGCCCTGGGTGTCCTGGAACTCACTTTGTAGACCAGGCTGGCCTCGAACTCGGAAATCCGACTGCCTCTGCCTCCCAAGTGCTGGGATTAAAGGTGTGCACCACCACGCCTGGCCATAAATGCCGTTTTTATTATCACTATTACTACTAGTGTTAGTGCTGTTGCTACTAGTGTCTTCTTCTCTGCCCTCAACAGTCTCAGAATCTAGAAAGGGAATGAGTGAGTGAACTGTGGCTCACAACATTATAGTCAGTGCTGGGCCAGGCCAGATGGGACTTCTAAGGGAATCCCGGACAGTGGTACTAGCTAGGGGTGGGCAGGAGAAGGTGCTGCTTCTGCAGATAAGAAGAGGAGCTTTGAACAACTAGACGTTGACCATGTCCTCCAGCTACAGTCTTAACTGCCAATGTCAGCAGCAGACCCTGAGCATTTTAACCCAGAGAGATGGTGTGAGGGGATGGTAAGCAGCCACGGCATTTCTGGGAAAGCTGGAGTGCTCCATCCAAGAAAACATTACCGATATGTGAGGATGCTGATGATGACGTGATGTCACAGACTGCTACTCTCCCTTTTCCCTGCCAGGACCACAAGGGACATTTCTCTGGGCTGCTTCTTGTTAATCAGTACTTCCCAGTTCAGTACCCAAGCTCCTGGAGCTGGAGGCTCAAGCCGAGACCTTGTCCACATCTTAGCTGCCAAATCGAGGACTACATTACATCGCTTCAACTTCTGTACGGAACAGTGTAGTCCCCTCGCAAGGCTTATAAGGCGAGGCGTGTCCTCCTCATAGAAAGAAGGCAGAGACTATGAGTCTTTTGCTTCGGGTGTAGCAGGAAGGAAAAATGGCAGAAAAGCAGGCACTGACAAGATCAGATTTCTGAAACGTATTACCAGAGACTATCCCTCTCTATGGAATGGGGTGTTGATGTGGCTTGGGCCTCCTCTTGGCAGTCTTCATTTTCCATTCCACGTTTCTGTGTCTTAAGTCAGAGCCATCTTTCTTGCACTACAGCTTTTACAAAGTGAGCTCTAGGCTATAAATTCTTATATCTGAGGAAAATAAAGACACAAACGTGGAAATGAACCAGCCAGGAGCACTGAAATTGTCTTTGTTCCAACACAACTAAACTCTTAGCTAGGATCCTCTCTTCACAGTTATATGAGCATTGAGCTACACTACAGAGACAAACCTTTAAAAAAAAAAAAGATTTATTTGGTTTTTTTTTTTATGTATATGAATACACTGTTGCTATCTTCAGACACACCAAAAGAGGGCACCAAATCCTGTTGTAGATGGTTATGAACCACCATGTGGTTGCTGGGAATTGAACTCAGGACCTCTGGAAGGGCAGTCAGTGCTCTTAACCTCTGAGCCATCTCTCCAGGCCCCAGAGACAAACTTTTAAAAGTAGATATCCTTTTAGCATCCAAACCCATAGGAGAAGAGAGTGCCATATAAGATGTTTTGGTAGATGTCATGAAGTCTTGTGAAGGTATGGTGCCCCGCTGGTGAATGCAGAGCTGGTTGTCTGATGGAGTCTTTAGAAACAGCGAGGAAGTTTTTAGCCATGTTACGTTCTCTGGTTCTTTGGTTCCAGGAAACCATGAGAATAGATCACGCGTGGTGAAAGCAACACTCGTCAGGTCCTGGAGCAGCCACAGCCACACATGCTGCTGCCTGTGGTGCAAGGGAGAAAGGACAAAGGAGGGAGTACATCTCTGCCCTTATAGAGGGAGGTTAGGAAGAAAGCACTAAATAACTCACTTAGACCAGCTTCTCCTATCTCAACTCCAGTCCCCTACATTTCCCACCATCCCTACCCACAGAACAAACCACTACAGCATTCACTGTAAAATTATCCCAGTTCCCTAATTCAAGAGGAGCTGATGTCCGGAGGTACCGGGTTGATAAGCACAGGGCTAGGACAGGCACCCCACCAACCCGATGACAAACTTCAGTGGAGACCTCTGCCTCTGCCCACCAGGCCTTTTGCCACATTGCTAGTGGTCGAAACAGCCTATGACAGACAATAGCACTGCAGCAAGTGTGGGTGATTCTTATGCGCTCTGGGCAGCAAGGGTGCCTGTGGCGGGGTTGGGTTGGGTTGGGGTAGGGTGTTTAAGCCTCTTGGAAATGAATTCCTTTGTGAGCTCTCACAGAAGCTTACAATGAAAAGACTGGGTAGCTACATTACTACATCTCTCTCCCAGGGTTGACACTCTTAAGAATTTTAAAGGATTTTAAGACACTGAGTAGAGTTCTTTGTGCCTTCATCTCTTGGACTACTCAGCCAATAAAACTAGCTGAGCTTTTACAATGCAACCCAATGAATCTCCTGGTTCCTATGTAAATAACCACGTTCACCGGAAAAATATCACAGGGGCACTTGGAAGTTTGCTGACGGGCAGCTCGAAAAGCCAACCACAAGCCTGGGTAGACAGACGCATGCATTGTAATCTCTGCCTCTCATCCTCTGGGTGGAGGACAGAGTGGGCTTATGGCGATCTCTGTCCTGTCAACACACAGTTCAATGACCCTGGGAGAACTCAGCCGATGGCATATTTATACAGCCGAAGTTTAGTAGACACTGGCACAGCCACGTGACCGGAGTCTCTCCCTACCCTGACCTCCTTTCTTTCTTTCTTTCTTTCTTTCTTTCTTTCTTTCTTTCTTTCTTTCTTTCTTTCTTTCTTTCTTTCTTTCTCTGTCCCATCAGCACACGAGCCATCCTTTTCACTTTGAAACTCTCTGGTTGAGCCTGAGCAACGTGCACTGGAGCCATTTAGAGATGAGGTCGTCTCTGAACATCTGTTCATATTGTGAAATTATTTTTAAAAAATGTTTATTTGGGGCTAGAGGATGGCTCACTCAGTAAAGTGGACAAACATAAGGAAGGACCTTAATTTATATCCAAAGAACCCACATTAATTGCTGGGTGTGGGAGCCTGTGTCTACAATATCAACACGGGGAGATGGAAACAGGAGGGCTTGCTGGCCCAGTGTTTATTTGGGGGCTGGTCTAGTGAACAACACTGGTGAACCAACAAAACATCATGCTAAAAAAAAAAAACAGTAAGGCAGATCCAAAAGAACAATCTGTATGGTCCCACCTCCTTAGCGTGGTCCAATTTCTGGAAACACAAAGTCAAATGGTGACGATCAGCAGCTGATGGCGGGGACGGGAGACTAAGAGGCACTGTTTCATGAGTGGTTTGTGCTGGCCAGGATGGAATTGTTATGGACAGTGTTCATAACAATGGAGATCCACTTAATGTCTCTGCAAGAACACACTCAGAATCAGGGAATATGGGAAAACCACACACACACACACACACACACACACACACACACACTAGCATTGAATTTCGGGAGTAAAGGTTCTCATCCACTGACATTTTTTTCTGTAAACCAAGTTTTTCTTATTTGTTTGTTTGTATTTGTTCTTTCCTGTCTCTAGAATTCTCTTAGCTGTCACTTAGCGTAATTAGCGTCTTCTTGATATTCAGCTGAAGTTTCTCCCATCCTCCACCTGTATCCCTTTGCCATACTCACCTATTTATCCTCCACCTGTCTCTATCACATAAGCTTCCAGGGAAGTTGCATCCTTGATCTGACCTTACTAAGTTGGTACCCCAAAGCATCAGTTGGAGGAACAAATGTATGAATCCACTAACGACTCCAAAACTGTAAGGAGATCATACTTAACATCAAGGCCACAGAATCAGGGCTGCGTCTCTGTTATCTTGAAGGTGCATCCTTAGACTCTTTCCTCCTCAACATCTTCCCCCTCCCAGTCTTTCGAGCCTTAGTGCCAGTTTAACATCAATTAAATGAGTAATAACTGAATCTCTGAGCATAAACCTCACCCACGTCAAAGTCCATTGGATCCACACCTGTTCCACTGCCCTGCCCACCCTGGAGAGGTCAGGGAGAAGTTGGAGGGAAGTGACTGAAAGGTGACAAAGTTACCTTTGGGGTGACTTCCAATGGGAAAGTCCTTCCACATGAGGACATCTTGTTAGTCATCAACTGGAATAAGGCTCAATTCTGGGATAAGCTTTGGGTGGAAATCTCAGGGAGGAAATACTGGGATCCCACTGAACTCCCATCCTTACTCCAGCATCTTTCTAGGCTCAGTGATGACTTCAGTAAGAGCATGATCACACCCTCCAGGGCAACATTTGGCCAAACATGGAGCTTCACCATCTGGGGACTATCTGTGGAAGGCCCGAGGGTCACATAGACCTGTGCGTGAGAAGCACTTGTATCAGGTCAGTCCAGGTTTAGCCTTATATGTTAGCAGAATAAAGTTGTCTTTATCTACAGTAACGCAATGCAAGGGGTTATATAAATCAGATGATTATAATCCACAGGCATTGTGGGCCAGGTTGAAGACAGATCTGACACGCCATACAGGACAAGCAGTGTGTGGGTGAATGAGGACGCAATCTGCATTTCTGATAATATCCATTTCACTTCAAATTTTCACTCAGTTCTTTAACTACAGAAAACAACTCCTCCCTAGGTAGTCGGGATGCAAATGGGGGTTCATTGGTGCACGAGGCATCGGGAAAACGTAAATTTAAATGCATCATTCTTAGAAAAAAAATCACCCAAGGTACAGACTAGAGAAGGGATCAGGTAATAAAACCTTTACTATTACTCTTCAGCTGAGAGAAGTGGCCCGAGAGGAAAAAAATACAGGTTTCCAATGGTTTGGCTCTGTTGTGAGATGACTCCATGGGTTTGTGCCGCCTGCCTGCCCTTCCCAGAGCACCTTACTCCTCTCCCTCTCTTGTTTGTCTGTGAGCCATTGCTCTGACCTAGAAGATGCGACTCCTGTTTGGCTCCTGAGGCCAGAGTGAAAGGCAACCTAACATGTTGTCTGCTGTTAATGAGTGCTGCTCACACTCCCGGAGTCTCCTCCCATTTGGGTAGCTAGGGATCGACATTCTCTAACAGTGGCTGACCAAGACGTCTCACACATAACACCAATGGAATGTCCAACAAATTTATTCACACTGTTAAATATGTAGCGCAAGGTTGTACAGAGAGAGAGAGAGAGAGAGAGAGAGAGAGAGAGAGAGAGAGAGAGAGAGCTGTGTGTAGGGAGAGAGGTGTGTGGAGAAATGCTACCAACAAGAGACTACATATATCTCAGCCTGGGGCATGACAGGATACTTCATGACCTTTGTTTCTGTCTTCCTACGGGAAGAGGGACAGAAAACAAATTAACTAACACTTAAGTTTCGCATACCTTAAGTGACTAATTACTTTGCCTTTCAAGCATCATTTTTTAGTGAATATGTCAAGTGTTTCTATGATTGGATTAGATCGGAAATGTAATACAATTTCCCTTATTTGAACATTTTCTAGTAAAAGTTGTTGAGCAAAAGACTAATTAATTATGGGTATTTAGTACTACTACTTTCCCTCAAATCATGTCTTAACATGTAGCCCAATTTCAACCTCCCTGCCTCTGTCTTTCAAGTGCTGGAATTACAGCGGTACACCACCATGCCCATCTTCTGTTCTTGTCTTTTGATTACCACATAGATAGATATAGGGGTGTATATGTGAGTCTGTGAGTGTGTGTGTGTGTGTGTGTATGTATTGTGAGGGTGTGTATGAGTGTGTATGTGTGAGTGTGTGTGTGTGTGTATTGTGAGGGTGTGTATGAGTGTGTATGTGTGAGTGTGTGTGTGCGTGTGTGTGTGTGTGTGTGTGTGTGTGTGTAACTTTACAGATGGACAGAAGTGATTGAAGTGAGATTATGTGGAGTTGTTAAAAAGGGCCCAATTAAATTAATCTTTAAGAATAAATTGAAGACAGGAAAAAAAAAAAACTGGGTTAGAAAGACGCACCAGGAGAAGACACGCCCTACTGTGGCTGGCTATGAAGATGAAAGGGACCACAAACCAAGAAATGTAGGGGCTTCTAGAAGCTGGAAAATGCAGGAAAAAAACAGATACTCCCTGAGACTCCAAGAAGGAACATAGCTCTTTCAGGACCATCCTGTTGGATCTAGTACGGCCAGGTATGTCAGACTCTTACATGCAAAAACTGTACAACTACAAATGCACTCTGCTTTCAGCAGCCGAGTTTGTGTAATCTGCACATCGGAGATAGAGAACGTGTCAGGGAAGTAGCACAGGCCTCCAATTCAAGCCCCCAGGCTTGTAGCAATCACTGCAAGTCCTACCCCATTGAATCCTGAACCAATTCTCCAGAAGAACATGTAAAAGGTGACCAAACCTAACCCCACCCCATGACCCTGTTAGAGTTGGCAGGAGTGAGACCTACGTTCCAGTCCCCTGACTCCCAAGCCCATCTGTCCACACCCTGTAGCTTTGCCTGTTCACCATTGAAGACATCAGAACAGATGCTAGTTCCTGCGAGGCCATACCTGGCCAAGACTGTCTGGGGTTGGACAAAGGGAGAAGTAGAAGATTTTGTATCACCCCACTTATTATCAAGTTATGGTCAAGTTATAAATCCTCCTACTGTGATTCTCTGCATTATAATCACTACCCATATCCAGACAGAAAGGAATTTCATTCATAAGTGAATGTTATAAACTCAGTAAATCAATATGGAAGAGAAAAGGAAGCTCAATGCCTTATATTTATGCTGACTGCTAATTGGAATTTTCATGCATTGATAGTGGGACTGTAAATGATACATAGTATTATTGAAGATAGTTTTGCACTTTCTTACAAAGTTAAATATATAATATCATATGATTAGCAATCTCATTTCTAAGTGTTTAGCCTACAAAAACAAAATGTATATTCCGGAGCGCACGCGTGTGCATGCGCGCGCGCGCACACACACACACACACACACACACACACACATGCTAACACATATACATACACACTATATACACATAAATAAACACACACACACACACACACACACACACACACACACCATGCATGGCAACATTGACAATAGCTATATTCCTCAAAGCCCATAAGCAGTACCATGAGATTCAGCTGGGGCAGGTACAAACTGTGGAATACTACTCAGTAATAAAAGAAGTAATCTACTAATACACACAGTATACATGAACCTCTAATGCACTGTGCTCTGTGGGGGAAAAAAAACAACCCAGAGACTGTAAAAGCAGTATGTAGCCAGGTGTGGTGAGGCATGGCTATAATTTCAGCACTTGGAGGGCTGGAGCAAGAGGGTCATGAGTTTACAGCCAACCTAGTTGCATAGTGAGAATATGTCTTAAACAAACAAAAATTGCAGGTAGCATTATGTAGTATACGACTTCGTTACATAAGCAGTACCATTCATTATAAACAGCAGCCACCACAGAGCCAGGAAACAGGTGAGCTACCAGCAGCTTGGGGAAGGGAAAGAGTCAATGATCACAGGATCATTCTTGTATTGGTTGTGGTGGCTGCTACATAACTGTCCATGTCAGATCTCAGCATTCTGCCCTGGTCATGAACTTTACTGCATATAATTACACCCAATTCATCTAACTCAAAATAAGTGTTTTCATCCCCTCAAAGGCAAAAGGAAAATACCCATGGCTCCTGCAGACAATTTGGCATCCCACCTGACCAGATGACCAAAAGGACATTACCCACCCTTGCTTTTGTGACTGACCAGAGACCACCCTCCTGGCTCTCCTGTAACTCTAGACACAATAGCACATCATATGAGACCCGCCACCACAGGGCAAGCTCTTCTCCTGCCTGAGCAGCCTGGAATGCCTTTGCTTAAAGTTGCCTCCCATAAGAGCTGCTCCCTGACTCTGGCTATACGAAGGGCCCACTGCTCTCTGCCTCTGTGCCCTGGCCATTTGCCTCACTAATCCTGATCTTGAATGTTTTATCATACACTCTGACAGACCTACTTGTTGCCTGCTTTTTCCTGGTGAGAGAAACACTGCAGGAGCCAGTGCCAGTCTTATCCTGTTCGCTATGGTACCCCCAATACCTAGAGTAGGACTAGGTGTTCACTAAGGAGTCTAGGGGCCTTGTTGTATGATAAAAGATTAAATCAAAGATGTTTGATATCACCCAGCATTGTAATTATCTTGAAAAGCAGCAGTTATTTATCACCTGGTCATAGACACAGTGATATTTTGCCTGAAGCTGAATTCTGCCAAACCCAAGCAGTATAAAACAGGAGGCACACAAATACAGTTCTCTGAATCGAAAGAGCTGGGCTGAGCTCCATAGGGACGGGTGGAACCAAGTCATGTTCGTTGTCCTCTGGAACATAATGATGACCTGCGCTCCTTCACAATACCTTTGCCCCATGTAATGCTACAGAATGAACACAAACACCTCTAAAACAGAAAGGAATTGGTTTTGGTCCATGTATGATGCAATGAGGTCTCATGGCCAGTAAATTATTAATTAATAAGTTAAATCTTTTCCTAATGAAAATGTGATTAAAAATGATTTTCTGTGTAAGCCATAGTCCAAGACTCAGTTATCGATTTCTTTTCTGGTAATGGCAGGCTAAATCTTAAAATTGTAGACTTACATATTAACTAGATTCATCCCTTTTACATAGGTAAAAAGTTATGTTGTAGGGACCATCTGACTGAATGTCTCTAGCCCAGAATCCTCTAGTCCATAGGCCACCTATATGTTATAATGGGGTCCTTGTACCTAGAACACTCATCCCCTGCAGTAGCCCCATAGCTTACTGAAAGCACCTACCTAAGACTTGGCTCTAGGGAGACTATGTTACTAGTTTTATCCCTGATCACCCAACGAACAGTCACATAATCATCCTCCCCAACCTGGTTTCTGCATCCTTCTCTCCTGACTTACACAAAGCATTTATCTTCATCTGACACCCTGTGAAAGCAATTTACTTCTTTATTGAATGACTCCCCTCACCAGACTCTAAACTCAAGGACAACGGAGATTTTTTTTTCATATAACCCTTTTATTTACTGTTATAATTCCATGGCTTAGACCAGTGCCTGACATATAGTAGCTGATCAATTAGTATTAGATAAACTTATGTCATTCAGTATAGCGACCACTTACTTAATAGTAAGTTAATGACAATAATCCTGAAGTCTCTAGACAGCACACACTTGTTTCTCAGCTGCTGTTGACACGTGGTAGCACATGGCCACACAGGTTTGAGAGCATCCTAGCATTTATTGGATGGTTATAGTTCTTGAACAGTAAACGCACTGGGCATCCTTCTAACATTTTCAGTACAAACTAAGCTAGTACTAGGTAAATAGAAAGACACTGTCTTGGGTATCAGGGCTCACTGGTGTTAGGCAAGTTGATCAACTCTCAAGAGTTTCAGTGGCGTCACTGCACAATGGGCAGTTGGCAGGACATTCTCTGATGATGGTAGAGTGGGCAATTGGAAGGACAGTCTCTGATTGTGCTAGCATCTTAGCATAGTGAGGATGCCCTATCATTTCATTTGGATTATCTTATTTTTGGGGGATCCAGTGGCAGAAATCTGACCAACTAACTATAACTAATATGTCGACATGCCTGTTTTTCTTTTTTCAAAGGGTTAAGGGAGACTAGACTAAAGAGAGTCTCTGGCTTTATCCTGAAAGAACAATTCCCAATTATCCATAAAAAGGAGAATTTCAGCCAAAGTATAGGTGTGCCGATTTGATTTGTTGTTGGGGGAATAGTGTTCCTTCTGAAATCTGCTAAACTTCAGAATGATCCAGAGGAAAATAATTGGATGCTCAGGAGAATTACTGACTGCATATGGCACCTGGGCTAATGTCTTGCTCTGGTACTGTGTGCCTGGCACTCCACAGATAGATGGCTATCCTCAGCTATACCTGACTGCATCTACAGCTACAAGCTTTCAGATAGGTCACATCAAAGAAGGTTACAATCCATTATTGTCCTGTTTCAGAGCTAAGAAGCACAGGGCACCGAGGAGGAACCTCTTCCCCACCCTTAATAAACCCATGGGGTCCTCTCAACGTTGGTAGGAGAATTGTCTCCCATGCTGAGGACTCCAGTCACTACTGTCCCCATATGTCCAACAACGCAGTGGGGAGTGGACTGACCAGGTTCTACATTCCTTCCCTTTGTGTCATGGCAAACTCACCTTTCTCCCATGTTACACCAAGGCTGGCAGTTGGCTTATATGGGGAGGAGTAATGTATGGTAGCAGTTGGAGTGTTTTGAATCATGCACATCTTACAAATAACATTCTGATCCTGGGTTCCTAATCTGGCAAAGACCAAGAAAGAATATGGAGTACAGGAAGTAGGGAGATGCACATGATATGTGCATGTGTATGTGTTACATACTGGTGCATATGGAGGCCAGAAGGTGACAGCAGCCGACTCCCTCTGACTCTCCTCATTATTTGAGGAGGTCATGGATTTGGCCAGACTGCTCAATGAGCTCTGGGTGGGGATCAAGTTGTTTCCACTTCTCCCAATGAGGGCTCTATCTGTTTCAATTTCCAACCCCCCAGCAACAGTACTTCAGGCGCTTCCCACTGTGCTGGTTTTTCACCTGGTTGCTAGGGACCCAAATTCTAGCTCTTGTGCTTGCTCAGTAAGTGCTTTGCACACTGAGACATGTCCCCAGAACATACAGGAGGCCTGGGGACCTTGTGATTGTTTTTGAGACAGCATCTCTTTATGTAGTTCTTGCTGTGCTGGAACTCACTATGTAGAGTAGACTCTCCTGGAACTCACAGAGATCCACCTGCCTCCACCTCTCAAGTGCTGGGATTAAAGGTGTGTGTTGGTATACCCAGCAAAGGGGGGCATTTTTGTGTATAAATGGAAGTATTCGTTCGAGTCTGATGAAAAGCAATTTAAACCTATTTGGAATAAAACTGCATTGCTAACTCCAAAGTGCTAGCAATCTTTCTCTTGCAGATAAAATCAACTCTGGCACCACTGCCTACCACCTAAATCACGCCCTTCCTGTTCCCCTAGACTCCCACATCCCCAACAAATATCGTGTTCCTTCACTGTCTATATCTTATCTCCAGAGGTGAGGTCAGAAGCCAATGTAGAAGTTGGTGTGCAATACTGAGGTCAAAGGCTCCTTTGAGCCTTTGCTCTTCTGAATTTTGGTGACCCAGTAAAAGACACACCAGATAAGAAGCAGAGCGAGCTTTGAAGGAGAAGAGATGCTCCTCCCCAAGCAAGGATCTTCATAGACCAGGACATGGCAGACACATAGGAGCTGCCTAGCAGTTCTACCGTGGCCACACTCTGGTTTGAGCTCAGCAGGTTTACATCTCCTCCCTGCGCCTGGAAAATGTTTCTCACATCCTTCTGGCTGTTCAGGCATGCACATGGTAGGTGGAAGAGGCCAATCCTTGATGAGAAGGCTTCAATAGCTGTTTTAAGTCAACTGATTGGGCCAAGTGACTTTGACAACATTGCATAGAGAATAATCCAGCACTTGGCAAACACTAATAGGGATAATGGTGCCCCAGTCAAGACCACACTATTCACCCTCCTGTGAATCTCTCCTGTGCAATGGGGAAAGGCATCTCTCCTGCAGCATGTTGCAGGTGAGCGAAAGAGTTTCTCCATTGCCTTCTTGTATTTGGCTTTTGCCCTGAGCTACGGAGAAGAAGAGCAATGGTTTATTGCCTGCTTGCCTATCATGAGCCTGGGAGAACCACGGTATCTCTTGGAACCATCCCCTTAATCCTCAGAGCAACCTCACAGGTCTGGCATCAGCACCTACCGTTTAAGAGATGAGGAAAGACAAGGCAAGGGAAAAGGAATGAAATTTGGGTGACTTGTGGTCAAGGTATTTGGTGTTTACACTTCTGGACACCAGAGAGGATCTGCCAGATACCACAGTTTGTGAGAGACCCCCGAGTAAAGCACTGGAAAGTAAATATGAAACCTGAGGAGGCAAAAGGTGACTTGTGGAGTTGGGTGGTGGCGGCACACACCTTTAATCCCAGCACTCTGGAGGCACATGATCTCTGTGAGTTTGAGGCCAGCCTGGACAGCCAAGGCTACAGGGAAAAACTCTAACTTGAAGAACGAGAGAGAGAGAGAGAGAGAGAGAGAGAGAGAGAGAGAGAGAGAGAGAGAGAGAGAGAGAGATGATCCCTGGCTGGCCAGATCTTACTGCTACCCTGTAATGGTGGTGAGGAAAATCACACACAGAGATTTTCCTTATTTGTTCATTGATATATCTTCAGAGGATTAAACCTATCCACTTTTTTTCTTTTGAGTTGAAATGACTCTCTTTCTCAACCCCAGGAATTCAGATGGTTTCATGCAACTAATGAGTTGTGGAAAGGCACAGTGAATATATGTGCATGTGTCTTATAACTGTGTGGTTAGGAAAGGAGCTGAAATACTTCCTTCATTCTTGGATAAGGTCAAGCCTAAGGTGTTCCACACACTAAGCATATGCTTCCCAGAATGTTCTTTGTAAAGTAGGTCTCACTATGTAGTTCAGGCTCACCTTGAGCCCACTATCTGATTCTCCCACCTCCATCTCCCAAGTGCTGGAATTACAAGCATGCACCATACCTGACTTGCTTCATTTTAAAAATTTCATGCTCTGCACTGGAATCACATGCAACAAAGAAGATGAATGGTCTAGGGATTTCCATATCAGGTTTTTACCAGCAGTGGCTTTCGTCTCCACTTATTTAGACCTCTCTTTCTGAAGTACTGTTTGAGGTCTCATGCTATATCGAATGCAGAAACGTAAGCTCCAGAGAGTGGTGAGCTTTTAAAGCTGTTGTGCAATTAACTATAAATTCAGTGAAGCATTTGTAAACACTCTTCAAAATGCCTTGAAAAAGAATCTCAACCCTTGGTTTGGCGAGAGCCAAGTGAACTGAGGCCACATCGGGGGATCGGAATTGGCTCCAGTGGACTTTCAGGTGCCCATACACTGGGGAAGTAGATCATGACCCATCCATCATTCTACCATTACTTCCACCTGAGGAGCTTGGAGGAGAGCCACCAGCTATGTTTTCTATGGCAAGCATTGTACTAGGAGAGTGTGCAAATATTTTTCAAGTTAATTGTTACAACCTTGTAGCTAATAATAGCTAACATTATTAAGCACAATGGCCCAACCACTTCTCAAGAATCAACTCATTAACTAGGACAACTTGATATAGGCCATTGTATTGTTTCACCCATTTTAAAGCAGGAAGAAACCAGATCAGAGAGAGGTTGCATGACCTGCTGGAGGTTGTGCAGCTGTTATGTAGCAAAATTCGTGTTTAAACACAGCTCTAGGAATGTGGATCACTACCTCTGCCTGCTACTTCTCAGAAAGAGGCAAAGAAGCTCAGATATTGTGTTGTTCAAGGACACACACCTAGGATGGGAAGACCCAGGGTTGAGAGCCCAGGGTTATCTGACATTCACACACTTGTCTCCAACTCTACCTCTCCATCCCTTCCTTTTGTGATTATCAAACTGTATTTATCCCACTTTTAGAAACAAATTCTTTCTTCTCCTATTTTCTTTTAGTTTTCCTTGATTTCACCTTTGTCCTTTCCTTCCCATTTCTCTCTTTTTTTTTTTCCCCTTTGTCTTACTTTCGCTCCTCCTTCTCATTCCTTTGTCCCACCTCTTCTGCTCATGCCTCGAGTCTGTAGCACTAAGAACATAACAAAGGCTCAAGAGGTTAATGAGATATGATGCTCATTAATTTAAGCAGACGTCTATAGCTTCACAGTAATTGCCAATCTGATTGGGATCCGGATCATGACCAGAGAACGGTTATCTCACAAAATGATGATGAATTAGTCCAACTGCTAGATAAAGGGACACTTGGTTTTCATTACGGTCAACCAATTGAACAGGTCATTAATTTTTCACTGGGTTAATTGTTTCATGATTTGATTAAGGGTTTGGTTATTGACGTGGTTATTCAGATTTACCAATAGCATGGCTGGATCCTTAGGTGGGACTTCAGGAAGCCAGCGAGCATAGAAATGTAGGCTGCCAACAAAGCCTCCAATTTAAAAAAAAAAAAAAAGTCTCCAATTTGTTGGTCTGGGGACGATACAATTCCCAAGAGATCAAAAGTCTTTCAAATAAAGGAATGTTATAAAAGTCATCAGCACACAAGACTCCAGAACACTCTTGGCTCTATAATGGTTTGGAGACCTTATGCTGTCTGTAAGCCTTCTCCCCAAGATTTGGTGGTACTCAGGGTATAATCTTCGTCTTGTTTTTAGTCTATTCGCCTCCCCTTTTCCTTTTTGCCTCCAACTCCCGTCTCTTGCTGACATTTTCCACTTTCAGCAGATATTTCTAATTATGTTTCTGAAAGCAGAACTTGTTTATCCCATGCACATCTTTACCCCAACGAGAATGAAATGACTTGACTTTCTCCCTCCCCACAATTCTATTCATGGTATCTGTCAATCTCTGTATGTTTAAATCTCTTCTATAGCCCATGTAGGAGATGGAGTTACAAACCCCTCCTTTGTGTTCCAAGGCAATGATTCTGTCCTTCCCATTGCCACTTCAGTTTGGCATCTCTGACTAGGGCATTGCCACAGCCTCCTAAGTACCCTGGATAGAGGATGCAATGGCCTCCTGCTCACATTCCCACATAATCACCGAGCTTCTTGAGTCTTCTTGAGGCCCAGTTCCTGGCAGGGCTGACCTTCAGGCCCCTATTCAGACTGTTGCAGAAATTCACTTTCTACAAATCAATCATCCCTTTATTTCCATGAATGTCTCATTCCTTAGAGAACAAAGGCAGAGCACATCGCCACGACATCCAAGGCCTTTCACAGTCCAGTCAGAATTTGATTCTCAACTTCCATAGCTTCTACTGTTCTCCCCAAACTAGGTGACCTTCCAGCTGTTCCCAGATGGGCCATTCCCATAACTGTTTCCCCAGGCCTTCACATTCGTCATTGCTTTGTGGGAATGATCTCCATGGGTGTGGCCTCCAGTGTTGCCCAAAAGATGATTGTTTCCAAGTTCAGCTCAGTGTCCCTGCTCTAAGACATCTTCTCAGACTCTTCCCGGTGAGTGCTTCCTCTGCCGCTGTCCATCACCATGGTTCTTCTGCCCAGGGATGGTGTTTTGCAAAGATTTAGTCACTTCTACCACTGTCGTATTAGTTTCCTGTGGCCACTGTAATAAGTTACAATACACTGGATGGCTTACAACAACGGAGCGCTATTCTCTCACAATTCCAGAGGGAGTAACTGTAGAATCAGGCTCACTGGGCTAATTTTAAGATGGTGACAGGGTCATATTCTCTCCAGACCTACCTCCCCCAGCTTCTAGTGGCTGTTGTCATGCTTCCTCTGTGGACGCATCCCTACAATCTACTTCTCTCTCTCTCTCTCTCTCTCTCTCTCTCTCTCTCTCTCTCTCTCTGTGTGTGTGTGTGTGTGTGTGTGTGTGTGTGTGTGTTTTGCACCTGTACATGTTACGTATTTCTCTGCCTCATTCCTGGATGCATGAGATAGCATTTAGGGCCCACCTGGATAAAGTAATATAACCCCCCCCCCATCTTAAGATCCTCTGTCACATTTGTAAAGACTCTTTTTCCAAATAATGGTGACACAGGTCCTAAGGAAGGGTCAGGATCTGATATTTTAGGAGCTTCCATTCTGTCCCCTATATTCTCCCATTTGGGACCCCCTTGATGGCAGGGATTGTGTTCTATTCATTTTAAGACCCAACATTTACAATAATAGTCACTCGACAAATGCTGAGTGGAGTACTGGGGAATAAATAAGCTGAACTCGCTTGTCTGACAAATATTGGCAAAACAGTAAGCACTCATCAAACATTATTCATTTGAGGAATTTATGGATTTTCTTATGTACTAGATAATGCACTTAGGACAGGAAGTACAACAGCAGTACAGAAATAGTCATGTCATTTAAAGGGGGCACACATATACAAATACATGATCACAGCTCATGATAAACATGAGGAAATAAAACAGCAAAGATCCTGGAGAGAGAATAAAATAGGGCAGGTCAAGGAAGGCTGCTTTGTGGAATTATTCTTACGATTCAAGAGCAGAAGGATGAAGATACAATTGTCCCAGGCAGAGGGAGCTACATATGCATCAGCTTTAGGGAAAGAAAGAGCTTAGTGAGTTCAAGAACCAGCAAGAAGGCCAGAAAGGCTTCAATGTAAGGAATATAAGGGGGGAGGGGAGGAAGCACCGGGCACAGAATGGAGGCTTTGTGGTCATGTTAAAGGTATTGAATTTATGGTTCAAATGGCAGGGACTGATATTCATATGACTATAGTGTTAATTTTAGAAGCCTGCTCTGACTGTTATTGAGGAATGATCACAGCAGGAATCCAGATGAGAGTTAATAGGGGTTTGGGCTGAGCTGGCAGTGGCTACATAGGAAAAGCAGTGTTGACTTCAGAAACCTGTTGGGTAAAATAGCTTCATATGCTAAGTTAGAGATTCTTCTTCTAAAGGTTAAATCCTCATGCCCATCCATGCTGTCCAGTTGGAGAAGAGAAAATACAAAAGTCAAGGGAATATACATGGACCATTATCTGACATTTGACAAGGGTGTCATAGATTCAGATGAGGCAAGACACATCTTTCAAACAAACCTGGTTTGAACAGCTAGAAAACTACAAGAAAAATTTAAAAAGTCCTCTACTTTAGACCATATACAAAAATTCAGTCAAAATAGAACAAATAGCCAAAAGCATACAAGCTTAGAATGCAGCATAGAGCTAAAGCCTTGTGACCCTGGATTTGACAATCGGATTTTAGGTATGAAACCAAAGGGCTAAGCAGCAAAAGGAACATAGAGAAGCTGGAGGACGTCTTTAAACTACAGACTGAAAGAAAATACACATCTAGCAAGGGCCTCAAATACCATACAACAATGACAACAACAACAAAAGATCTTCTAGTTGAGGAACAAAAATGAAAATATTTCAGCCTCGAAGGGGCAATGAGCTTGAATAGATATTTTCCAAAGAAGATACACAAATAAAAAAATAAGTAAGGTTGTCATGGTGACACATGTCTATAATCCTCCAAGCAGGGAAGCTGAGCCTGAGTGTGGTGAGTTTGGGGCCAGCCTGGACTACATGGAAAATAAGTAAAGGAAAAGAAAAACTGCACAACATCAGATCAGAATCTCAATGATGAACTACTTCATACAAACTAGGATTGTTGTAATTAATTTTCCTGCAGTAGAAAATGGTAAGTGTTGGCATGATAGAGAGATATTGGTACCTTTATGCATTGCTGATAGAACTGAAAAATGATCTTGTCACTATATTAAAAAATTTAGCAGTTTCTAGAAAAGTTAAATAGAATTATAAAATAAAGCACTTCTAGGCATAGGTATACAAACCACACAGGAATTATAAATAAGTTAACAAAAAATAAATATCCATAGTAGTGTTGCCCATAGTGATAAAAAGTATAAACACCCAAATAACCACCATCTGATGAATAGTTAACCAATTATGAAATACATACAACACAATATTATTCTGACCAGAAACGGAATGAACTTCTGATACATTCCATAACACCGATGAATCTTAACACCCTGCTAAACATCAAAGAAGCCAGATAAAAGGTCACATTACATCATTTCAGTAAAATGAAATACCCTGAAGAGATGAGCTCATCAAGGCAGAAATCAAATTAATGCTGGTAGAAGCTATGGACAGAAGAAATGGAAAGTAATTGGATGTAGGATGTCCTTTGAGTGTGGTGAAAATGTTTGGGGATCATACATAAACGATGGGTGTGCAATGCTATGAACGCACTCAATGTCACTGAGTTATTGTGGAAATGGTTACACTTTTGTTATATTTGTTTTTTAGATTTTCTTCTTCTTATTTATTTGTTTATGCTTCACTTTACACCCTGATCAATGTACCTCTGAGAGGGTAGAGCCTCCTTCACAGTCCCTCCTTCCATACCCCTTCCCTTTTCCTCCTTGAGGGTAGAGCCACTTCCCTGTTCTCTCCATCCTGGTATGCCAAGTCTCTGCAGGGCTAGACTTAAGCATCCTATCCCACTGAGGCTAGACAAGGCAGGCAATAGATTTAGGGACAGCCCCTGCTCCAGCTGTTGGGAAACCCTCATGAAGACGGAGCTTTGTCTGAATGGTAGGGGTTTTTTGTTGGTTTTGTTTGTTTGTTTGTTTACTAATATACTAAGATGTCATCTGGAGTCCTGAGTTTTATTATGGCATTGTTATAAATATATTATTCCTGATCCTCTTCCCTTCCCTTCCCTTCCCTTCCCTTCCCTTCTTCCCTTCCCTTCTTCCCTTCCCTTCTTCCCTTCCCTTCTTCCCTTCCCTTCTTCCCTT